>NC_135377.1:28019920-28341587 GCF_049243985.1 Paroedura picta | reverse complement strand
TGACTAATACTAACATGCAATGCCTTCTAAAGGAGTCCTTCCATCATGCACCTAATATTATTTCAATCTGCCCAACAGAAGAAAGGAAAATTGGCCTTTTTATATTGGACCCTGATAGGGTGGTAAGGCAACATAAACATATTCAAAGTGAATTAATTAATTAATTAATAGATATTAATATCATATGTAAATCTTCTGCATAGCTGCCATTCCCAAACTGACTGCACATTTACAAGTGTGGACATGAGCACTCACTGACACACATATTCACTGATTAAAATTTCTCAGATCCCCTCTACACTGAAATCCAGGTCAAAAAGTACAAAGTAAGCATTAAGAAAATGTTACCTTCCTTGTAATTATATTTCCTTTGTAGAAATGTTAATGCCCATAATCAAAACTATACATAATTGCCAGTTATTGCCTTAAGCACATTGATTTGAGTTATATGGAGACATCAGCCCTTTTATAGTGTGGTTGCCCTTGGGTGAGTCCATAAATATCACAATTCTTTTTTTTTTAAGAACACTTTCATTACTAGACAATCCACATACATAGAAATATTCAGTTTTGTGGAATGTGGCTATTTCTTGTTGGTTAAATGCAACATTTCTAAATATAACCTGTCTCAAAATCCAGGGGATTTTTTGACTTAGGATATGAAAAATACCAAGGTAGTTATTAAATTTTGAATCTTCAATAGTTCCTGGATTTCTTCAAGTCAAATGCAGGATAACCATGTTCTCTATCCATACAAGAAAAGTAGGGATTGTTTGTATACCCATTAGGCCTGTTTTAAAGAGCAGAGTCCTATTTTGAGTTGCTGTATCATCTACCTTGAACCAGTTAAACATTTTGAAAAATGAATCTGAGCATCTAGCAAGGCAACAAACACCAACACACCAAACAGCAAGATGCCAAGGTTGACCCTAAAACCCTCAGTAGCAATATCTGATATATCCACCAAAGTTCTCTCCAGAATATTTTAACTAGTGCTTCCTTAACCATTCTGACCTTCACCCATTAGCTCAGTATTACTTCCAAAATGAAACCTTTCCCCTCGTGCCCCTATTTGAAATTATACTTCTTTCATAATTTTGAGTTTTATCAGTGGTCACCCAAGTGACCATTGGGTCACTTTTTCCTCCTAAATCAGGCTTATTCCCATAGAGCCATCCAAGGAGGTGGGGAAAGGAGGTGGTAGGGTATGATGCCAGGAAGAGCAAAGTAATTAGGGATGCTTCTGCATGTCATCCCCCTATATTGGTGCACAAGTTTGATTTTCCTCTCGTTGTTTTAATTTTTAAACATTTTTTGACAAGCAGCATGAATCTAGTGATATGAAACTATCTGTAATCTCTAATTAAAATGACCAGGAGTGAGAGTTTAAAATGAGTTGCATGATGTTTAATTCTCTGCTGATATTGATTTAAAAGGGGAATCAGAAAGGAGGCAAATAGCAGCATACCCGGTGTGCCCCCCCCAAAAGGAATTTCACTGTTGCATGCAAACAAAATAAAGGGTGAATCGTCATAACAGAATGAACATGAAACGGGATGTAAAAATACAAAGACATGCAAAGATGGGAAGCCTAAAGCTTTGAAAACATTTTCCCCTTTCATGCTTTAGTGAACAAAGTTTGAGGGAGTGGGAACCATTTTGGTAGTCTCCAGGAGTGTAGCATGGTCCTTCTGCAATCCACCAAATTTAAGACTCACTTGGGATCAATCCATTTGGAGGACAGAGTGCAATCCACACAGGAAATGCTTATAAAAAAAGAAGAAGATCACAACCAGTATGCAGAATCAAATTAGAGAATCACAAAGAGCAAACTATGTTAATCTGCAAAGAAGGGCAGGAAAATAATGTTACTATGCAGCTGTACTAGGTTATCTGTGAAAATATCCCCCAGTGTTTTGTGTTTTTTTTTTCAGTTCAGTTGCACCAGACTAAAAAAACTTTCTAGAGCTTCTGCCAGAGGACTCCTCCTCCATACAAACTGTAGCCCTCTGCAAAGCATGGTGGACTTGCATCTAACTTCACACAAGTGCAGAGACACATATATACACATTGCCAATTATAAAAGTTTGCAAAGCCCATGTTAGTGGGTTCTACTATGCATTCTATATAGTCAACATGTTCCCCTATATTATGAGATCATATGACTTCAATTTTTCACTGTGGCTGATAACACAGCAGAGAATCCCCTAGTATTGAACAATATGGAAAATGGTGTTTCACAGCTGTATTGTCAATTTCAAAAACTGACCAGTCATTTTCAACATCCCCCTTGCCTGCATTCCTCTCTGTTCCCTTTAATTCAATGAACTAATGCTAACATGCATGTGTAAAATCATAAGGATAGCACTTGTATGTTATTGCACGGCTGAGATAGGGCAGGTACATCATTTTTTTAAAACAAATTGCACACCATTCCCCACCCTGATTTTAAAAACTGTGTTTTTAAATTGTAGCTCCAGAATAAATACACTAGAGGGAAAAGAATGGTGTATAAGGTGAGCACAAAATCCAAAGTCAAGATTAAAGGCTTGCTGCTCTTAAAATCTACAGTAAAGTATATGTGTGTAATGGGCCCTAGAGAAGAATATAAGTAACCCTAAACCTAGCTGCAAACAAGATTCTAATGAGCATGTATTAAATTGTCTTCTTTGACATTAACAAAGCAAGCATTACTAGATTTTACTCTAATCATCAATATATAAACCATTGTGGTTTTGCAAAAGCATTCACTATCTCCTGGAGTCCAAATCATACAATCATGCATATGAGTTAAGTTGTATCAACGAGGTTGCTAGTGGCATGTCACAGTAGGATTCTTAATGATCTTCTACAAGGAGTCTGTTTGTCTAAGTTGCATATTCTCTGTCTTGTGATGTGTGGATGTGAACTATGCTGAAAATAATGTGAAGGCTAATTACCAGGCTTGTCAATGGCAATTCTCATATAATGATAAACCATATTTCTTTTATTTTTAAATCTCCCAATGATAATGACACTCCAACTAAAGAGGATTTCAGACTTGGCCGACTTCCTTTGTTCCCAACAGCAATTGTCTCCTTTTTCCCCTCTGGGCATGTGTCAGTGTAGATGAAATTAAAATAAGGGAAAGTCAGAACCTAGTCATTAAAAAGACTTGATGGAGTCCAACTTTATATAAACCAATATTTCTTGGCAGAGAGTTGAGCTGTAATTGTAAGGGTCAAATATTATCCTATTTTAATGTCCTTGTTCTCCAGTTGTGTTTATTTTGCTAATTTTAAAAGTCCCGGATTCAACAATAACCATGGCCAATTAGTTCCATGTGCAGTATCAGTAGCCCCGTGTATATCAAAAACTACATTCACTTGGACCCATGGATTCCAAGTGACCATCAGGAGGTGAATGGAGATAGCTAACAGGTGGACCCACTTCACTATTATGCTGAAATGACTGATAGCCATTTAAACCTAGCAGCAGAATGAGTGCACCTCTCAGGTGTTAGGCCGAAATGGCTAACAGCCCTTTCACCAATCTGTGTCACTTCCCATGCTTCCAATTGGCCCATGATGCACGGCCGCCGAAACGGTGATTTTGGGTCACATGGAAAACGCAGAGGGGGAAGACGCGAAGCAAACTGGTTATGCACGGGACGGGGTGCAGCGGCGGCAAAACCCGGAGCGGCAGGTGACGAGGCGTCGATGCGGAGCCAAGAGGAAGTGAGGCATCTGGTGGCTGCCGGCTTCTCTGGAGACGTGGGGGGTGGTCCCGGTGCCCCTCGCAAGAGTCTGGGCCAGACGCCATGGGGTGTGGTAGGAAGGGGTGGTAACAGGGCGTGGCTGGTCACTTGTGACCATGCTGAGCACCTGGTGAGAGCGGCGTGATGGGGCTCGCTGGCAGTGTTGGGCAGTTTAGCTATTTCTGCTCTACTGCCTCTCCATGGACCACGCATGCCGCTTGATGACCAGCCAGCTGGTCAATTGCTTCGACGTCTTCAGGGGGGCATTGGAGTATCTAGAAGCGGCCGGGTACTCCTGGACACCCCAGCAATGCCGGGAAAAGTTTGCCCGGCTCCAGGAGACCTTTTTCGCCACCCTCTGTGCCATCCAGGCGGACACCCCAGGCTGCCTCTACTGCACGGGGATCTCCTGGATCTAATGTGGGCGGAGGCAGGAGCACTCACATGGATGCTGCATCGGCAGGAGGGTGTGTATGGCGGCATACGGCAGCTGCGTGATCCTGGGCCGCTGGCCTGGGCGTGCGGCGCCTTGCCGTCATGGCCCTCTAGGGACCCCAGCTCCAGCCATCGCCCTCACAGACGTTCTCGTTTGTGGTTGGTGTGTGTGTTTGGGAATGGGTGGGAGGTGGGTGGCCGGCCTCTCTGCCGTCCTTAGCTGCGGCGATTCCGTCACCCCCCTCCACTGTGAGCTCTCCGGCCGCCTTTCCATCCGTGTTCCCTTGGGTTCCCCCCGGCCTGCGCCGCCATTGGGTTCCGGCAGCCACTTAAGCGGCTGCGCCGCCTCTGACCCTCCGGCCTCCCCGATTGTGCACGCGGTCCACTCGGCAGCGCCTCTGGTTGCGCCCTGGTCGCCCGGGAAGCTGGGCTTTCTTCCGTGTTCCACTAACACAGCTTTTTCGGCGGCGTACACCGAACCTGCGGCCGATTGCAGCTGACTCCGTACGTTATCGGTGATTTTAGTCGCCGCCATTCCACCCCGAATGCGCAGTAAAACCCCCGTGCATAATGGGTCATTGGGAAGAAGCAAAACCAACCTGCTAGCAGCCATTTCCATCGTGGAGTGGTGTACCGATCAGATGATAGGTTGAAATGACTAGCAGTCATTTCACCAGTCTGTTTTGCTTCAGAGCTGGGGGAAACCAAGCAGTGGAATGGCTTGTAGCCATTTCAACCTAACTGTGGGGCAGGTGCACCCATCATCTGTTAGGTAAAAATGTCTTACAGCCTTTTCTAATTAAAAACAGGGGGTTGTGCTCATTGGCTGTTACGTTGAAATAGCTGGCACCCATTGAAACCTAACAGGTCACTTGTGAACCTGCACCATTCAAATGTTATGTTTATATGGCCCAAACTGCCAAACCAGAGAAAAGGCCAATATATGTCCATGGAAAGCATGTTCCCTGAACAGCAGTTCAGGGGCTCTAAACAGACCAAAGATTGTGCCAAATGTGCCAGTTTGTGCCCATCCCTATCATACCCATCCCTTTTTGTCTAATTGTGGAAGCCAAGAGAGGAGAGGATGCTGAGCTAAGCTGAAGGTATGTATTCTGATCCCTTAGAGAAGAATAGGAACTCTGTTACTGTGCCTGTACAGCAGTGCCTGTTAAACTTTGGAGGGTTCCTATTGGTGTTTCCAAGGCTGAAGAATTCTGTCTCCCTGTTGATTTGGAGTTTTTTAAACAGTTTAATTGAGCAGAAGCAATCTCTCTGGAAAATATAATAATTCAGGAACCACCACAAACTGCTAAAACGTTGTGGAAAGTTTGTGCCAATTGACCTGCAACAGTTCAGTTTGTGAACCATGAACAGTCCGAAATTCACCACAAAATGATGAATTATGAGCCGTTTGGGCCCACTCCTAACTTTGTGACATCTTTTTGGGTCTCCTGGCTGGCCTGTGAGTTTAGTCCTTTTTGAATCAGAATTTGTCCAACAATATGGTACCGTGGAACTTTTCATTGACCCCATGGATTTCTGTGAGATTCTCCTTTTTCGTATTTATTTAGAATTTGCAAATAGCTGCTGGAAAAGATCATGCAGAGATTTAGATTATGTTGTCATCAGTTTGTTGATGGTACAAAACTCTGTCTGCCTCTCATCATATCCTGTGTGAGTTGTTGAGAGAGTAGAATAATCAGCTGGATGGGACTACCTAACAAACCATGGTTTCACTCTGAGGTCTTTTTAGTTGATAGGTTAGTTTTAGCTATTTTAGGCATGGTTGTATCTTGGCAATGATGTTGGATCCAGATTACACTATGTAGGGCTTCTTTTGAAATCAACTGTTGGAAAATACAGCAACTAGAATAATGACCAGACAGATTTTCTGAGCCTCCTCTTACAGCAACTTCACTAGATCCTGACCTGTCTAAATCCAATTATAAGTACTGCTTTTAATCATGGCAGCCCTAATAAGATAGCTAATCAGTAGCTGGCAACCAGCAAGAGTCATGGGGGGAGCTATCAGAACAACAGTGATACATCACTTCTGGGGAAAAGCCAGGAGTGATGTCATACCTCTCTAGCTATTACCAGAAACTCCTTGGTTAAACCATATTCCGAAGGGCCTGCAAAAGAGAGTTCTTCCGCTAGGCACTTGGCTGAGGTCAACCAAACTGACAACCTCTACAAAGCCCCCTGAATACCTCCCCATGAAGCAAACACCCTGAACTGACCAACCATGGGACTGTTAAAATGGTGATGTGGGCAAACTTAAAATGCTGATGTTGTTAAACTCTGTTCTCTCTATTATAACTGTTACTACTATTACCAATTTGACATTCTTGCCCAGTTATACTGTATTGTTCTTTGTTCCCCCATTTTCCATGTAAACTGCCCTGAGCCACAGGGGAAGGAAACAAACAAACAAGCAAATAAAGGGCCTACCATTGTCTCTGACCCGGAAAATGCAATTGGTACAAAATGCAACTGCGCGGGTCCTCACTAAATCATTTTAGAGGGCCCATTTCCAGCCACTACTGCCAATTTGTTTCTGCATCAAGGTACTGGTTTAGACCTTCAGAGCTATATGCAGCTTGGGCCCTACATACCTGCGGGACCACTTACCTTCCTATGCCCACCACGGGGCACTTCGCTCTGTGGGTATGAATCTGCTGACAGTCCCAGGCACACAGTAGGTACGCCTGGCCTCAATCAGGGCCACAGCTTTTTCAGTCCTGGCCCCTACATGGTGGAATGAGCTCCCAGAACAGCTGCGGGCCCTGATGGAGCTTTTGAAGTTCCACAGGGTCTGCAAAACAGAGCTCTTCTGCCAGGCATTTGATTGGGGCTGGGCAGAGGCCCTGGAGTATATGGGCCTCCTACCCCTCCCCCCTTGTACCTGGGCCTGGTATTAGACTGGGACTGGATGAAGGATATCTATCCCCTCTTCCTCTTCCATCTGTGGTGCTACAAGCCTACTGATGCCTGAGAAGAATAGGCTTGTTATTATTATTGATTGTTAATTGTTTAATTGTTAAATGTTAACTGTATTTTATTTTAATTGTTCTTTATAGAGATTATTGTATTGTATAGAGTTATGATTTTATGGGGATTCTATGAATATTAGGAATGTTGAGATGTTTGAAATTTTATGGGATGTTTTATATGATGTGAATTTCTGCGAGCCAGCTTGCTGGGAGTGGCAGTATATATAAATGTAATTATAAACAAAGAAACAAATAAATAGTGCATATGTACCATTTCTGGCAATTCACCGAGAAGCATGTGGTTTCCCTAGGAAGTGACATGTCAATGTCGTTGTTTTTTCTTCTCCTCAGTTTTTTCCTACTTGATGATAGAACTGCAGCAGGTGATCTTTCATTATCATGGGAGACTTGGCAACCTTAAGCCTAAACAATATGTGATCTGCAATTCTACCATCCTGTTGCTCTTCACTGAAGGTCCTGCTTCACTGGAGGACCTGCTTGATCTCCCTCACTTTGAAATGTGGTGGATAGATATGAACTCCATCACATCTGGACTCCTCAGCTCTCTGCCCTGGGAAGTGCCACTGTGCTCCTTCAGTTGCTAATGGACTCTTGTTTCAATACTTGTGGCTTTCCCAACAATTGAGATGGTTTTGATTGATAGGTGGTGGAGAGATTTTCCATATTTCTTTAGTGTTTAAGGAGTAGTTTTTTTAACACTTTGCCATTTTATTGTAAACTACTTCTAGTTAATGACCAGGATATGATGTTGTTATAAGTGGGATTCCAATGGCTCCAGAATAGTCAAAGTTGTCTCAAGCTGATCAGTTTGCCTTTGTAGGCTCATTTAACCCTTGAATTGCTGTCTTTGAGCAAAAGACGTCCCATGTCCCCAGAGCCTTTTGCATACAAGCTAATACCCTGGATCACATACTTCATATTTATTACTTATTTCAACATACCAAAGTGCATGAATGTGTACATTGTGTACATGTGTGCACCATAATCTTAATATGTATCAGAAGAAGGAAATCAGCATGAGCCACTTATCTTTTATAGGGTAATATTCTAGGACTGTTATAGCAAGCTGTGTATCCCATGAAGTATGACAGAATATTGTGTCAATTGTCAAGCCAGGTTGTATGCTATGAGAACATTACACATAAACAGATGTATTACAAGCATTAGAGAAAGCACATCCTTGATATTCTATCGAATTAAAGCAGCTGCCTTCATAGTCGACACCTCTGTAGTATAAGTGAGTTTCGTGACAAAACAAAAATGAGGGGTAGAGCAATTGAAACAGATGCTCCATGAAACTCTTCCTATAAAGAACACAAGGGTCTGGCATGCAGCTCATCAGTAAAACATGAGAATCTACTTGAGTAGAAAAATCACAATCTGGTACCCACAGGCAATTGCCTGCATCTCATGTAAACTAATAAATTAAAGATGCACCACCATTTTTCCTTGTCTTTCCTTTGTCAAATGCAATCATTTAAACATGCATTTTAGTGCGGCCAGACTTGTGAAATAAAAACATACGAGCACACACCTCGTTTATATGCACAGCTTTCTTCTCACATTATAATTTTCTTATCACCTCTGTGCGTGTGTGAGTGTGTTTAGACCTAGAGTAATACTGTTTATTTTGCCCGGAGGGTTTTCACCGGAAAAAGCAAGTTTCAAAGTCAGTTGCCTCCAACCCCCCATAGCAAAAGCAATTCTGCAGTGTTGAAAATTCCTTTACGGTCATTTTGTAAGAAGATATTTGTTTTGCATCAGCTTTTATGAATCCTTCTTTGGATAATGTGTCAGATATTTTTTATATTAAGTCTGAATGCACAGAGTCAGAGCATGTGTTTGTGTGTGGGAAATACTGATGTACTGGATATTCTAAGCAGCATTTGGGGGGCCAAAAATCATCCAATAAAGAAAACAAATAGTCCCCAGATATTTTGACAGACTGGAAAACAATGTGGTGAAAGCACAAGAACAGTCCATAGCAATGTGTAAATGGCGATTTATGGGTTTTTTTTAAGAGTTTGTTCATATTGAAACTTACAATATTTTGCTCAATAAGGCCCTTTTAAGGGGCTCTCTGTGGGTCAAAGACCAATGAAGAGGAAAAGAGGTTAGACTTAAACTAGTCAATGCTAATTACAGCAGTTCAGTAAAAAATACTGAAAAAAAGGGAAACTCCTGCTTCTGTTTAACGAGTTGATCATTCTGTGTTGGCGTTTGTCTTCTCTGCCTGCTAATTTTCTGAATTTTGGCTGTAGTGAAAGTCTTGTAATGAAAATTTAATAAACTTTCTTTTCCAAAGCAAGGCAATTTGATGCTAAGTGGGGCAAAATGCAAACAGAGCATTTCCCAATAAAATTTTAATGCCACCTCCCAATTTTCTAATGGAGGTATCAGAATTGCAAAGCAGCGCAACTCCACTCAAACTAATCATAAATCAGGTGCTAAGAGCAGCACCTCGTACAAACGGTGGACTCCAGCCAAGCAATGGGAGACTTACAAGGACAACTGGTTCCTTTCACAGCACTCCCTTGCAAAAATGTTGAGAAAATTATTGGGATACAAGGTTTTCACTACACACCCTACTTTGTGTATCAGAGGCAGTGAGAGGATTTAAATTTACCCATTTTTAGTGACTTGAATAACATCAGAAGAACAATACTGCAATCAGTAGCGTTATCTAGCCTATTACAGTACACTTTATTCACTATAAATAAAAGTATAGTTTTAGATATTGGACATGATTGTAAGTGATGTAATCCTAATCTGTTTCTCCTGGCTGTTGCTGACTACTTTACCAGGACTGTCAGGAATGGATATTGGGGGGGAAAATACTGAAAGTGCTTATACCTGGCTATGGGCTGTTCTAGTGTGGACACTGTTGGAAGTAAGACTGAAATCAAGTGATGGGCTGATGAAAGGAAAATACCACTCGTGCACCACATCCACACAATCATCTTTGCCTTGATGCTGGTAATGAAAAGTTATTTTATGCTGGCTTTGTAAAACAATGCTGTCCATAAAATCTCTTGAGCCTTCCCAAGAGTTAAAACAAATACAATATTTATTAGTGATTTGTATTTGTTTATTTCAATAATTTATGCCCCACATTTCTCCATATATCTCCAAGGTAACTTTCAAGGAGTACATTATTAAAACAGATTAATAATTTCATATGAAATGTAAGTAACAAAAGCACGCCACTAATAAAATATACTGGGCCTGAGTGAAGGAAATCTGGCCACCAGTGCAAATACTGGCCACCAGTTGAGGGGCCCCTCGACAACAAGAACTATTGGCATCCCTGAGGTCTGGGACCCTGAGGCACTGAGGGAGCAGTGGACATGGGAGGTGAGGGAGGGGGTTTGTTTTTCTCATCACCAGAGTAGGTTAGGATTTTGTTTTATGGCTTTTATGCTTTTATGTATTGGGGTTTTATTTTTGTTGTTAGCCACCACAAATCAACTCTGAGAGCAGTGGGTAAGAAATCATCATCATCATCATCATTATCATCATATCTGCCAGAGGGTGTAGCGATAGCCATGGGAATAAACAACTTTAAAAGAGGATTCAATAGATTCATGGAGGGGAGGTGGTAAACTTTCAATGGCTGTGAGCCATGGTGACTGAGGGGAATCTCAGAGGTACTAAGCCTCTGAATCCCAGAGCCAGGAAGCAATATCAGGGGAAGGCCTCAGCCTCTATGCCCTGTTTTTGGCCTTCCAGAGAAACTAGTGGGCCACTGTGACCGTTTACACACTGGGAACGTCACTGCCCCAGCTCCCATGCAGGAGCACAAATTGGGGGCGGGAGAGATGCACCAAGCCAAGTGCTCCCCTATGGGTGCAGGAAGAGAGAGGACAACCTGCCACAACTAGAACTCCAGCCTGCAGCCCAGCATGAAACCTCCAGTGCGTAAACAGTCTGTGTGAGACAGGATGCTGGTTTCATCCAGCAGGGCTTTTCTTACATTCTTAACATTTACTGAGATTGAAATTTCTATATGAATAGGGGTTAAAGTACATTATGGACACAGAAGGTAACTTTTACAAACACAGTTGTGAAAGTTTGGTGCAGTGGTTAGGAGTGCGGACTTCTAATCTGGCATGACGGGTTCAATTCTGTACTCCCCCACATGCAGCCACCTGGGTGACCTTGGGCTCACCATGACACTAATAAAGCTGTTCTGACTGAGCAGTGATATCAGGGCTCTCTCAGCCTCACCCACCTCACAGGGTGTCTGTTGTGGGGAGAGGAAAGGGAAGGTGACTATAAGCCACTTTGAGACTCCTTCGGGTACAGAAAAGCGGCATATAAGAACCAACTCTTCTTCTTCCTTGCCTTGGGGATTTTTATTCATTAAATAATTTGGCCACATAGGAAGCACATCATTGGCTATGAGGGAATTCCATATAGCCCTGTGTTTACCCCATGATGAAAGTGGCAAATGTTTTTTACTCATTGTACTTTGTGGGACCACTCATTAAAGATGAATCAGAGCATTTCAATGTGAAGTACAAGCTAGGCAAAATTCCCTGACCTTTTTAGTGCTATATTAGAACAAACCTATTGTCTCTAAGGTCCTGCAATTAAATTGCACCTTGGTCACAATTGAAGGATGAGCTTTTTTTTGTTAGCTGTCAGACATCCATTTTTCAATACTACCTCCATTTAAAATGGGGTGTTGTCTGTTGTGAACACCCATAACCGACAGAACAAAGAAGCTGCAGGTCAGATCTGAGGCATATTGAAAGAGATGTGTGAAGGAGCTGTCCTTCACTTTCATGAACATTAAATTCACTCAAGATTTTTTTAATAATAAAAAATGCAGGGTTGTCTGACAACATTCATATTTTTTTCATGAAGCTGTCTTTTCAAATTCTCCAACTAATGCTACATATAGTGACAAAGTCAGTGTCACTCACAACAGTTTACCTGCATTGCAACAACCTGAGCCATCCGTCAGACAACCGCAGCTGACAAACTGCCCTTTTAAAAACAAATGTATATACAAGCATAAGGACAAGCACAAATGCATACATAAATGTAGGGACAATAGTAGGAAGAGAGAGAAAAGACAGCATGGCATCAATCCACAGCATATCTTGGGATTGCTTAAGAAGTAGAAGGTTGTCTCATAATTGAATCTCATTGTCAGACCATCGGTCCACCTTCTTCAACATTGTCAACTCTGACTGGCAGTAGCTCTCCAGGAATTTAAGGAGAGAAAGGTTTTGTTTTCAATTCCTATTTCCTATAACTGGAGATGTCTGGGACTGGGTTTTCAAAGATTCTACTTTCAAGGATTTTAGTTTTCTTTAAGCTTGGAGCATAATTCAGATTGCTTTCCTGCTCTGCAAAGATCTGAAAAAATATTCCACCTCCTTCTGGATACTCCAGACAACCAATGGCATAATTACATGTTACTTCAGCGAGCATAAATTGCCAAAACTGAATGCATGAGGAAGAGGCATTTATATGGGAGAACTGATGGGTGAGGAGAATACCAAACCATTTCCACTCCTTCTTAAAGATCCTTCAATGTGGCTAAAATATTACCAATTAAAACTGAAGGCCAAAAAATGAACACCAGTAATAATTGAATAGTTCCAGTTTGCCAGTTCTCTCACACATATCCCTCCGTCTACCCCATTCAATGGAATTACATGCCTGCTGAGCTCCCTCTCCAAACACTACCATACCCAGACACAACCTCTAAAGACCCAGGAAATTACAAGTCAGGAGTTAGCTATTTATATTTCAGGTTCAGAAATGCATAGGCTTACCATTGGCCCAGTTCTGCTGAACTTACCCACACTGTCCCAGCCCCAACAGTGCTCACTTGACCAATTTGGGGGAAGGGGAAAGAGGGGATGGAACAGTGTTCAACATCAAGGGTAGTCAACCTGTGGTCCTCCAGATGTTCATGGACTACAATTCCCATGCGCCCCTGCCAGCATTTGCTCATGGGAATTGTAGTCTATGAACATCTGGAGGACCACAGGTTGACTACCCCTGTTCAACATCACTAGGAATTTTGGAGACTTCATTTGAGCACAGTGATGCTGATCAGCAGTCCCTTCCATGTGTCCCACCCTCCAAAAATGAGGCTAGAGGCCTGGTAATCCCACCAACACCAGGGACAGGACTTTTCCTGTCATGCCACCAAGGCTTTGGAATCCCCTCCTCACAGAGGCCTAGCACTAGCTGTGCAGTCTTCAAATACTAGTTTCTTCCTATGCCTTAAAAAAAAATTCTTCTTTCTTGTTGCTTCTGGGCTTTTTTAATATCTAAAGTATCACTATTTCTCTTTTACCGTATCCTTCTAGGGAATTCTCTTATTCCACCCCTCATTTTCTTTTCTCTGGTCATTCAGAAAATATTTTAGGACAGTTTGAGACAGGTTTTTTTAATGGAATAAAATCATAAGATACCCTTTATAAATGTATCTAACATCCTACTAATAAAACTGACATTCTCAGTTGTATAAAAAAAAAAACATTGACTGGCAGGAGGGCGTTTTGTCCCAAATAAGACGTGACAACCATATTTTGACATTAAATATGGTCACAGCTTTATTTCTCCCTCCCTCCTCCAGAGGGTTGGCCTGGCATACAGTAGGAAGCCTGAAATCCCACAGCTGTCCTGCGGCTCCATATCCAGAGTCCATTGCTGCCCTGGAACCTGCATCATTCCCAGCAAATTCCCAGGAGAGCAGGTCCCATGTCAACAGGATTCCACTTACCTGGGAAGCGACCTGATGGGGGCCAATGGGCACCCATCTCATTTGGCTGCCCTGGCCACCTGGCTATGAACCCCTGTCCTCCCAGCCAGGTGGGCCACGCTTGTTTCCCAGCCAGCCTCTTATTGAGACCCCCAACCTCAGGGAGCCAAGAATATAAACTGGGCTCCCTGCCAACAGGCTCCCACCTGTGCCTTATACAGCAGCTGTGACAAAATATAAACCAAAACAAAATATAACCAAACAATCCCAACAGACTTAACCATAACAATATCAACACAGGGTGGGTGGGAGGGAAGCTGTCCAGGTGGCAGCACTGGCCGAGAGGCTGGGCTTTCTCCACGTGGCACCTTAAATAGGTGCCCATGAGCCCACCTCCCACATACTCTGTCAAGCGCACCAAGCCAGGACTCCCACATCTTACTGTGATGCCTTCCATGGCATCAATTGGTGGTTATTCGCAGCCACTCTATAACATTTATATAATTGGAACAATTTGTGTAATTTATTTTTCTCACTTTTTCTGCAAAATACAGAGGTCTTCGTTGTGAAATGTTGGGTTTCTGACTTGCAGTAAGCCCAAATCCTTGCTATCGCCCAATTTAATCACCAAGAGTTACTTAAGGAAGGTTTCTTAATGTATTAATAATGCATCTAAATATTTATATTCTACTGACTGGATGTTTGTTCCATTCATATTCCATGTAAAGAATTTGGTGGCATTTCCATTAATTTTATTCTATAAAGCCTGTTTTCCATTCTGTGAAGTTTTTTCATTTCAGAAATACATGTGTGTGTGTGTGTGTGTGTGTGTACATATTGTTTTGTTTGTTCAAGATGGGTATGAGAGCTCAAAGAACGAAAAGGTTAAAATGTTATCAGTATGACAAGGTTTCCTTGTCTTTTGGTTGGCTGGAGAGCATGAGTTCTTTGAGGTGAGACTTCAAAGGTCCCCATGAAGTTGCATAAAATGCAAAAAGACACACTTTGTTAGTTGAAAGGCCTTCCACACAGACTGTTGCATGCATCCTTTCATATCCTATTCTCCGATCACATGTTCTATGTGACAAAAAGTTACTACTTATCCATCAGATGGTGAGCTTTCTTAGCCACAGGACTGTAAAGCAAGGAAAGCAGTCCTGCAACATGAATATGCAATGTATGGGTGCTTCCTGTAGAGATATAGCAGCATTACCCATGGTGTCAACATTACAGGCCTTTCCAGACTACTATGTTTCTATTATAACAATGAACATCAGAATTAAGGCAATACCTACATTCCAAAGGATTTGATTTTGCCATAGTTTATACCATTAGGGCATGTTCACAGACCATTCCATAGCCTTCAAACAATATTAAGAAAACTAAAATGAAAACATGGAGCAATCCAATGGGCTGAAAAGGTTTACAGGCTTTTTCAGATGATAACTAAGAGCATGGACCCTGCTGTCAAGCTGAAATGACTGGCAGGCTTGGCAGCCATTTTAACAGTCAATTTTGCTTTCCCCTCCCCCGGAAAGGGGGAGAGGAAATGGGCAGTTTAAAAAGCTCAAGGCCATTTAAAACTAACTGCTGAGGGTGGACTGCCCTGCTCAGCTGCTAGGTTTAAATGGCTTGAACTCAACCGGTCAAGAAGTCCAGGAAATGTTTGGGGGAGGTGCTTCCTCTGAATCTGGGTTCAGGGGGGCATGAACTGGCCAAATTGGCCATTTTATGTTTGTGAACTAGTTCATGCCAATCTCTATTTAGGACTTCCACAGACCTAGTTGTTAAGAGGAAGAAGAAGAAGAGCTGGGGGAAGAGGTTTGTGCCCCACTTTTTACTACCTGAAGGAGTCTCATAGTGTCTTCACCTACCCTTCCACCCTTCCACAGGTAGTGTTTTGTAGTAGTTATTGTGCTGGACTAGGATCTGGGAGACCTAGGTTCAGATTTCCTTTCTTCTGTGAAAGCTTGCTAGGTGACCTTGGTTCAATCATACTCAGAGTGTTGTTGTGATGACAAAATGGAGTAGAGGATAAAGACGCAAACTAGCTTGGGCCCTCATTTCTCAATTGTGGATAAAGATAGGGTATAAATAAAGCAAAAATACATTTAATTTTTCCAATTTGGAGACCTTATCCTAATGTTCTTCAGAATGTTATTATCTTGAATAGTTAGATATCATCTTTCAGTTTGCTTTGTAAAAGGTGGGGAGTACTCACCTTCAGATCACATCCTCTTCTTTGCTTCCTTCTCATTTCCCCCTTGCCTACAGTATTTCAACTATGTTGTGGGTCAAATAAACCTTTGTGAGCTAACTGGAAAACGAACTATGGATTGTTACATGTCTCTTTATGGAAAATAGCTTCAGTTGGTCTTGGTGGAGCTGTATTATCAAGATCCATTAGATTCTAGATTCAGGTCTGGTTTAGGCATGCATAATCAATGTACCAAATGTACTACTATACTATAGGATGGGGGGTCACTCAACTTACAAAGAATTAAATTTGTTCAGGGAAGCAGCCAGCAAAGGTAGGAGCAGCAGCCCTGGTAAGAAAGCCTGGCAAGAGGAGGTGCCAAGAAATGGCCCTGGAACCTCCCATTGGCCTTGCTCACCACCTGCTACTGCTGCTACTGCTTTCTGGCAACAGAGACGGAAGGAAGAGTTGCCTGCCAGCCCCCAAGCAGCAGCCATCTCTGCTCCAATGCTGTGAAATGTGAAACAAAAGGGAAAGGAAGTGAAAGTAAATGAGAAGGCAGGCAGCAGTGCCTTATTATACCCCCTCAAAATGCTACCCTAGTGATACAGTCTTATGCAAGACAAGAGAGGCTGAGATGCCTTGGATGGTGTATGACACTGAACAAGATTCTTCTGTAGCTTTGTGGGCTGGTTGGATAGGTGTAAGATTTGGAGAGCATGCAGGGGCAGCCCAAGCAAAGCAAACAAGGGAGCCAACATACCTACTCTCCAGCCCCCTCACTTCCATTTCTAGAATTTGGGGGGGGGGGGGGGGAAGCAGCAACCTAAGTATTGTGGGGGAGGGGGAAGCAGCAACCTATGATGAGGGTCAGGACAGAAGTCCCCGAAGTGGAAGACCAAGCAGGGTAAAGGACAAATGCCTGGATTCCCCGTAGCTAAAACTACTGCTGATTGAAATTATGGGCTACATTGTTGCACTATAGCAATCCTTCACAATCCTTAACACGCCTGCGGCGCGGGCGCCGCGGACTAAATAAAGCGCTAAGCGCTTTGGGGGAAGAATTAGGGCGGGCTTTGTCCGTGATGAGGAAGGGGCCTGATTGGCCCCTTCCTCCGGACAGACCATCGGCCGGGCCAATCGGCAGGCGCAAAGCCGATTCCCGCCCTTCCAACAAGGAAGCAACTACGAGCCGCGTGGAGCATGGCTCGCAGTTGCTTCCTTGCAGGCGCCCTGACGCGTCGGGAGGCGCGAAGAGTCAGGCCGCCGGCGGAGGCAGCCCCCGACAGCCACGCTCCGCGCAACTGCCAGGGGCTGCCTGCCCTAGCGCCCGCTGCATTAATCGTAGCGGGCTTGATTACTAGTGGTATTCATAAAACAATCCAGGAGCCAAAGATTGCACAGTGATGACACGATATTCACAGATGTGCAGATGCCGCCATGGCCTTTAACTCGTTTCTAATAATCTTAAATGTTACTGAATGATCTGCATTTTTTTCTCCTGCACACCATCATGGAAAACTAAGTCTCAATGGTCCCATGATGGGATTTTGCCCCCACACCACAGAGGTTTCAGGGAATTTTTTTTTTAATCAAATGGAAGTACTGTGTGAGTAGGCCAAGCCTGACATCAGTACAAACTAGCAACATTCTGTGAAAACAACCCCCTTCATCAGTCTTCTGGGAAAGAAGGAAAACTTTAAAGATAAGGGCTTGAAAAATGTTGTGTGAAGCTACTTGATGTTCTGTAAAGGTCCTCCCATTACATCCAAGGGACTTTTTCTTTCTTTCTCTTTTTTTAACAAAAAGAAGTGCCGGTAACAGACTTTTACCTCAGAAATAAACCAGCATAAAATATATATGATAGCATGTATTTTTTTTTATTCTTTCTTTCCCCTCTCTGCATTAGATTACGCTTATCTCACAGGACTGAAATCATCCTATTTCATGCAGCATCTTGTATCACTTGTCAATCATTTTTTTCCCTTCTTTTTATAACCTATCAACCTTTGTAGCTGTTCATTAGAGGCTTTGCTCAAGTAACCTTTCTGGAACCTTAACGTTACAACATGTTTTGATGGACCCCAACATATTTCCCTATTCTGAGGTAAAAAAAAATTCCTGCAAAATAAAATGTTTCCTCACAGATTGAGAAGCACTTGCAATGTGGTTTCTTAGTTATAAAATAAAGTTGACTGACTCACCCTGTCACCAAAAGATCTTTTGGCTTTACTCAACCCTGGAACTTTTGGGGAAGGTGTAGAACCTACTTTTCTTTAAACCTTGGTCAGAATGGCACTGAGGCATTGTTAAGAACTAACAAAAATATTTTACATAGAAGAAAAGGTGTGTTGGAATTAGGAAAGCAAGGTTTGATATACAAAACACATATTTTAAAGTAAAAGTTCCGAGTTAAGGATTATGAGAGGTTTTCAAACTTTTTCTTAAATGTTGAGATTTCTTTTTACTGAGAGATTTCTTTTTACTTTTGGTCACTGAGTTCTCCCCAAACATATTTGTTTTTCTTTTGGCTTTGTGAGTTACTCTGAACTCCCATGGTTTGTAATAGGCAGATAGTACCTCCATTTTCCCTTTGTATAAGTACCAGTATCCCTCTGAGATCGGAGGAGTTAGATGCAAGCTTTCTTTCAAACATGTCTAAGAAAATCCTCACACCTTTTTAACTGGGCAGGGTACTCTTTCTGTCCCAAGAGGAATTCTCCCCTCTCCTTTGGTCTGAATTATATCTCCTCACTGTCCAAGTTTCCACTACCAAATAACTGTCGCAGTTCTTGGGACACTGTGTAGATCTGCTTTCAGTTTTTGGTAAAGTCTTTTTTATTTGACTATAATTTATCCTACTTGGAGCAGATGTTCATATAAGCACTAATAGGTCTTTCCTAGATGCAGGTTCTCTCAGAATGCATGCTTGCTTGCTTGTTTGCTTGCTCTCTCTGTCTCTCTGTCTCAGAAACAGAATGCTTTCTCTTCAGCACACAGCAACTGTATCAAGGCTCTTTAAGCTATTGCTGGCCAATGAGAGCACTTGGAGCCACTTAATGCTCAAGCTTCCTCTCTCTCTCTTAGACCCATTATGCATGGCGGCAGCTATGTAGGGAGGGGCTCCCCCGGTGCATACTGGCTGCACTGATGCAATGGCCCTGTACACACAACGTGGGTACAGAAGCGCCGGGAGCGCTCCACTGCCGTGGCATCGTCAGCAGGGGGGATAGGGGGCATGGGGTCCCCACAGCACAATGGTGGGGACAGCAAGCTGCTCTCCCACCATGGTGGGGGTGGGGAGAACACCTCTGTCAGATCCGCAGACAGAGGTCCTCCAATTATGCACAGGGCTAGCCCGACCTAGTCCTTGCTGCGCCCGGGCAGATCCCATCCCGTGAAAGAATCTGTGTTTTCTTAATGTTGCTCTTCCGAGGGCTTGGATTGGGCCAAGTCTTGGGTGGCGGCGATGTCATGCATAATCGGGGATTTTCCCTGAAGCCCTGTTGCCACCATCACGGGCATTCCAGCCTGTGCATAATCGGAATTTTAACCCTTCACTCATTATCATTCCCTTCACCACTTGGAACTTGACTTTTATAGTACTGTCTGTCACACATGCACACATACAACAGCAGACATAATTGTATTTCACACACTTGTGTACACACACTTGTGTACACATTGGTAGCCATTCACCAATTAGTTCCTGATAACTTGAAAAGATTGACAGGTTTATATGGAACAGCCAATTGTTATTTTATAGTCATGCCAAATTGTTTTCTTGTACTCAGTTATCTTTAAAAATAACAAGTATTCATTAAGTTTCCTTATTTATTGTCACAATTCCACCCACCCATATTCATTCATGAATGTAAGATGCATATCAGCATAATTTGAATTTTTATTGTTCATGGGCACAAGGATGTTAATCTAGTAAAGAAAGAAGACCAAATTCAAGTCGAATGCTAGTCTCCACAAAACATTTACAAATAACCTGAGTGTAAACTGCACAGAGCTTTTATTCCAACCCCAGATCGATTCAGTCCCTGCCCTGTACACAGAATGCGATTTCCGTTTGGATTTGGGGCGATTTAAATTTTCCTTCTGCAGCAAGAAGGATTGATCCAGAGTGACCCTACCTTTATTGTGTGATATCTTGGAGTGCTTTTAATGCTCAATATATTTTAAAATTTGGATTGGGGAACCAACCTCCATGGTAGAGGACCCGTGACTGGCCACAGGTGGTCATGTGACGAATTTGCCTTAAAGGAGAAGCTCCTAATTCCTCTCAACTTCTGTCGGTCCTGGATTTTTCCTCCCTCCTCTGCCTTTTTCGATCCTCTCCCCACCCCCTCCAAGAAAAGAAAGAGGCTCCCTGCCTGGCTCCTCTCCCCCCCCCTTCAAGAAAAGAAAGAAAGAGGCTTGCCCCCCCTTCTGTACTACCCTAACCATATACAGAAGACTTTCCTGTTTCAATTGGGAGGGGGGGGGGAGAGGAAGACCCGAGTTCAAAGTGATCTGAATTCAACAGGATTGACAATGGAATAAACAAAGTAAGTGCAGACTCTGCCCTGGTATGTCAAAAAGAGAAAAAATACCTGGGTGTGCCCTAAATGTTTAACACACCTGTATTCTATAAATATTGTTTAAAATAATTTTAGTGGGAAACTAGTTTTGTAGTTTCATATTTTGTGTTTTCAGGGTTTTTTTTTTTTGTAAAATCAGAAGCTGCATTTTTCCAGAGCATGACATAAAGTTTGTCATCATTCTTTTGCAGTATTTGTTTCTTCTGAAAAGTGCACCACATGATCAATAGTACACAGATAGGTACATTCTCTTCATTCAGATTCTTTAATATTGCTATGGTATGTGCTTCGAGTTGTTACTATACCTCCCCACTCCAGAGACACTTAAAATTCTCACATGCGGGAAGAAACAACCTGCTTTAATATCCAAGTGCTTGGCACAGTCTGGTAAAGTGTGTGTGTGTGCATGTGTGAACATGCATGTGCACATGTGTGTAGAACAAAAAAAATAGGATTAGCCTCCCTGTGAAGTCCAGCCCCTCTCTTAATCTATCCCACCTACCTACCAAGGTATTTCCAACTTTTCTCTCTATTCACCTGCTGCTACCACACAACCTTTGTAGAAATTGCCCATGGGAGAGCCAGGACTCCTAGCTGCCCCTTCAAGTTTTGCGGCCTTGCCTTAGTACCTTCTATTATCCAGTTTCTGGTTATCATGGAGACAGTTCACTGCTTTATGCACCATTGGGAGAGCAGCCATTTTCCAACTCACTTGCCCCTCACCTTCCTCTTGGCATTCCTATTAAAATATTGTGTCTAAGATGACAGAGGTCTATGGGGTACAGAGAACTTCTACCAGTATCAAAAGTTATAAAGTATTAAAAAGAAAATGTTCATAAGCATACTATTAGCACATCACCAGATTGACCAAGGATTTCAAAACAGAAGGGTAAAACACAGTTCTGTTTTCATTTCCTGTATACATGTCCTAGCAGATATAAGGCAAGCTCCTTAGCTTTAAAAGTTACCAGATGTTCTATTGGGTTGCTATTACCTCCAAGCCTCTTTCAAGTCCACAGGCCAACACACGGCAATGGCTTCCTTCTACAGACTTCAGGTAAGAGTACTGTGTGCCTTGATGGAATCAACACCAAAGAAGAAAGCCTCCTCCTTGCTCCCAGGAGGTTTATCATCTCTCTTTCTCCTCCCACTGACCAGGTCAAGCCAAGTCAAAGGAGCTTTTCCTTAAGTCTCCAAGAGATTTTTCCTAAAACCTTTTTAACACAATTCTTCCAAATCTCTGTTTCCTGCAGAGACATGGGGGTAGGGGGACAGGACCATTTTCCCTTGCTAAACCTATTATAATTTCTAAAAGCATGGTTGAGGTGAAGCTGTGAAGCTATTGAATTTCTTTCTGTCAATAAAGAAAAACCTATACAATGCAAAATGAAGGTTATGCTCAGTCCAACCCCACCCCTCCCCCCAAAAGAAAAATGCATTTATTCATCCTGGTCAATGGAGTCCCACCTGTGTGGGTCCTCTCAAATTATTACTGGAGGGGCTATTTCACAGGGGATGGAATGCTTTGCCCTGCTTGGCTTACTCACCTGTGGGGCCAGTACCCTGGCTAGCATGTGATATAGAAGTGGAGCTTTGTGGGCTCCAGACAAGGGCTCTCAGGAAGAAAGTCTTGAATCCAAGCCTAAAGAGCATGAGTTATCACCTTATTGGTCACATCTGCCATTGCCAAGGGAAGGCAGGAGATAGGACAGTCAGAAACAAGGGGTTAGGACCTGTCCAGTCAATGCACAGCACAGAATAGAAGGTAAGGAGGTAAAATTTATTTATGTCATTTATAATTAGATTTGTAGAACTGCCCCTCCTGGCCAAGATGGCAGTGGGTAAGACAAGACATGTGGGTGAAGGAAGAGCAAGAGATGGAACAAAAAACAGCAGAGAGAGGGTAGAAATGGCAGAAGAGAGCCCTAAAGGAAACTGAAGACAAATGGCTGAGTGTGAAAATAAGGTGGGAGAAGAATAGAGATGAGAGTCAGCCTCAAAGTGGGGAAGAGTTGGGCAATGGAATCAATTACCTTGCATAACTGTGGAAACTTCCCCCTTATTAAAGACCCTGAACTGGTATAATCTACTGAGGAATACCAGCCTATATGATATCCAGAGGGAATGACACTGCTGTTACCCTATATGCTCTGCCTTTGTTTTAAAAAAAATTAGACTCCCACCAACTTTACATATGATCGGGCAGCCTTCTAAATAATTGAGTCTCTCAACAAAGGTCCTAGACAGAAGTCCCTTGCTCTTATGTAGTTTTTTTTAACTTCTTGTTTGGCCCTCTGTATGGGCTTAATTGTGTTTTAACTATTTATGCAGAGATGCAAGGTGGAATGAGTGGAGTGCCTCTCCCAAATGAAGTTAGTGGATGGAACAAAAGAAGAATGGCACCTGATGCCAGAGGTACAGCACCCTTCACACCTCACAAAGGATGCAAACCAATGTTGTGCTTCTTTTCCTGGAATTGCCTTGTGATAGAAGAACTGGGCATGAGCTCCTCCTGTCCTGTCTCATCTCTTCCCAGCAGGTGTAAGCAAAACATTTGTTCAGTCCTGCAGTTTGATCAATGCTCTGTAGTTCAAATGACATTCTTGCCCGGAGAAGCCTGGCTTATATAGCTTATAGGGAATATGAATCCTGCCCAAGCAGTGAGCCAACAAAATCAATGGAGAAAATGTTATCATACAAATGCCAGTCAGGGATGATTCTGCATGACATGAACTTGACTAGGTATTATTTTGGATGATGTTTTAGTCAGACACACATCTGCTCATGAATTACATTGTCCCCTTGCTGACCTTCTTATTTCCACTCGTGAAAAAAAGGAAACTAAGGGTAACTTATGAGATATGAAAACTATGTGGGTCTAGAACTCATGGTTCTCTTTCTCTCTCTCTCTCTCTCTGTCTATAAACCACTTCTTCCATCTTCCCAGTTGGGGTGTGCGCTGGAAACACAGTTACAGACAGCAGAGTGCTCCCAGGCCCCAGAAGGGCTGGATTGGGGTTCACCCTGCCATAAAATCACCATGACAGTTGAGGCAGGTGGGTGGATAGGCCCAGGGAGTTATAACCACCTGCTGTATGGGTGGCTTCCATGCCCAGCCCAGGCAGTTGGGGGGTGGCCTTGTAGTCATCTGGTCTGTGAAGAGAAGGCGAGACAAACCATGGACATAGCCACCTGTGACAGTGACAGTCCTGCCTGCTTCCAGGGGATGGAGGGCTTCAAGGGTAGCATCCCAGGGAGGTACACTATAAGTTTGATGCCTCCAGCTCACACAGGGTTCATTCTATACACTTGACATGTTCCCCAATGGCACTTTCCTAGTGGTGTCTTCTTTGGGGGCCATAACTCAGAGCATGTATCTAAGGGGGTCTGCTGTGAGTTTGATGCTTCTAGCTTGCACAGGGTCCATTCAACACACTCCCAAACCAACACCTGATATCTCCCCCAAAGCACTTTCCAGGTGGCAAAGGCAGGCAGCAGGGAGTGGTGCTGCTGGCTCAGTACGATGTGTCCCATCTGCCCATGCTGCACAGGCCCCCAAGTCTCACCCTCGGGCTGGCCTCTCCAGAGACTCCTCCGGGCACAGTGGCCCCTCCCTCGCCCACTCCTCCCTCACTACCCACCTACTGGATGCCCCCCATGGCTGCCCCAACGGGTGCCCTATTGCTCTGAAACAGCTGAAAAGCAGCAGTGAGCAGCAGGTGGCGGCGGGCAGTGGCAGGCAGCAGGTGGCGGTGGTGGGCGGTGGTGGCGGCCAGGGCAGGAGGAGCCTTGGCAATGGCTGCCTCCATGTCACCCGACTGTTGTATGCCTGCACTTGTGCATGGACACCCATGCTCACACGTGCATGCGCATGTGCATGCTGCCCATGCGCATGCTCATGCCACCCCCTGCCCCCCCCGCAGTTGGGGTCACCAAGGCAGAGCAGTTGAGAACCGCTGCCCTAAGTCCTATCTTCACCAAATTTGATGGGCTGGTAGAAGAGGGTTATCTGGAAATTCCCTGTACATTTGGAATCTCTAGAACCCTGGAGGGGGCATTTTTCCATACTGAACTTACTGAACTGGTTTTATTTATCAGAGGCAATTTTGGTTTGGGTTGGGTTTGGTTTAAGACTTGCCACAAACCAGAAATTGAAATTATTTGTTTTGTGCTCATCCTTAGTCATTAGAATGGCTTTCCTAGTGATGAGGTTTGCCTCCCTCTCCATAACTACCCTCTACACACACAACTGAACCCCCAGGTCATGAAAGAAGATAAGGGAAGATGGGATCTATGTTTCCTATGCTAAGTAATAATGCTTCATTGCATGTGGAAAGAGTAGATTAGTATAAATAGATTTCTTTGCTTGGGAGAAGGCTTACTACCCCCTTCCATGCTATAACATATTGATTTTTCTCCCCATCTGTAATTCCTCCATTTTGTTTTATGACAAGCTCCTTTTCCAAACTTTAAGATACAAAGTTCAGAGAAATATCAGTTTGGTGAAGAGGAAGCTTCAGCCTTGAGTTCATGTTCCCTCTCAACTTGTCAGGATATCTTGAGCAAGCTGCTACCTTTCAGCCTAGCTTTTATCATTGTATGGAAAAGATGAGAAAACTGGGCATGAGTTTGCCTGGTGCTGTATAGGACTGGGTTCTAAATATACAGATCAGTTCTTACCTCAAGGATGTCCCATACATGTAATCTGACCCACCATCGCAAGTAAATGAGCTACAAAGAGTTCTTTTTTTCAAACAAAAGACCTCTTTGTTTTAAAGTAACTGTAACAAATCAGAGACTAAGTAATTTGTTCAAATACTTGAACCTGGTTCTGACAAGCTCAAACCTCATTTACAGAGAAACTGCTAATGAAATCATAAGGAAACTATGTTGGCTTGAAAGCAAAAATAAAGACAAATGACCAAGGAATTATTGTTTTCCGTAAGTTCTTTGCTGCAAGTGCTAATTACAGGGTATGTGAGTGATTCAAGTATCTCTTAATCTATCATCTCTTTCTCTGCCAGGAATTTTCCAAAGGGTGCGAAAACAGAAAGGACTGGGAGTAATTTCATTTATGATTGAAAGAAAATAATCAGAGCACCCAGCATTTAATATCTGGAACTGGATGATCCTATTTGCACGGCTTTGAAGGACAAATACATTATTATCAGTGATGTTAATGAAAGGAAAGATGGGATCTCAAGCAGATGTATTTATTTATATCTAGACACAAAATAATCTCATCAGAGAAGGGAAAAGCTGACATAGGAAAGAAACCCACTGGGATATAAACAGATAGTTATTCAGATAGGACGAAACCAGGACTTTACTGACTTTATACTGGGTCAGATGTGTTATGTACAGCCTGTGGGATACATGATGGTTTCCAAGTGCAAGTCAGTTTCCTGATACTCTTTTTCTATCCCCTCCATGCACAGACATTCACACAGAGAGATGAAAGAGAGAGAGAGATACAGTGTGTGCGTGTGTGCACATGTGTGCATGTAACACAGACTTACTTTAAATCAGCAATTACTTTAAACTGCAAAATGTCACTATTTGGAATCACCTCCTGTATTTCTGGAGACAAAGCCTAGGCAGAGTTGTACCCTTCCAAGTTTTTTGAAACCAGGTTGCCAGGTCCCTCCTGGAAACTGGTGTGGGATGACGGATTCACCAGAAGATAGAGAAATGTTCAGGCCATGTTGCTGTCTCACAGGAAGTGATGTCATCACACCAATGACTTCCTGGTGATGCTCTGGTGCCTGAAGCCAAAAACTGGCTTCAACCACAGAGTTTTGGTCCAAATATCAAAATATCGCCTGGTATTCAGTGATGTGGTGACATCACTTCCAGCATGATGCTGGTTGTTAGATCCATGGGTTGAGAGAGCCAGTTTGGTGTAGTGGTTAGGAGTGTGGACCTCTAATCTGGCAAGCTGGGTTCGATTCTGCACTCCCCCACATGCAGCCGGCTGGGTGACCTTGGGCTTGCCACGGTGTTGATAAAGCTGTTCTGACCAAGCAGTGATATCAGGGCTCTCTCAGCCCCACCTCCCTCACAGGGTGTCTGTTGTGGGGAGAGGAAAGGGAAGGCAACTATAAGCCACTTTGAAACTCCTTTGGGTAGAGAAAAGCAGCATATAAGAACCAACTCTTCTTCTTCTTCTTCTTCAGAGACCAAGACACTGGAAGTTCATTTCAGCTATATATTGTGACCCCAGCATGATGGTACAAGAAGGCAAACACTGAACTAGAACTGGATAAAACAGCCCACCACAAACCCCAACATATATACACATGTAGAACAAAAGATCTTCCTGCCAGTGTGCACTATTGGTCAGTTTCACTAGATCCAGCCATTGGGATCTGGCTGCACATTGGCTAATTACGATCCTGCCTTGGACCTCAAGTTCGGTCCTCGGCATGACTGCAGACACAACACCGGTGATGTGACCTACGTCTTTCTCTTGCTAATGTTAAGTCCTCCATCACCCAGCTAATTGAAACCAATTTACTTACAAGGACGTAATTCTGCTTAGGATGGCACTTTTACAGTGCCATGCCTTCCTGGCAGTAAAATGAACAGACTTGAATAAGAATCTGAACAGAGCAGCTCAGGACTGCTCTTTAAATATCCTGATAGCTGGTATAATCTATTGAACAGGCATGCCTGAAAACCTGCCCCTCATTTGGATTTGGAGAGTTTGAAAAAAACTAAACTTACTTCTTGTAGCCAGAAATCTGGAGCTCACACTCTCTGGTAAGTAAGAAGCTAGCTCTATGTTTGTGCCAACAGCACATTATCTACCGACTCCAGTTTTATGCGGCTGGCCACTTCTCTGCAGTATCAGTTTCCCTCAGTGCAGAGAGTGCTGCAGACAGTGCTTTCAGCTGCATGCACATTGGCTTTTTTAGCACATCACTCTTGCACTTTGGTTGCTGCCCTGCATGCCCATTAAATCTAGTATTACATATGAAACTGCATTGTTGACCTTCAAAGCAATGTTCCAGTTTAGTCCTTCTTAACTCTCAGACCTCTTCTCTCACTATTTGTTTAGTCAGTCCATGAGGGCCTACCCTGCTGATCTTCTGTCAACCCCTACTTTGAAAGTAAAAGCCTTTTGCTCCCTTTTTTTCTTTTTTTCTTTTTTGCGTGGAGGAGAGTTGTTCCATGCCTCATAGCCTTGGACTCTCTTGCTAATAAAGGATCAGATATCACAACACTTATTCTGTTCCAAACTGTTTAAAAGATGCCTTCTTCTTTGTTAAACTTTTCCTTCTAGAAGCCTTGATAGAAATGCTATTGGGCTCACATTCCATAGTTTGAACTAGTGATTGCAAAGACTTATTTCCGAATATAAACCAAATAGCTATCGGAATTCTAGAGGTGGTGATTCAGGAGGGAGGTTTGGCATGTTCCCAAGTCACTTACAAAGATGTCCTGTTCTCTCAAGGAGATGGTCACCTCAAGAAAAGTGGAAGGAAGCATTTTTCATCTTTACCCACTAATTTACCAGGAATTTGGGCAAGCAAAGGGAGAGGGGAGAATGCAGGTTACTTTTAACTCTGATCCATAGAACTGTTAACAACAACTTGCAAATACTGTGAATATGTGAGGAAAGTACAGAATGTAGGACAGGGATTTAAGATGGTGGCAGAAAACCTTGCCAGCAAAACATATCTTGTGATAGAGTGTTGTGTAGGACAAGCCTGTAGAACATGTGATGTTCTAGGCAGAACAGAGGTCATCATATACTGCAGTATGCAAGGTGAACTTGATACTGTGCCAAACTACACATTTAAAAGCGTAGAAGTGTTCTGTAAACAGATAAAGGGTTGTGAAGGGTTAATTCTTCACAGACACCAGAGAGCTTTGATTGACATGCTGCTCCAAACAAACTGATTGGGTGGCATCAGCCAAGTACAGGAAGACTTGAGCTGCATGCTGAAGACATAGCCAGTCAGATTTCTGCTTTGACTGAGTTGAATCTAATTTCAGCCTTAGCTGAGAGCAGTTTAACACAGATAGAGAACTGGGGAAAAGTTGGTAAGAAAGTTTGGGAAGTAGGCAAGGATTCACATTCAGGCAAAAGTGAGAGGATGGGCAGTGAGAGGAGAATTTCCCTACCCAGTAAAAGAGGTGGAGCGCCCACCCTCCTCAGTTCTCTTTTCACCGCCGCGATTAGTGGACGTCCTTAGCTATTCTCCGTCGTTTGTTCAACTGTCTGCATATCACTTATTCTCAAGCCTCTAGAATAACTTCCAAGGCAATCTTCAGGAATGTGGTCACTGCTTAGTAAAGATGCCTGTTAAGGATGAGCATGATCAATGTCTGATCTGCCTTGGCGAGGCTCACTTGATCGCTACTTGCCCAGTGTGCCAGAAGTTCACCCCAAAAGCATGCTTTGATAGAGCAGCTAGACCTAACGCAGTGCTCTGGCAGAAGGCCCTCTCGGCAGACCTTCCTGCAAGGCCCAATCAGAGCCAACCCCTTCCAAGCTGGTTCGGGGACCATTGTTGGTTCCAAGACCAGGCCCTCCATCTATGCGATCGGTAGTGGCTGCTTCCGATGCTGCAAAGCCTCCTAAGAGACTCATTTCTTTGGTGTCTGAGGTTCCTAAGAGACTGTCTACACCAACAGCTGTTACTGAACAGTGCTCGGCTTCTGAGAAGGTCCGGAAGTTTAAGCATAAGGAGAAGGTCCATACTCCACGTCCAGAACATACCAGTCAATTGCTCATCCTTATGAAAAAAGGAGCTGTGGAGCTCACCCCAGAAGGCCCAGAAGGGGTTACCATATTTCCCTATTTAAAATATTGGCTCCTAATCGGGGGCCCCGCAAAGGAGTTAGCTTGCCATGTACACCTCACCCTTTCCTTTTGCAAGAAGGCCTGGTGGTTAATTCTGGTGGGAAAATTCTTGCCGGCGGGTGGAGTTTATTGGAGTGCCACTCAACTCCAATCTAGGTTGTGCATTCCTTCCAGGCTCCAGAGTGAGTCCATTACAATTTTCTATCCATTCCATGGCATGGAAACAATGGCAATATGTCTATGTGCAGAATGTAGAATGCGGCTGGAAGGATCCTCACTGGAACGTCTCGAAGGGCTCATATTCAGCCAGTGCTGAGACAGCTGCATTGGCTGCCAGTTGTGGCCCAGATCCAGTTCAAGGTTTTGTTTTTAACCTTTAAGGGACCCACGTATCTGAGGGACTACCTATTGCCCTATGCCCCCTGCAGAGCCTTGTGCTCTGCAGGCAGTAACTTGCCGGTGATTCCGTGTTCCATGGAAGTTTGGTTGGCCTCAACCAGGGCCAGGGCTTTTTCAGTCCTGTCCCCAACCTGGTGGAATGAGCTCATAGATGAGATGAGGGCCCTGTGGGAGCTTTCGGCATTCTGCAGGGACAGTAAGATGGAGCTCTTCCGCCAGGTCTATGGTTGATGCCAGCCCAGGAAGATCTGATATCCCCCTGGATGAGAGAAGAATGAAGATAGTGACTTGGAAGCCCCCACTAGCCAGCCATCACTATGGATGAGGGGTCAGTGCTCAGAGTCCCCCCTGTGACCGGTTTTAAGTTAGCACAATGGGATTGATTTCTTGCCACCATAGGGGTTTTTAATAGATGTTTTAATGGGTCAATATTGTGTTTTAATGAGCCTCTTGTGGCGCAGAGTGGTAAGGCAGCCGTCTGACAGCTTTGCCCATGAGGCTGGGAGTTCAATCCCAGCAGCCGGCTCAAGGTTGACTCAGCCTTCCATCCTTCCGAGGTCGGTAAAATGAGTACCCAGCTTGCTGGGGGGTAAACGGTCATGACTGGGGAAGGCACTGGCAAACCACCCCGTATTGAGTCTGCCAAGAAAACGCTAGAGGGCGTCACCCCAAGGGTCAGACATGACTCGGTGCTTGCACAGGGGATACCTTTACCTTTACCTTATTGTGTTTTAATTGGGGATTTTAGTGTGACCTGCCATGAGCCCACTTGCTGAGAGCAGCAGGATATAAATTTCAACATAAATGAATAAATATATGCTTCAGTGCACACTTGGCCTTATGGCCTCTACCACAGCAGTGGTCCCTCATGTTAGGTATCAAATGAGATATCTTCAGGCTTGGTTCATGAGAAGGTTTAGTCTGTTTAGGCATGGTCTGTATTATCATTTTTCTATTCCTAGAGCTATTGTCCATCCTAACAGTCAGTTCCGTGAGGTGCCCAGACTTAGGGCACCTCCACCTTATGGCATGGAGAATTTACCCAGTGAGGAAGACTTCCCCTGTATTGTGAGGAAGGTGTTGCTTCATTCCTGCAAGGCTTCCATGAGACACAACTACCAATAGAAGTGGGACAGGTTTGAAAAGTGGAGTTCTGAGTGCAACTTGTGCCCTTTTACCTTCCTGTTACCCCAGGTTTTGCAGTACCTTTGGGAATTGGCTAGTTCAGACCTCTCAGTTGTGTCTGTCAAGACTCACTTGGCTGCCTTAGAATCCTACCATGTTTAAGTTCAAGGGACTTCAGTGTTTGCCCATAAGCTCTCTAAGCATATTCTCAAGGGTCTAACTAATCTGTTCCCACCACGGCATCCCCCTGTGCCTCAGTGGTCTTTGGAGATAGTTCTCCAGGCCTTCATGAAACCTCCATTTGAACCCATGACTTCTATTCCTCTATCCTTCCTGCCCATGAAGGTAGCCTTCCTACTGGGCATCACTTCTGCAAGAAGGGTGAGCTAGTTGGTCTTTCAGGTGGATTCCCCATTTTTAAAGGTTTTCCCCTCTCAAGTGGTCCTACATTCTGATTGGAAATTCCTACTCAAGATAGTTTTGGAATTCCATCTATCTCAGGAGGTGGCCCTCCCCTCTTTCTTCCTGAACTTTCAGTCATTCGGAGAAAAGATACTGCCCACTCTTGATGTGAGGAGATCCATACTTTATTATCTGGATATGATTAGGGAATTTAGGAGATCCCCATTGTTATTTGTATGCCACTGGGTTCCCAGGAAGTGCCTCAGAGTGTCATTATAGTCCAATTCCAGGTGGCTGGTTTCGGCGATTCATGGTACTAACAAAGCATCCTCAATGCCTTGCCTTTTGCAACTGAGAGTTCATTCATTGAAGGTGCAGGCTTCATCTTGAGAAAAGTTCCCCTAAATGATATCAGTAGGGCAACAACCTTGTAAAAAAAGTGCATTCATTAAGCACTAAGCAGTGGATTTGAAGGCCATAGCTGAAGCTCACTTCAGGACAGCTGTTCTTCACTCTCTATTTTTCTGAGGGACTCACTCCCCTCCTAAGTTACTAAGCTCATTAAGATCCCAATATGGGACTGTATGACAAGACGAAGTATGAAAACAGAGTTAGTTATATGTAACTATTGTTCATCGACATCTTGTCCTTATAGACATTCTTTATTTTTCAGTATGGCAGCAACAGGAACTGAAGTGAGTGGGCATTCCGCCCTAGGGTCACACAACCAATGAACAGGAAAGCCCATGCATGCATAGTCAGTTGGGCAGGTGGGCACCTTCTTTGGAGATTTTTAGCTGGGGAAATTCTGAGTGGCAGGCCTGCACATGTGTAGTCCCAGTGTGTGCCTGCACACAAGACATCAATGAACAACAGTTACATGTAAGCAACTCTGTTTTAGCTCTGAAAACTGGAGAGATCCCTGGTTGGGTGTGGTTAGAAACTGCCTTTAGAGACCTTAATAGTCAGATAAAAGCATCAAGATGAGTACTGGCATTTCAAGAGAAGAAATTTAGGAACTGGAAAGAGTGTACCAGGCTTCTAGAAACCAAAAGAGTCAGACAATACTTAATGAACATGTACTGAAGTGTTCGAAAAACCACTAGAACAAAAGCCTCCCAACATAAAGTTTTGAGTTACTGTGAATAGTTTCAGGAACTCTCATTAGTCTGAAGAACTAGCCTAAGCATGTACTTAATTTATCTCAAAGTTATCGATATTATCTCAGAAAATATAGCCAATGATTTCACTTGACCTTTCCCCTCTCTGTTGAATAAAATATGCTGCTAATTTTTAATTTCAACATGTCTTGAGTGCCATTTTCAGTGGCAATCCTGACCCTTCCCTCAGGTTCCTGGGCTGAATCATCAGTGAAATATCTTACTGAGACAGAGTGGGACAGCTAGAGTTCTTCAGGAAAGAAGAAAAGAGACCAGTAGGGCTACACAGTCAGAAAGGCAAATAGAAACAAAGGGGAAATCTTTCCTCTGAGAGAGAGAAAGGGAAGGGCGTCATTACAGACATGTACTTCTGTCTTGCAGCAAAACCAGGGCAATTATCAGCCCCTAATGATGGGTCTGTATAAGGCTGGGTGGATCACAAGCGGAACATGCCTAGTGTGTGAACACCACTACCGTCATCACCACCACCACCCCTTGATTGCTGAGGTCTTCTGAAACAGTCCAAGCCAAGCAACATTGTGTGAAAGAAGCCTGAACCATCTGATATCACAGCCAGACCTTTGACTATGACCGTTTATGCACTGGAGATTTCATGCTGGTTTGCAGGCTGGAGTTTTAGTCATGGCAGGTTGCCCTACCTCTTCCTGCACTCACATGGGGGAGCATTTGGCTCGTTGTGCCTCATCCCACCCCCCTGATTTGTGCTTCTGTACGGGAGCTAGGGCAGTGAAGTTCCCAGTGCGTAAACGGTCTATTACAGCATTCCAGCTTTTTCACAGAGAAGTTTCTTTCTTGTTGCTCTTTGCTGACTCCAGTTTCTTGTTGCTCTTTACTGACTTCAGAGAGTTGGTTGAGGTGGTCTTTTTAGTTAGGCAGGCATTTCCAGGCATAGGGTTTTAGTCATGTCAGTCTTTGCAGTAGTTATTTGTCTGGGCAGTTTCAGTATGTTTCATGGCTAGCTTTTATTGCAATGCATCTGAAGTTCTGTTTTATTGTTAAAAGAATGCAAGAGGAAAGGAGTACTCATGAGAAGGCCTAGAGAAAGCAAAAACATGCCCTAAACTGAACAACATTGGCTAGTTAAAAAAAATCAATTGCACAAAAAAAAATTGCTACAATGGCATAGCAAACGCGAAGTCTATAGCAATAAAACAAAGTCACTTATAGAGGGTAAAGTGCAGCCAAGCACAATCTCAGTGGGATGGCACTTGCAAGATATGTTACAACATGAAGAGAGGTATTTGTGCTTACACAAGATCCCCTGAAACAGTTCACCAGTTCACTAGCTATAATTTATAGAGTTGAGTGATCAACTAGTCTGGTTCATGAAGACTTCAGTCCTTTTCACATAATTTACTAAGGAGATGGAATGTTAGGGTGGAATGGCAGCAAGGCAGCAACCTCCACCCAATAGATATGTTTCCTTGAAATTCTGTAGAAGTCTTCTGAGCATTCTGCTGTATATGTGTGGGCACTTCTTCATGCAGTTGGGAATCTTGGAAGAGTTGGGCTCCAGCCTTATTTCAGGGACAGATTGCAGTATATACAAATATGCAGGTGTATACTAATAGGAACTTTGCACAAGTGAAAGTACAATATGGCAGTCTTCAAAAAAAGGTCACTGGCAGTCTTCAAACAAAGCTTGGATACACACTTTTCTTGGATGCTTTAGGATGCTTTGGGCTGATCCTGCATTGAGCAGCGGGTTGGACTAGATGGCCTGTGAGGCCCCTTCCAACTCTATGATTCTATGAATATGTATGGAATGGAGTTGTGATGCTCCCTTTCCCAGCTTTCAGTATTCTATCTCCATAACACTGTGAAAAGAACGATGATTTTAGAACACCCAAGGCTTGAATGGGTATGCAGGCATACCTTGAAAACTGAAGGTGATGTTCTCACTATTAAGCTAGTGTTTTGCATAGATGTGAACCTTCAAATTATTGCAAGTATTCAGTAGTTAGTAGTCCCCCAAATAATAAAGTACTCTCAAAATGATGCAGACTCAGAGCTGAAAAATTATATAGCAAGTGTGATCGGGAGGGGAGGGGGATGGTTCCCCCCTGCCATGGGAAGGACTTCAGTAAAACTTAAGTTGGCAAGTAAGAGTCACCTCCTAGCCACACATCCACAGAGGCCACTAGCTTGCTCCCTAGTGTGATGGAGAATGCCACTGATTCACAGATGCAAAAGCAGCTCTTAAACTCAAAAGGCAGCTGATTTTAAATTACAAACATATTGAAAATTTGACAGTAGAGGGGAATGGCTTGAAGTAAAATGGACATGGGAGCAGGGTAAATTTGATATACAAGAGAGCAAGGATTGCAGAAATGCTCATTGCCACCTCCCTGAGCATGTGGGTTGTTCTCATCCTAAGAATAAGCATGAGTTAAAAAACAGAGAAATAGACTTAGTTAATACAATTTTAGAGGTTTTTTCCACCTTAACAAATAAGCATTCATAAATGAATGCAAGCACATATGGGTGGAGCTGATTTTCTAGACATGTGATTCATGATGAAAAACATCTGATTTATGCCAGCACATGTGGGAATGCTTTTAGAATGCCCCCATTTTCATGTGGAAATTAAATATAGGCAATGGGAAAACACTTTCTGTATATACAAATCTTGGTTGCATGGTGAACATCTGGAATACATTCCCTTTTTGTAAACTACACATGCCTTCTCTTCTACCACATTCCTAGAGCAGCAAGCAGCAGAATTGTGTGTGGATATTAACATGCTTTTGACTCCCTTTTTGCCATTTTAGACAGAATATTGTCTGCCATATGCCAATAGAAGGTCGCTGGGCATGATGTAACCCAAATCTTCACTGGAAACCTGAAAGCACTCTATGAATCAGACCCAGAAAACCATTTTAAAAACCCTCTCTTGTTAAGTGCAATAAGACAGGCTCCCTACTCTGTCCCAGGAGATCTTTGATATCATTTTAGTAGTCTGATAGTTTGATATCATTTTAGTAGTATCATTTAGTTGTAGCTGTGTTACAACTACCTGACTCATAGTGCAGAGTTACACCCTTCTAAATCCACTGGCTTCAGTAGACTTAGAAGGTTGTAATTCTGGTATCGTTATTGTGCATATCTGTCTGCTATGAGAAGGCAGCCCTCAGACTTCAGAGCCCTAGAATTTGATTGATGATATAAAGAATGCAAAGATATGGAGCCACATTGCCAAATATTAATGTTTGACCTTGTGAGCTCAGCTCTTGGATAGCTTCTCCACCAACAAAATTTTGTTTGCTAATTGCAATGAAATTAGGCAAAGTCAGATGGTGAATGCAAATTCACCGTCACTGGATATCGTGCTATTGTTGCACTACAGGAATAATTCATAACCGGTTTTCCTTGCGTGGACAAAATAATTCATTTGAGAATAATTGCTAGAGCACAATAGGAGTAAAATAAATAATGTGTGCAAAAAGTCCTAATATCAAGCACATTCCTCGGAGTGGATTTGGTTGATGCTATGCAGCACCAAGGCAGACTCCTTTCCATGAATAATACGATAATAATAATTTTAAAATATGAGCTGACTTTGTGGTTTTTGGCTCTGGGCAAAAGTTTAAGATGGGCCTCCACAATCACTGACTCCACTCCTGGCCCCACTGGCCCCCTCTGCCAGGTCCATGCAGAGATGACCTTGCCTTATGATAAGCAGGTGGGCACTGTTGCTGGAAGTTGGCTGCCCTAATCCTGGTGGAGCAGGCACAAGGCTGCTCTTGAGCTGCATGAAAGGACCTGGAAGGGGCAGTTGTGAGTGGCTGTCGATATGAACAGGTGATCCAAGCTCAGACAAGACAAGTGTGGGTGACAGCAGATGGAACCTACTCTTTCCACCCCCATTGAGATCCCTCCCCAGCAGGGCCTGAGGCAGCTTCCCCTGTTGACAATTGGTTAAGACCACATCTGCCCCTCCTCAGCCTACCCCACTGCTGTTCAGCAGCATATGCTGTATAAATAAATTCACAGAGTAGGGAATTGACTTTTCTGGTGGCTGCCATATCCTAGTTTTGATATTTCTCAAATATCAACATTTACCACACTTCCTCTGCAATCAAGAACCTCTCTAGACATTCCAACCTGTACACCTCCTTCATTGCTTCTTCACGTCTTGCCTGGCACATATGCATTTATTTATTTGTTTGTTTGTTTGTTTCATTTCTTACTTGCTGCTCCCACAAGGCTCATGGCGGGTTACAATACGTGCTTTAAAAACCCCATAAAACCATCCCCTAAAAGCACACTATAACAACAATAACAATAACAGATAAAACAGAACAGCAGTGATTAAACCCAGTTAATCCTGTACCCAAAAAACTAACTCCGCGGGGAGGCAAAAGAGGAGGGGTCGATAATACCACACCGCTGACTACATGTCCCAAGGGCGTCCTTGTTTTCTCCTTGGGCTCCAGCCTCAACCATAGACCTGAGGGAAGAGCTCTGTTTTGCAGGCCCTGTAGAATGCTAAAAGCTCGCGCAGGACCCTTAGCGTTTCCAGGAGCTCATTCCACCAGGTAGGGGCCAGGACTGAAGAGGCCCTGGCCCTGGTTGAGGCCAGTTGTGCATGCTCTTGTATCACTAGCTCCTCTACTGTTACAGGATGCTACTTCTAATGCTTGGATTCTAGACCTCCATTCTTCTCATACTATTTCAACTGTATCTGGAAGAAATTGATTTTTAGCCCAACTATTTTCTTACAGTGATTCCCATGGAGACACATCTTACATGCTGGAAACCTCAGCACCTCCATCATCTATCTGCCTGTCACCTTTAAGACCTACAAAGTTATTCATGCCATTTCTTCTTTTCCTTATCCTCCATCCATAGTTGAAGAAATATTATACTAAAGTAATATAGAATGTGTGCAGCTACACTGAAAGTAATCGATAAGAATGAAAACAACACTAAAATAATATAGTTTGTTGCGTAACCTAATATAAACCCAGATTTTGTCCCAGGAATCTAGAGCCATCTTATAAAAAGGATGGGGAAGCACAAGGAAATCTACTTGTAAACATTGCTACCAACAAGGAAACATTTTGCAAAGAGCAACTTCTTAGTACATACTATGCAAAATGAATTCATCATAGAATATTTCTGCATGCCCAAGTGTTGCAACCTAGGTCACTGAGCTAGGGCTGGTCCTTTGTCTGAGGAAACCAGAATGGAGAAATACTAGCAAATTTTCTATCCCCAAATGAAAAACTAAAAACTAGAAGCAAACTTCCTGAAACATGAGTAATTTGTAAGAATGCAATAAATGTCTTCAAGAGGTATTATCTGGCTCACCACCATCACCACAAAATTAAGGCACTGCAGCAAGCTGTGCAGAGAACTCGCTGAACTTTACAGAACTTCTCCAAAAACAGACGATCCCTTTTTGAAGCAAGCAACTCAATTTGAAAGAGCAACAAAGACTTGAAGCCACAAATACAAGATCTGTAGCTACAGCCTTCTGCAAAGCTTCTTGTAAAAATTGCCATATTCTGAATGATAATGAAAGAGGTTGTGTTGATACAGAGAATGCTCTGGTTTCCCTAAAATGTGTCTTTGTAGCTTTCAGAGTTGCCAAATGACCAGAAAGGCCTAACTGATTTTGAGGTGAGAGAAACCCTTGTCCTCAAAAGAGAAGAGAAGCTAGCATCATCCTCAAGTTGGAACTAATTCAAGAGACCAGAAAGCTATCAATCCACTAACACTAAGGGCAGCAAAGGAGGCAAGAACTGAGTCCAAAGGACATTCAGGCTCTGGAGGGCCAGAATCTGTGGCATAGTCCAGGTCCATAAGCCAAATAAGGGCTAAGGACCGGAACCACAGGTGCAAGCAAATGAGGCAAATCAAATCTGAGGCAGGAAGCCAGAGACAGACACATTCCCCTCTCATCACCCTAAGAATTATTTGCAAAAGTGGGAATGGAGGGGAGGATGAACATATAGCAAGGGAAACTCTCCCATCGCTATTTGGGATATGTTAGCCTCCATGTTCCTATCTGTAACATGGATTAATATTTTCTAGAATGTCTTCCAAATGCTGTCCCTTAATATGCTGCATAGTTTTAGTGATGTGTATAGTTTTAAATGACGTATGTGGTGGGCTTCACCAGATTATCTTTGCAGTCACTCAGAACTCTTTGGAACACAGATGGAATCTGGATAGATCATACTGAGAGGATTACTGCTGGCACAGAAAATCTGCTTGATGGTAGGAAATTTGCCTGTCTAAAACTGCAATGTACCTTTGATGAAAAGAGGCTTTTCTGTGGGCTCCACACCTTTATTTCCGGGTGCTATAATTGATTTCAGAGTACAGCTGTTTGTAACTGATGCCTCTCCAGCCAACCTGGTTTTATTTTTATCCACACACCCAACCCAGTTTCATTCACTGAGAGGCATGTAACCCACCAAGCCAACTGTAGCCCACTAGCCTGGCATGTTGGATTACAAGAAACTCAATAAATCCTGGAGTTGCTGTTGGTCTTCTACAAAAAGAGGACCTGTATGTAGACCATGATGTGTGTCCAGAGCATGATACACATCCAGAGAAATAATTGTCAGGCATTTTTGAGTGACATGGTCCTGAAGACGTTAAACTTTTACAATATATTGATTTTGATTACTGATGAGCTAATTGATGTAAATGAAACCAGAAAGCAATCTCAGAAACAAAGAATGCCTATAAGAAAACATACAGGATAGAGACAGATAGTGATGAAAACTCCTTTGGTAGATTGTGAAATTTATTATCAGAGACATGAACGAGCCTTGTACCAGCTTCATTAGTGTGATGAAGGTCTCTCCACAATAGATCACAAGTATTTCTTGCTCTACTCAGTTTGACAAATTTTTACTTTTCAGAAACATGTTAGTTTGGCTGACAGGCTAAGGGACAGATATTTTCTGGCAGAAGAGGATCTATTTTTGATATACGGTGGCTGCATTTGCTGCAGAATGACAAATTCCTGACTTGCCCTTTACCCTATAAAAGCCTTATCATAAATATCAGGAAATCCACAAGGCAAAAAATTGAGTGTTGCATATATGAAATTCAAAGGAATGATAAAAATTGTATAGTGCAACAATGTAATGTGTGTACTCGGAAATCCTTTCTAATTTGTGCATTATGCTACTTTACAAATCTCCATAATCTGCTGTATTTTTTAAATATTTCATATTCCTGGTTTTCTCTTCTCATCACCTCCTTACTAGAACCAATATATCATCAAATATATTTGGCATCTCCAACCATTCTACCCTTCCATCACATCTTCAATACTGATTGGATTCAGTACTGATTGGATACCAATTTTAAGCCTTGTGGTAATAAAAGAATCGATGACACTCTTTTATATTTGTAAGCCGAATGTTACATGCTGGTTGTACATGTAAACAGCCATTCTTCCTCTGAGAATCCCACATACCGTTAATTTAAATTTACTTTGATTGTTGTAGTATTTTGACCCTTATTGCTTCACCATGGGTAATAGTTTGTGTCATATATAAATTCCCCTCCATGACAAGTGCAAGAAATACAGTCAAAGAGGGAGGGATCTGAGGTCTGCTCAGATGTTAGTCCTGTGTCATTCAGTGGAACCTACACCCAGGAAACAGTAGTGCAGCTATAGGTTCTCAGCTAATTGAGTCAAGACACTCACTTTTCTATAAGACTTCTGTCCAGACAACAGGAAATGGGATTTTAAATAAGTAAATTCTTTGGACATGAACCAGCCATGTTTAAGCACTTTCTAATCATACTGGGTTTTGGAAGAGAGTTAACTACCCCAGGGTTGTAAGTTCCCTTCTGGCAACCTAGGGAGGAGGGGACTTACTTGGAGAAAGAGAAAGGCCTAAGGCCTCATTGCCAGTGTCATATAAGAAGTGATGTCATCACACTAACCACATCCAGGTGACATTCCAATAGTTGGACAAAAATTCTATGGTAAAACCAGATACTACCATAGAGTCCCCCCCCCCTCCAAATACCAGAGCATCATTTGGACATCACTGGTGTGATGGCATCGCTTTCTGTGCAATGCCAGTGATGTCCCCCTATTAGACAGGTGATTGATGGTTGGGGAGCAGGGCCTGGAAGTGTGGGACTCAAGCTTGTAGGAGGGGGATGTCTCACTTTGAAATCAGTAGAGGATGTGTACAGTACAGTCTTTTGTGTGTATATTCAAATGGCTTTTTATATTCATATATGACTTTGGCCATAGCTTTTTATATAATGGCACTTTGGAATAACCTTCCATTTCTGCCAAAATATATATATTTAATTTAATTGACTAAAAATAGGAAGAACTCCCTATTGAGTACATTGATCCCACGGAAGCTTTCAAAGGTGATACTTAAAAAAATGGGTGTTTGTGTATAAAGTCCATCAAGTTGCAGCCCACTTATGGTGCATCTAGCAAGAGGTTTTCAAGGCAAGTGAGAAGCAGAGGTGGTATGCTGGTGTCTTCTTCTGCAATAAACCTCAAAGGCAAAAGCATATGTGGAATACAATCTAAAAAATTAGCACATAGGAAAAAAAATTTAGAAGCATCGTAAGGGAATTTCACAGTCAAGTCACTGAAGGTGCCCTTACCTTCCAGAGAAGATACGCCCAAGCCTCTGTAGAAAGGGTTGTACGCGGCTGCGTCCGAATCAGCCACTCCAGGCCGCCTTAGCCAGAGCCTCACTGTGGGGGAGGAGGGAGGGTGTGTGAAGTGAGGCACTGGCTGTGGTGTCCTGGAGCGGCCAATTTGGACACAGCCACACCCAACCCTATCTGTAGCTGATTCAGAGCTTAGTTGATATAGTAAGAAATTCTACAAGGCAGTGGACTTTCTACAAGGCAGTGGACTTTTGAAAGGCGGATTTCTAGGCAGACAGAGAGGCAAGAAGTTGGAAAGTAACCAATAATGTGGCTCGCAGCCATATTTTGTGTCATATTTTTAATGGCTAAAGATGGGTGCTGTTGTTTTCTATGTGGTTTCTGTGCTATAGCAGTCTATAGCATCATCCCCCTCTTGCGGTAATCTAATTTTGAGCACCATCTCCTTTCTCTTTTTCTTAACCTTCATACTGGGAAGGTATCCATGTGCTCAAAGTGTCCTTGGTATAATTCCCTTATCTGGCTTATACAACCCATTTTCTCCATTCACTTTGCTGTATAGGAGCAGGGCTCCGAACATGTTTCGGTAAAAAGAGGTGGTAGCAAAACTCCATCTAGCCAAAATGTCTTTCACTGTTGTCCTATTTCAAACCCTTATATAGCCTTTAAGTCATACTTCAAAGATTTGCATATAATTTTGTGTTGCGGTTCGTAGAAAAACAGGGTTCCCTTTCAGGGACACCTAATCTTAATATAGTGGTTATTTCAAACGTCTAGTTTTGTTTATGGAAACACATCATTTAAAAATAAAAAGTGGCTTGAGGTTTTGATCTTCTGTTTCAAAGGAGGAGGGGGAAAATTCAATGGAATTAGTAACACTTGCCGCCTGTCAACCCACTCACTTACAGAAATGCAATTTAGCAAAACGAGTGTGGTTGGAAAAGCAGGCCAGAATAACAAACTACTTACTTCAGATCCACCCAAGACTTGTAAGGGGGCCGCAGCAATTAACGTAATAGTTGTGTTAGTTGGGATCTGAAGTCTTTTGTGCTCGAGATACTTCCCAATTAAAGAGCTCTGTTTGAAGTGGGAATTAATTTGAACATTTGCAATGTCAGAGTATTTACTTCCAGAGAGTCTGCTCTTACTTCAAGTGGTGCCAGCACTACATTTTCAACCCGGTCCTGCTATCACCAAGTTTCTCCACTGTTTTTGTTTACTGAAAAGAAGTGACAGAAGGATGGTATGGTGCCAAAAGAAAAGAAAAAAACAACCATGGTTTGATCCAATGCATCCTAAATTGCTCATGCCTCCAAACATGGAGCTCTTATATAGGTAAAGGTTCTCATTAATTTTTCTGGGAGATCTGATTGCGGAGAGAGCTCCCTAGTTTTTTAGCAGCAGTTTTTTGCATTTCCATTCTCCTTTTGCTGCCTGAATTAGTACAGCCCAGACAAAGTCTCATCATTTCATTTGGTAACTGTGAAAACTGGACTTTAGAATCAATGCATATATGTTGAAATAGCACAGGAGACGATACAGCTCTGCTGGCTTGCATCCCTTTAGGTTGCACATGGGGGTGCATACAAAGCACACCAGCTAGATGAAAGGCTAGCACGGAACTGTGTTAGCCTTCAGGAAATATACCAGACTGTTGGGGGCAGGGTTAAAACATTATTACACTTGGTTCCTACTAGGAGACCATGGCAGAGTCTTCACTTACTTTCTTTATTCCATTGTCAATCCTGTTGAATTCAGATCGCTTTGAACTCGGATCTCCCTCTCTCCCCCTCCCCATTGAAACAGGAAAGTCTTCTCCATGCGGTTAGGGTAGTTCAGAAGGGGGGGGGGAGCCAAGCCTCTTTCTTTCTTTTCTTGAAGGGGGGGGGGAGAGGAGCCAGGCAGGGAGCCTCTTTCTTTTCTTGGAGGGGTGGGGGAGAAGATTGAAAAAGGCAGAGGAGGGAAGAAAAATCCAGGACCAACAGAAGTTGAGAGAAATTAGGGGCTTCTCCTTTTACAAGCGTGTCACATGACCAGGTGTGGCCTATCAGAGGTTCTCTACCACGGAGCTTGGTTTCCCAATCTGGGTTTTAAAATATATTGAGCATTAAAAGCAGTCTAAGGTATTGCACAATAAAGGTAGGGTCACTCTGGATCAATCCTTCTTGCTGCAGAAGGAAATCGCCCAAAATCCAAATGGAAATCGCATTCTGTGTAGAGGGCAGGGACTGAATCGATCTGGGGTTGGAATAAAAGCTCCGTGCAGTTTACACCTGTGTCTGATCTCTGTTCTGAATACTTGTTGTAGGCTAGGCCCAACTTGCAACAGTAATGTGGTATAATTTTAGCTAAGGACCAATTTCAACATGACAAGGGTTAAGTCCTCTCTTTGTCCAAAGACAATATGAGGTCTTAACTAACTTATTTGAAGACCAGAGATGAGGTTACAATAAGTTTGCCATGTGCCCATTGGGATCAGAAGATCTCCACTGGTGGTGGTGTGACACCATTTCTGAGGAAAATTGGAAATGATGACATGCATCTCTGAGAATCACTGAAAACTATATAGCAATTTCTAGAGATCTACCCCCATGTTTCATTCACATAAACATTCAGAGGGGTCACAAAGGGTACAAGGTTCATCACCTGGCCAGTCCTTCAGCTTGGTGTAGAGCCAGCTTGGTGTAGTGGCTAGGAGCACAGATTTCTAATCTGGCGAGCCAGGTTTGATTCCGTATTCCCCCACACGCAGCCAGGTGGGTGACCTTGGGATCGCCATAGCACTGATAAAGCTGTTCTGACCACATAGTAATATCAGGGCTCACTCAGCCTCACCTACATTCTGGGGAGAGGAAAGGGAAGGCGATTGTAAGCCACTTTGATATTCTTTCTGGTAGAGAAAGAACCAACTCTTCTTCTTTGAGTTGTCTAGGTTTTCTTCCCAGGGTTCTGTCTCATTGGTGCTCTCCTTTATTTCCCCACTGAGGGAAAGAAGACCTTGCTCCCAATGGAGTTGTTCCTGTCCCATATCACCTTTTCTCTTGCTCTTTGTTTACCATTTGTCATTTTTATATGGAAGAGGCTGCTTCATTGCTATTACATATAGACATGGAATAAAAAGGGCAAACACCAATAGCTGGGATAATCATGGTCCAACTTTATTTATTTTACAGCAAAATAAGAGTGTGCTTTTTCCATAGCAAGACTCATGGTTCGAGGAAATTTTGGGATACAGAAGAGTCAATTCTTTTCCCTGTATTCTGGGCAAAGCTACCATGCCTCTGAACCTGAACTGTCAAGTTGCATATCACTCTGGCTCCTTTCTGCCAGGCATTTACTGATGCTCAAGGGAGGTGTATCCTGTTCTTTCTCTGTAATCTTTGTATCAAGGATCGTGGTTCCTCCCAAGGTGTTCCTATCTCAGTTCTACAAAAGGCACTCTAACCTTGAAATCTTGGCCTGAACAGTTTCCCTTTCATTCTTCAAATGAGGCCTCAAAATTCTTGACACATTGATATCTTTATTGTCTAGACACATGGTAAAGAAGCCCTGGACCATATTCCACCAGGCGTTCAATGACTTGGCAAGAAACCAGTCTATGCGAGCAATACATTTTCTGGACTCTATTGTAAAAATATATAATGGATACATAGACACCACTTTATACCAGAAACCTACTGATGACAAACATATCTATATGCCTCCAGCTACCATCCCAAAGGTTCAAGGTTGACTCAGCCTTCCATCCTTCCGAGGTCGGTAAAATGAGTACCCAGCTTGCTGGGGGGTAAACGGTCATGACTGGGGAAGGCACTGGCAAACCACCCCGTATTGAGTCTGCCATGAAAACGCTAGAGGGCGTCACCCCAAGGGTCAGACATGACTCAGTGCTTGCACAGGGGATACCTTTACCTTTACCTTTTTACCATCCCAAATGTACAACAGTCTCATCTGTTCCAGTTCTACAGACAGATTCTCTCCAAGGGCCAGAGCTTTCTCCATCCTGGCCTGCACCTGGTGGAATGAACTCCCAAAGGAGATCAGGACCCTAACGGAACTTGAACCATTCCACAGGGCCTGCAAAAGGGAGCTCCTCCACCAGGCATTTGATTGAGGTTAACTAGAATTAACACCCTGAGCCTCCCTCCCATGAAAATCATCACCTGGTTCATCCAAACCATGGGGCTGTCAGTATGCTGTAGTTTGAATTACAGTTCTCACCATTGTTCTACTGTTCTATCATATTGTTCTATTGTTATTTACTGCACTGTTACCATTTATAGCTACTTGTTTATCTGTACTGTTCCCTGTTCCACTAAGTATTATGTAAACCATCCTGAACCTCAGGGGAGGGTGTTATATATATATTATTAATTAATTAATAAAAAATTGACTTACAGCCTCTACAAGATAAGTACAGTTCTCTTTCACAAGGTAAACTTTTAGTTGCCTATCAACAGTGTCCCAGTCTCAAACAGCTCCTCACTCCTATTGATTTTAAAGGTGCCTCTGGATTCAAACTTTGTTACAAGCTTTATACATACATATAACCTACTTGAAGGATGCTTTCTTACTGGGAAGCATTGTCAAGACCACCTGGCACCATGCCACCCTTGATATGAGGTCGTTGCTGTAGATCTGCCAGCACCTGGCTGCTGATTTCTCATATAGTCTCTTTGTCTGCTGTGCAAAAGGCAGGTGGAGAAGGAGGAACCTAAACACCAGTTCATGCTAGACTTACCTACGTACTAAAACCCCATCTATGTTGTGATTGAACAGAAGAGTGTTGTGCAGGATATCATTTCATCCATGACCAACCTGCATGGGAAAGAGAAGCTCAGCAGCAGCTCCAACAACTGGTTGACCTGCTTCCAAATGGTGCCTGTCCTCAAGTCCTACCAAAACACCACCAATTAGCTCGGCATCCATACTGCCAGCCTGGGCCAAGTGATCCCCCTATTCAAGGGCTGGAATGGGGCTGGTCTCTACACTGAAGCCAGGCCCTGAGGTGATGGCTTTTCTCCCACAGAGTTTGCAGGTGGGCATCACTATCAGACTCCTCTCTGCAAGAAAGTACAAGCTGGCCCGTATCTGTGACCTCCAGACAAAAAGCAACATTGTTCTCTGGAATGCAGAGCTCATGCAATGGAAGCATGACCTCTGCAAAGAAATGTGGAACCTACAGGACAGCAGACATGACCAGAGGGAACAGTAGGTGGAGGAGACTGATGAGTTCTCATTAACACCATAAATTCACCAACAGTCCAGAGCACTTTCCTGTGACAGCCCTTTAATGGCTGTCTGTTTCCATTTTCTCCCTTCAGTCTGTTTCCATTTTTTCCCTCACAAGTATAACTAAATTACATGGATTAAAATGAGTAACTGGTCAAGGAAAGGAGTTTCCCCTTCTTCCATATAATCAGGCACCTAGGATAGGTCTTTCCCAACCGAGCCCAACATGCTAAACAATACACCGTACTGAGTCTCTTTGAAGGGACAGATACATTTCCACTTGCATCTCACTACACTGCAGGAACTATTCCACTGGGCTAAAGAACTCCACGCACACAAATTCATTCAGGGTTTAAACTATTTGACAGTTTGTCCTATAGTGAAAAATGAAAGCTAACTACAAAGGAAAGCACTACAAGAATAAATGAGAACAGGACCAACTTTTGAACTGGAATAAAAAAGAACTGCCTGGCTGTCTCCTTTACAAAGCACTTCAAGGGACAATTTTTTAAAAATCCATGCTCTCTCTGGACAAGCTCAGTATTTCATTCTAGTTAACACAAAGGTACTCCCAATAAGATATTATTGCATGAATTCTAATGCACAAAACCCAGACATTTCACAGTACGGGGGGGGGGGTCAGTCTTGAGCTTAATTAGGCAGTATTAAAGGGGCTCATCACTGAACAACTTTTGCATTAACATCAAGAAAAAAATGGTTAAATGCATATTGTTGAAATATGTTCCTTCTCTGGTTCCTTTGATCACTTTTTTCCTTGTTTCCTTTTTCTCTCCCCCCCCCCCAACATACATGCAAGACTATTCATTCAGTCCATATACGTTCACATAGGAGATCCAGAGTCAAAATCAATGGGGACAGACAGTTATGCATAGTTCTCCTTCATCTTGATAGCAAGAACAAGGAACTGTAAAACCAGTGGCATAGGAAGCTTCATTTTTTCTGTCTGGCATTCTTCTGTTTTTGAAGGATCCATAGCTCACTGGCCAAACACATGCTTTACATCTCCAGTTAAAAGGGGTTTGGGTGTCGTGGCTAAGAAAACCTTCTCCATGAAGCTTGGAGAACTGTCAGCCACAGTGCCAACAACCAAGTTCCCATTCTGCTCTATAGGATCAGAATGTTATATACACACACACACAGCAGGCTATGGTGGCTTGTCTGATTTCATATGAGTGAAGGCTTGCCTACCAGTGAATCTGGCACTCATCTCTGTGGGTAGGATTAAGGCCTCTGCTGCTGCTAACTGCTTGTGCTGGCGGCTTCCTCAGTAGAAACAAGGGGATAAACACAAATTTAGACCTATCTTACATAGCTTCAAGCGTCCTGGGGAAATTATGGGTTGTAGAGAATCTTTCCAAGAGCATGACTCTCCTTTCACTCTACCATCATGGTGTAGTGGTTAGGAGTGGCAGCTTCTAATCTGGAGAGCCCGGATTGATTCCCCACTTCTCCACATGCAACCAGCTGGGTGATCCTGGGATCCTGATAGTGCATCTTTTGACTGAGCAGTCCTGTCAGCCTCACCTATCTCACAGGGAGTCTGTTGCAGGGAAAGGAAGGGAAGGCAATTGTAAACTGCTTTGAGACTCCTTCAGGCAAGGAAAACTGGGATATAAATACCAACTCTTCTTCTACCAGAGGGGGGATGGAAATCTGATAGGAATGCAATATAGAATGCTAGAGATCCTCTGAGAATTTGAGAAACACAGAGTTAAAATCAATCAATTTATGAACATGATAATTTGGGAAATACAAGAGTTAAAATAAATGAATTTATGAACATGTCCCTAACTATGGATACTGACATCTGGAGATGGAAGCCATGAAAACACACGATTGATCTTTCTACATACTGGAGAAAAACAGCGTGATGCCATGCAGCTTACATGACTGACTGCAATTGTTCAACTGCAGCCACCCAATGAAAGGCAGTGTAGTTTAGTGGTTAGATTTTCAAATTAGGATCTGGGAGCCCCAGGTCTGAATCCCCCCTCTGCCATGGAAACTTCCTGGGCGACCTCAGACCAGTTATTCGTTTTCAGCATAACCTACCTCACAGGCCTGTTGTGAGGATAAAGCGGTGGAGAGGAAAATGATGTGAAGTACTTTGGGTTCCCATTTTGAAGAAATGTGGGGTATAAATTAAACAAAATAATAATAAAGGCACAAAAGAGACTGCCTTATACTGTCTACTCAGATTGGCAGCAGTTCTCCAGGGCCTCAGGTGGACATCTTTCATATCACCTCCTACCTGATCCTTGAATTGGAGGTGCTGGGTATTGAACCTGGGATCTTCTGCATGCCATGCAGGTTCTCTATCATTGAGCACAGTCCCTTCCCAGCTGAAAGGTGAGGAGACCAATGTTTGTATAAGTGACTAGGAAGGAAAGAAGCAGGGAAAAAAGAGAGGATATGGTGGGTGCCATGAGGAATAGAAGAGGAAATAGTGTGGAAAGGGAGATACCAGGGAATATGACATTCTCCTCTCAAGTCTTTGCAAGTTTTCCATCATGGAACTTTACAGTTTGTATTGGTATAAATGATGGTTAATAATGATTTTAACCTTTTTGAATCATCATTGGAGCGTGTACAGAGGAGGGCAATAAAGATGGTGAGGGATTTGGAGACTAAGACGTATGAAGAAAGGTTGGGGGAACTTGGTCTGTTTAGCCTGGAGATGAGACGACTGAGAGGGGATCTGATAGCCATCTTCAAGTACTTAAAAGGGTGCCATATAGAGGATGGAGCAGAGTTGTTCTCTCTTGTCCTAGAGGGATGGATCAGAACCAATGGGATAAAATTAATTCAAAATTAATTCCGTCTAAACATCAGGAAGAAGTTCCTGATAGAGCAATTTCTCAGAGGAACAGGCTTCCTTGGAAGGTGGCGGGTTCTCCATCTTCGGAAATTTTTAAACAGAGGCTAGATAGCCATCTGACGGAGAGGCTGATTCTGTGAAGGCTCAAGAGGATGGCAGGTTATAGTGGATGAGTGATAGGGTTGTAAGTGTCCTTCATAGTACAGGGGGTAGGACTAGATGACCCAGGAGGTACCTTCCAACTCTATGATTCTATGTGACTGGGCCTGGCTTGGCCAGCATTGTACAAGTGGACCCAATGACTGGCAGAGCACAACTCAACCCAAATTTTCCCAGGAAGAAGGTGCCAGAGAGAAAGAAGGGGGGAAATTTGAAGATGGGGTTGGGAAAGCAAATAAATGTAGTTTGGATGATGGATGGAAAGGTGATACGGGAACAGGAAAAGGCAAGATGCAATAGAGACTTTTAGGTAAGAGAAAGAGGAAATAGTGAAGGGAGGAAATCTTCCTGTAAGTCCCCAATTTAATAATTTCTGGTCTGAAGAAAGGTATTGACAAAGGGTTTTGTCAAGCATAAGCTATGGACCTGAACCTTGGGCTTGGTTTCCACAGCACCTGTATCTGAAGTTTAGAACACTCAAGATTTTGGGAAGACCAGGATCGGATCTTCCTTCTGTCTTGAAGCTAAATCCAAATTCAAAGTAAGGTCATGCAGGAAGGGCCTTTTAACCCTTTCCATCAAAACCGATCCCTTCCACACACATACAGAGAAAGATACACTACGAATAGCCCTAAAAGGAGAAATAGTCTAAAGATCAGTGCTTGCCAATAATTTTCTTTCCAAGTCTAATAGCAGCAATCATACAAGATTGGAAGGATTAAATCCCCTCTTCCTTCCTCTCACAGCCCCCAATGGAAATCAGGCTCTCACATGACTGAAATTTAGTTTTAAATGTTCTTGGGGTGTCCCCTAAGAAAACAAGACCTCTGCTGAGTCTGATCAAAGTTGAGCCCCGCAATATAATGATATGATATGTTATTTAAAGAGAAATTAGCACTAGCCGATTCTCACATTATGAACTACAAATGTAAAGCCTGTGTTCTGTGTAGCAGCCAAATGTAAGTTGCAGGATGTCCTTAATTCCTATGCCCAATTCAGATTATAACTGTATCATGGTTGGAGAAGGAGCTTTAGCCACAATCACCCATGCCATTGTCCCCACTGTTAAGGGTTTTTGGGGATGGACTTGAGCCCGCTAAGGAAACTTGTGGGTTTGTGTACTGACAAAGCCCTGACACATCTTCTTGTTGTCTCTACTTTGCCAACTTTAGCCGTAGCCCAGTAAAGATCAGCACATTCAGACAACTGGTGAATCAAATGAGCAAAGAGTCATAATTGTGGCCCTTAACTTCACAGGAGAATGACTTCTCATGCAAGCTTAGCCAAGAATCCCATCTGATATACCTTTGCAGCAAAAAGGGAGAGAGACTGGAATAAGTTCCCTCCGCACATCTGCAAAGATCTGGGATGTGGCTCATGAAAGCCAGTTCCGCAGTGCCTTTGTTTTGGCTCTGAACAGAGACAACAGATGATGAAAAGATGATGTATTCACTGTTGAAAAAAGAAGCAAATACACGATACAGTGTATAACAAGCGTCCTCTTTTCTTAATTTCTGTTAGGCTGTTGTAGTATAGCCATAGCTCCTCCAGGACCACTTACGCTACATTTTCAGTTGATTGTAGTGGCACCTACTGGTGGTGGTTCCTTCAACTGCAGGCTTCCCACCGCTTGGATGAGCTGCTACCTTTCATTGTTCTGGAAGGCAGACCGTACTTTCGTCTCCTCTCATTATACGGCACGCAAGGAGGCTTGTAAGATTACTCTCTGAAGATGCAAGAATTGGTTAATTTTGCACCGTTTCTCCCTGTCATTATAATCTTTGCCACAAGAATAGCTCCATTCTGCGAAATGTTCTGTTCTCAGCACAGCCATTGTCATGTGAATGAGCTATCATTGAAGCCTAATGCCCGAGATGCTTTATTCTCACATTCATGACATTTGTATTTCAGTGACAAAGATTACAGCAAAGAAAGGGAGGGGGAAAGGAGTGAAAGAAATTTAATCCAAGCTCTTGATCATTTTTAAATTCTAATTTTATGGTCTATTCTTCCTCTTGATGCAGTAGCACTTTCCTTCATTTACTTTTTTTATAAAAAAAAAAAAAGGAAAGAAAGAAAGAAAGAGAAGAATGAACACATGAAACTAAGCCTTGGGATGTTTGCGATCTAATGGTCTCTGAATTACAGTTGCCATATCACTGTAAATTGCTAGTGGGGAGAGGCTAAAATCCATGACATTCTAATTTTCACATATATGATGTGTGCTTTATTGGGGCTGTAATAGCACAGAGCAGGAAGGGACAGTATATTGTACTGTGATGCAGCTGATGCTTAAATACATTAAATCCAGTGGGAGCAGCGGGACTCCAAATATGGATCACTGTTAGTGACATTCAGGGTTAGATTTCTCTCTCCCCACCCCCTTCCCCCCAATACTGCAAGTGACAATTCAAAGAACTTTATTGCTTAAAACAGAAAAACAGAAATCATTGTGTCCATTCTCTGGACCAAGAGAAACAACTAAAAAAAGCTTTCAGTCTCATTTATGACATTTTAGGCTTGTAAACTCTGTTTTTAATTTCTCTACCTTATGTGTAGGGTCCAGCTATCTGTTTGCACAAAGGAGCATGGACATTTGCTGCATTGCAGAGAGAGAGAGGCCATTTTGGAAGTTGATTCCCAGGGTCATGGGACCCAAGTGGAACCACAGCCATAGGCTGCACTGTGAAAGTGAAATCATCTCTCCTTGATCTTTCACTGAGGGACTGCTGGATCCAGATGTGCCTGTCAGTATGTGATGTGCTGTTTACATGCAGGGGTTGCTATTGCCAATCAGATACTGGACATCAACTCTAATTGGGATTTTCACTTAACTCTGGAAATACAACCAAATATAGAGTTGCAAAGTCTCCTATGGCCACTAGCAAGGGATGGCAAGTAGTGTTGTCAGTTCCAGATTGGAGAGCTCCTGGAGATCTGAGATGGACAGGGACTTCAGTGGAGTACACTGCTATAGAGTCTACCCTCCAAAGAACCCCTTTATTCCAGGGGAACTGAAGTCTGGAGATGAGCTGTAATTCCAGGAGATCCCCATGTCTCACCAGGAGACTTCCATGCCTAATTAGATGTGATGTAGAGCTCTCCCAACCGTTTTTCTTTGCAAATAATCTAACAGGGTCATAATTTGGCTCTGGACTGAAGCAGGTTTAATCTTTTTCACTAGGGCCATTTTTCCAATTGGAAATGACTCCTCACTCCTGCAGAGCAGTCCCCACACCAAAGATCCCAGAAACTGAGTGTTTTGGCCTCCAGTGGGATGTGGTCAAGGGCTTGGCCATCAGACTGGTGTACTGCCTGCCTTCTACACAGGTGGATGCCCTACCAGGCCTCCTAGAGACAGCCACCACCTGGGCATTGTAATACTCTAAATTGATTGTTTTGGGGGACCAATGTCCACACAGACAAGCTACCTCAGGTGATGGCCCAGGCCTGGTGTCAGCCATGGTGACACTGGGGCTCTCACAGGTAGTTACTGGCCACACTAATCAAGCACGCCACACCCTGGATCTGATCTTTGCTGCAAGGATGGTGCTGGATCTTATAACAACTAATACAGTGTCATGGTCAGACCACTGAAGGCTCAACTCTGAAGGCTCAACTCAGGGTCCCAGCTCTCCCCCTTGTATAGACATGGGGCGCATTTATGCCTGTCCGTGGATACTTATGTATCCAAATGGGTTCCTGAATGCTCTGTGGGAGCCAAAACCTCCTAGCAACTTGGTCATTGACTGTAATAGGGCAGCCGTTTCCCAAACATTATTTAATATCTTTATGTGCCCTCTTGCCCAGCTGATCTGAGGGTTTGGGCATCATCAATATGCAGATGACATCCAGATCTACCTCCTTATAAGTAGCCAGCCAGACTCCCTCAAAAACAACCCGCCAGATGTCTTGCAGCTGTGGCTCAGTGGTCAAAGCGGAGTCACCTGAATGTCACTTTGCTACCACCATCCATGCAATGGTCACCTCCAGATTAAACTTCTGTAACTCGCTCTATGTGAGCCTTCCCTTGTCCCTACCTCAGAAGTTACAGTTGCTCCAATACGCAGCAACCAGAGTTCTCACCAGAATACCATGGAGGGCTCACATATGCCCTGTGCTCAGTTCTCAGTCTTCTATAACTTATGCCTGTTGCATCTTGTTTTGACCTCAGTGAAAAGGATATCTCTTTTGGAATCATAATGCTTACCAGATGTAATTGGGAAGGAAACAAATATATCACACATCATACATCATTTCATAATGTGTGATTTTATGGCATTTAGGAGCAAAGTTAATTTTTAAAAATTAAAATACCTGGCAAAAGGATGGCCAATTTTGTTGGTAGCTGGTGAGGTAGCATGAAACTCACTGGTTTGGAATTGGTTTCTGCACAGCATCTCACATTTCTGACAGCCCAGTTACATTTTGGGCTTTTCCCTCCATTTCAAATATAGCTTAAGCTTACTTTGCTCTTTTTATGAGCTTTGGAGCACCTTCTATTTAGCACACAATTTCATGGGGAGGGTTCAAAATGCACCCGAAGGGATAAATTATTGCAGCATGTAAAGCTAAACATTCCTATCTGCGACATTTTATTTGCAATGATTTCTTGTTCCCAACCGTGGATACAAAATAATTGTTTTTTTATGATCTTTCATACGGTGTGACCATAAAGAGATATCTGAACTGTCAAAATGATATCTGGGTAGCTGACAGGGATCCAGCATGCAGTCACAAATGGAGATTTTAATTGCATTCAAACAGAATACTGTAAGTCAAAAAGGCCATCCTCTCCAATCCAAAATTGTTCTGTAAAGAAACTTTTAAAAATATTTTTTCCTACAAACGATATAATGCTGAACATTGTAATCCAAATGAATGTCATAGACTATCATTTTCTCCTTTTCCCCTCTCTCTTTAAATAAATGTTTGCAGATTCTACTTTTGATACCCTGAACGGCAAGTCCTCATTATTTTCTGTTTCTGCAGGTTACAGAGTTTTAATGTCAAAAATGTAATCTTTGAGATAGTTTCATTTGCCTAGCCTAACCTCTTTGATCAAATGAACACCTTTTTTACTTTTCAAAATACTACACTCTCTGGATCCATGCATTCTCTTAATCATTGCTCAATTTCTTTTATCTGTGCTCCTTTTTTCCCTGCGCTCATAACAAGACTGCTGCTCAGACCTGCAAGATCTGAACTCTAGTCCATATTTTTAATGTCGCAGTTCTATAGATAATGTATTTTTTTGATTTTAGTTCACAGGTAACCTACTTAAAGATATCTAGATATGTATTTTAAAATTCTTAGATAAAATGTTCAAGTAGTTGATATCCACTTGTGACAACAAAGATTTTTTTTTTTAAGAAATCCATAGGGAACACGCCTAATAAGTACAAGCTTTTACTTTTTCTCCCTGTATCACGGGAATTTCATTTTAGGGTCTCCTTATTCTACCATACTTGCTTTTTCGCTTCAGATCCCCTTTGTTGTTTGCTTTTAGAGTACATACAAAAAAATAAGACCCACTAATAACTAGATAGCAGCTACGGGGTTGGTTATCTTTGAAACCATGGCGTTCACAAGATGTAAGCACTGCGATGGAGCCTGAGACTCTGTCTAAGGAACACCACTGGTATAACGGGGGGCTATCATTATTGCTAAAACAGGAGCCTTAAAAGACACTTATAGCATTTCCATTCTCTGCACTATACTCATACACACACACACATACAAAATTGGCTAAACACTAGAAATAGATGCTTTCTTCACTACACTGTACCAGCATTGATTGATTGATTTTGACAATCCGTATCCTTCCCCTTCTGCTCTCAAGAGCACTCAAGGTGGTTGACAACAATAGGAATACATTCACACATTAAAACAATGAAATATGTGTTTACGTAAGATCAATAATTGTACAACAAGTATAACCATCATTAAAACTAGCTAAAGACCAGAAAATGCCCTCTTTCCTCACACAGCAAAATAGTTTTAAACAACTTGGGCATGGCAGAAATTGTAAGAGTCCATAGTTGGCTCATATTAATGGATGAGGTACTTTTGACCCAAGCAATTTTGGGTTTTCAGGGTTAAAACCACTGGAGCTGAAAACAAATCAGGAACTGCTGCAGTTAATAAAACACTGACCTTATGTATTCATTACAGAGGCTACCTCTTAATGAAGCTTCAGGACTATCTTGAAAGGCATTCCCATTTAGACAGGTACTGATACAATCTGGATGTTACCAAGGCATATGTTACAGCAGCCACTTTGGCCTATCTTATCCAGGAATGGTCTTAGTTGATGAATCAGCCTGACTTGCTTATTATTCTTATTTAGAAATTATGCATCTCCAGATATTTGCTTGATGTGATTCACAACTAAAAATTGCAGGACTGTAAGATGATTTCAAAAACAACAGCATAAGATAGGGGTGCCAGGTGCCCCCATGCAACTGGCAGGGGGCTGGGGCGAGAGGAAGTGACTTACCAGCAGCAAAAGAAGCCTTAGGCCAGCAATATGTTGACATCACTTCCCAGTGCACACATCACTGACAACCCAGGGATGCTCTATGTTAGAAGCCATTTTTACCATAGAGTTTTGCCCAAATACCAGAGTGACCTCATTTTGCTGGCAATGTGATGATGTCACTTCCACTTTGCAGCAGAAGTGGCAATATCACATTCCAAGCAAAACCAGTGAAGTCTTGCTTTTTCTGCCGGTAAGTCCCCCTGTTGACCAGCTAATCAGCAATAAGGACAATGATTCCGCACTCCTGAAAGGCATTTTGCAACCCTAACACAAGCCATAAGAACAGCATAAAATAACATTCAGCAGCTTAAATGAATGGCTGTAAAATTCTTCTCAGACTAGAATCTGACTATAAAAACAGCTGTCAACAGATTTATTTTTTTATTATTTATGTCACTTTCAGGCTGCCCATCTTCAGAACGGGGCAGTATATAAAAACAGATCAAATTAAAATACATATAAAACCAGCAAAATCCCATACAAAAAGGTATGGGATTTTTCTTGCTATATATCTTTTTCTTGCTATATAATTGTGTCATCCCAGAATCATACCCTAATGAACCAGGTGTATAATTTGTGATGTTCTGTTCTGTGGCCATTCTTACCACAGGAGCCATCCTTACCATAATGAATTGATTGATTTATCTTTGGGTATTGTTTCAGGTTAATCTTTCTTGTTCACCTTCCCCCAATTCTGCCCTTCTATTGTTTTAATTTTATGTAGAAATACATCTCGCTCCAGGTGTAAACTTCATGAATCTGATGAAGTGACTCTAAGATCCATAATGCAAAGCGGCAGCCATGTTGGACCCCTGCTAGGTTCTTGTGGTGGAGCAGCATGCCCTGCTTCTATTCATGTATTGATGGGGTAAAATTTCTCCCACCTGGCATAGTCTGCCCTGGATTTCAGCGTGTACACATGCCAGACAGGGTAGAATGGTTCCTCCACATTTCTCAGCAGAGGGTGCAGCAGGGGGGTTACTTCCACAAGGATGGGATTGTGTGACAATCCAATCCCACCTTTGTGGAAGGTTTTTAAAAATGCCCCATTCATTTGTGTGGTGCCGTGAAGCCAAATGGAGTGTTTTCTGTCCCTGCTGGGACACCGTAGGCAGGTAAATAGCCAGGCCTTGAAAGCCCGGCTCTTTCTTATGTTCATGGACCTGGCCCATCATGGCCATCAGTGACATTCCCTTGCCATGGGGCATCAAAGGCCCTCAAGTGGGCCAAAACTGGGAGGGGGCCGTGCCAGCATCAATGTTATGCACAATCAGGAATTTGCCCCACTGCTATGTGAGTGCCAGCCTGGCCTTCCCCCCCCCCCCCATGCATAATTGGCCTGAGTCACAAAAGCTTACTCTGGAATAATTTTGTTAGTCTTCAACAAGCCACTGGATATCTGTTTAATTGCAGTACAACAGACTAATATGGCTAGTCTTTTGGAACTATAATTTACACTCTTCAGGAGGGATTCAAAGAAGGTAAATAATCATGGAAAGATTTGTTGGCATTTATGCTATCCTTTTCCCCAAACGTAATACACTTGATTTAGGCCTAATTCTCTCATGCTGAAGAAAAACCTGTGTCAATTGTACCATTACAAATGGGGGTCCTTGTAACTGAATGTCCTAAGAAAACAAAAGTTTCCTCCAAACAGCAACCAAACCTGTCACAGAGAAAAATTCTATTCCAATCTTCACTTTGACAAGATTGTTTGTTTTTTTGTCTATATGAAGGATTTTTAAGTGAGCATGGCACCAAACATGGGTTAGGATCATGCTCTCTTGAGGTCAGCTGACCTCAAGGCAGACCCATCAGAAGGCCCCCAATCCTCCAGAGGCCAGCTGACCTATGGGAGGTGGCTTCCGGTGGCAACCCAATGGGCGTCCAGCTCTGTGGGCTGCCCACCGCCACCTGGAAATGCGAGCTCTCCCCTGACCTTTGCATCCATGCAGTCCCTTATGGGGGCCCCCAACCCCAGGGGAGGCCAGCACACAGGCTAAGCCACCCTGATCCAATCCATCCGATGTACCACAAACAACAGGCTGTGATGAATTAACCTGTAATTCATTTGTGTAATAACAAAACAGCTTAACTTGCTACACTAAGCATTTTATCTTTTCTATTTTTAACAATTCATAAACCAGGGAGGGAGAGTGAGTTGTTGCCACTCTGGCTCCGAGGAGGGAAAGAGACAGGGCCCACAGTGCACGGTCCTTATAAGGAGATGCCCCTGGGGCCCCACCCGCTCCCCTGTCACCGAGCTGCCACGCCACGTGCTGCCTCGGCTGCTGGGGCAAAGAGGCCAGCATACTTCCAGAGTCTTTCAGCAGTACTGTGCCCCCACAGACTCTCAGGTGCATTTTTTCTGTGGGTTTTGTTACTGTTCTCAGCAAACCCCCCCCACACACACACACACAAAACCAAAACCTAAAAGTAAATAAAATTGTCTGCTTTTATTACATACTACATTACCTCTTTAGGGCAAAGTAGAGGCTTTAAATGTATTGATTTATAAATATTTCGATCTTGTCTTTCTTGCACATCAGAATGACATCAGACAGGTAACAATATACGTTAAAATGGTACTTCAAGAAAAATAGATGTACAATTAAAAAAAAAAAACACAGGAGGAGACCAAGAAGACATAGTTCACCACCTTTCCTCCCAGATGTTAGAAAGTTCTTCAGACTGAATCAGAAACTGAGTTCATTGGTAGTGATCAAAAATAGCTTGTTCCATATGCTGATCTTCTTCTTCTTCCCTTGTCTGTCGTCTGGCAGACAGTCCAGCCACAATGCTTGACAGCAATGCACCGTGTGGAAATGTGTCTATTCTTTCTGTCATGGTATCATCGGTCCCATGAACATAGCTCAAACAGGGCTACAAGTTAAGAGCCAAAGACTCTAGCAAGTTTTGGGCTTTTACAACTGCCTGTAAAAGGGACATGCAGGTGCTTATCAAAGCTTTCCCTGCTGGCCTGGGCACCCAAATTCCTCCCGTGGAGAACTAGAAATGCTTCCAGTAAGAAGAAATTTCATTCCAAGTACAGATGTGGGAGATAATAGGATGTGTAAATGTTTTCAGTTGTGTTACAAAAGCAAATAAAAGAAAACGCAAAGCCTCGCCCAACAAACAGGCAGCTACGCATATGTGTTTAATCTGCTGCAGTTGCTACTTTGGGAAAAGGGGCTGTTTTTGTTGGCTTAGAAATATACATAAGTAGGTTACTATGGAAACACAGGGTAACACATTTTGCACATGCTCATCTCTGCGTGGAGCAGAACACCAGGCATGCCGAGAAAGAAATAGCAGCTAAACGCACATTCGAAGCTGAATCATTAAAGAGCTGAAGGACTGGAGAAGGTTGGAAAAGGAAACTACTTAGAGTGGAGGAAAATCGAAAATTATTGTAAATGGGTGAAATTATTATCATGAGCAGTATCAATGCAAGATACCACTCTGAGATGTTCCACTCTTAGCAGCTTTCTTTGCCTCCTAAGTACTTTGATACGGCTCATTTGATTATATCCAGGTGGCTCAAACAAAGGGAGTGTTTAATGCAAGACATATGATGGTGATGTGAATGACGCCTAGCCCTCTTTGCAACCAACAATCTTCAGCCACTCAGTCTTCGTCTCTCAATTTTTAATTTTTTTTTTAAACTGTGTCTAGGAATCTCTAACTAGGCTGGATTTCTAAAACAATGGGCTGAACAGAGTTCATTTGGGGAGGGGCTCAAAACAATCTGTTCTCTCTACTAGTTACAATATTGATAACAGTTTGATGTGCTAAGAGCTTGTCAGTGGGAACAGAATCCACTTGAGGATTGTAGCTGGGAAGCTGAATTCTTTCTCATCGATCAAACAAGGCCTCATACAAAGCATGCCAACCCTTAAGCACCACCACCCTGACCCACACTGTACCAGTACCAGAAGAGAATAGCTCTTACACAAGTCTGTCAGGTTGTGTCTCTTGCTTACTGTTTCCATTTGCCCTTGGTTGTATATTGTTGGTCTCTGGTTATTCCATTTTATATTTTTGCAAGACGTAGAACTAAATACCCAGAAAGGAAGGGACAGAAGGCATACAGTACATATAATGGGGAAATGAATTCCTGAGAGATCAGCTTACAGAGGTAGCACATCAGGTAATTAAGGCTGACAAAACAGGTTCCTCAAGGTGAATCTGTTTTGTGAGCAACTAAGGCAAGCTTGACATTTCAAGAAACAAGGTTGCAGGGGTATTAGAAGTGCCTGCCATTCTGGATTGTCCAATCAATGGTAAGGTGGCCAGATTTTAACATTGGTAAAGTGGGGCACCGTTGACCGGGGGGGTTCTTGATTAAAAATTTGGTCTATATGGAGCAACAAAAAGTTTCATTATACGCATAGAATGCAAAAATAGTATTGTAATATATATTTTTAAATTTCAACATAAGTACAAATTGCCAGGTACCCCCAGATGGACCATCCTTCCAAAAGGACCATTGAGCCCAGCATTTTCTTTTCCACCGTGGCCAACAAGATATTAACAAGATAAAAGTAGAGCATAGAGGTCAAAGTCTCCATGGTTTCGTCCCAGCATTATCCAGAGACTCTGAACATGGAGCATTCATGTAGACATTATGGCTAAAGCAACTGACAGACATGTCCTCCCCGAATTTGTCTCATCCCCCTTTAAAGTCAACTAAAACTAGTGACCATCCTCCCATGGCAGTAAATTCCACCAGACAATTACTCCTTTAGTGAAAAAATACTTCTTTTTATCTGTCCACAATATGTTGTCTACCAATTTCATTACATGTTTTTGAGCCCTATTATTATGGGAGCCCCCCTTCAAGGATCGCTGCCTTGTTGTGGCAAGGGGGCTTGCGTAGTTCAGTGAAGCTATGAGCTATACCGTGCAGGGCCACCCAAGACGGACAGGTCATAGCTGAGAGCTCTGACAAAAGGTGATCCACTGGAGAAGGAAATGGCAAACCACTCCAGTATCTTTGCCATGAAAACTCTATGGACAGTTCCAATAGGCATAACGATATGACGCTGGAAGATGAGCCCCTCAGGTCGGAAGGTGTCCAATATGCTACTGGGGATGAGCAGACAGCTAGTACGAGTAGCGCCAGAATGAATGAAGCGGCTGGGCCAAAGCCGAAAGGACGCTCAGTTGTGGAAGTAACTGGTGGCGAAAAGACAGTCCGATGCTGTAAAGATTTTTATTCCATAGGAACCTGGAACGTCAGATCCATGAATCAAGGCAAGCTGGACGTGGTTAAACAAGAAATGAGAAGACTGAACATCGACATTTTAGGAATCAGTGAACTAAAATGGACAGGAATGGGTGAATTTAATTCAGATGACCATCAGGTATACTACTGTGGACAAGAATCTCGCAGAAGAAATGGAGTAGCCTTCATAATCAATAAGAGAGTAGGAAAAGCAGTCTTGGGATACAATCCCCAAAATGACAGAATGATCTCAGTTCGAATCCAAGGCAAACCATTCAACATCACAGTGATCCAGGTCTATGCCCCAACCACTGCTGCTGAAGAGGATGAAGTTGATCAGTTCTATGAAGCCCTACAACACCTTCTAGAAGCAACGCCCAAAAATGATGTGCTTATCATCATGGGGGATTGGAATGCTAAAGTAGGAAGCCAAAAGATAACCGGGATAACAGGCAAGTTTGGCCTTGGAGTACAAAATGAAGCAGGGCACAGGCTGGTAGAATTTTGTCAAGAGAATACAATGGTCATAGCAAACACTCTTTTCCAGCAACCCAAGAGACGACTCTACACATGGACATCACCAGACGGTCAACACAGAAATCAGATTGACTATGTGCTCTGCAGCCAAAGATGGAAAAGTTCTATCCAGTCAATAAAAACAAGACCAGGAGCTGATTGTGGTTCAGATCATGAGCTTCTTGTTGCAAAATTTAGGCTTAAATTGAAGAAAGTAGGGAAAAGCACTAGGCCACTCAGGTATGAACTAAATCATATCCCCGACGAATACACAGTGGAGGTGACAAATAGATTTAAGGAATTAGATCTGATAGACAGAGTGCCTGAAGAACTATGGACGGAGGTTCGCAACATTGTACAAGAGGTAGCAACTAAAACCATCCCAAAGAAAAAGAAATGCAAGAAATCAAAATGGCTGTCTGAGGAAGCTTTACAAATAGCTAAGGAGAGAAGGGAAGTGAAAGGCAAGGGAGAAAGAGAAAGATACACCCAATTGAATGCAGAATTCCAGAGAAAAGCTAGAAGAGATAAGAATGCCTTCTTAAATGAACAGTGCAAACAAATAGAAGAAAACAATAGAATGGGGAGGACCAGAGATCTTTTCAAGAAAATTGGAGATATGAAGAGAACGTTTCATGCAAAGGTGGGTATGATAAGGGACCAAAATGGTAGGGACCTCACAGAAGCAGAAGAGATTAAACAAAGGTGGCAAAATTATACAGAAGAACTATACAAGAGCGAGCTTAACATCCCTGATGACCACAATGGGGTAGTTACTGACCTGGAGCCAGACATCCTGGAATGTGAAGTCAAATGGGCCTTAGGAAGTCTGAGCAACAATAAAGCTAGTGGTAGTGACAGCATTCCAGTTGAACTATTCAAAATCTTAAAGGACGATGCAGTAAAAGTGCTACACTCAATATGCCAGCAAATTTGGAAAACTCAACAATGGCCACAGGATTGGAAAAGGTCAGTTTACATTCCAATCCCAAAGAAGGGCAATGCCAAAGAATGTTCAAACTACCGCACCATTGCACTAATTTCTCATGCTAGCAAAGTTATGCTCAAAATCCTACAAGCTAGGCTCCAGCAATATGTGGACCGAGAACTTCCAGAAGTACAGGCAGGATTTCGAAGAGGCAGAGGAACTAGAGATCAAATTGCCAACATACGCTGGATCATGGAGAAAGCTAGGGAGTACCAGAAGAACGTCTACTTCTGCTTCATTGACTATGCTAAAGCCTTTGATTGTGTGGAGCACAACAAATTGTGGCAAGTTCTTAAAGAGATGGGAATACCAGAGCATCTTATTTGTCTCTTGAGAAATTTATATGCAGGTCAAGAAGCAACAGTGAGAACTGAACATGGAATCACTGACTGGTTCAAAATTGAGAAAGGAGTTCGGCAAGGCTGTATACTGTCGCCTTGCCTATTTAACTTGTATGCAGAGCACATCATGAGAAATGCGGGATTAGAGGAGTCACAAATTGGGATCAAGATTGCAGGGAGAAATATCAACAACCTCAGATATGCAGATGATACCACTCTAATGGCAGAAAGTGAAGAGGAACTAAAGAGCCTGTTGATGCGGGTGAAGGAGGAGAGTGCAAAAGTTGGCTTGAAACTCAACATCAAGAAAACAAAGATCATGGCATCCGGCCCTCTCAATTCCTGGCAAATAGAAGGGGAAGAAATGGAGATAGTGACAGATTTTATTTTCCTGGGCTCCAAGATCACTGCAGATGGGGACTGCAGCAAAGAAATTAAAAGACGCTTGCTCCTGGGGAGGAAAGCTATGGCAAATCTAGACAGCATCCTAAAAAGCAGAGACATCACCCTGCCAACAAAAGTGCGTTTAGTCAAGGCTATGGTCTTCCCAGTTGCAATGTATGGCTGCGAAAGTTGGACCATAAGGAAGGCCGAGCGTCAAAGAATTGAGGCTTTTGAACTCTGGTGCTGGAGAAGACTCTTGCGAGTCCCTTGGACTGCAAGGCGAACAAACCGGTCAGTCCTAGAGGAGATCAGCCCTGACTGCTCTTTAGAAGGCCAGATCCTGAAGATGAAACTCAAATATTTTGGCCACCTCATGAGAAGGAAGGACTCCCTGGAGAAGAGCCTAATGCTGGGAGCGATCGAGGGCAAAAGAAGAAGGGGACGACAGAGAATGAGGTGGCTGGATGGAGTCACTGAAGCAGTAGGTGCAAACTTAAATGGACTCCGGGGAATGGTAGAGGACAGGAAGGCCTGGAGGATCATTGTCCATGGGGTCGCGATGGGTCGGACACGACTTCGCACATAACAACAACAAAATTATGGGAGCGGGAGAAGAAGTCTATATTACTCTTATTCACCCCATGGCTGGGTGCAGGCCCTAATGTTCCCCAATGCTTGTGGAACTAAGATCATGAGGTGCTTGAAAACTAAAAAAAAAAACAGACAATTCAACTGATCCTAGAAACAGGTAACCAACAGGTAGCCGTCTCAAAGTAGGTATAATATATTTATTCATTTGAACACTTTTATCCTACTTTTCTTTATTTGGTACAGTCTCACTCAACAAAAAAATATCAATATAAATCCAAGTTAACAATTCTCCCTGATTTCAACAAGCTAATGAACAGGTAAGACAGGGTTAGGGTAGCAGTTCCACCATTGATAGCAACAGTCTTTTCCTAGCAACTCACCATGATCTCAGCAGAATCTTTCAGTTCACCTGGGCCCATTCAGCACACATAGGATAATGCACTTTCAATGTGCTTTTGCAGCTGGGTTGTCCTGTGCAGAACAGGAAAATCTACTTCTAAAGTGCATTGAAAGTACATTATCTGTTGTGTGCAGAATAGGCCCTAGTATGTGAGACTTTTCAACTATAAATGCCAGTGAGTGAACCCGGGACATTCTGAATGCAGAGCAGATGTTCTGCCACTGAGCCATGACCCCTCCCCATGAAAGGCAGGCAGGCTGGTATGTGGTTTATGTATTGATTTATTGAAACTGAATTGAAAATAGTTTTAGTTTAGTTGGCACACCCCTGCTGTCACCTACAGTGATTCACACATTATTGAGCTTCAGGAATGATTTATAAAATTAAACATGGGGTAAAGGGGGGGTGGAGTAAAGCCATCTTTTTTCTCCTCGTCCCATAATACTAGATATGAAAAGTGAATAGTAAACACTTGATCTTAGCCAAAAGGCCGAGAAGTGATGGGCAACAGGCTGTAATTAGATAAAAGGAAGTACTTTTTCATTCAAGGGATAATTGTGTGGTGGACCAATTCCACACAGGGAATTTGCCCCTACACAACTTCTCATTGCTCATAGGTTTTAGTGCTGCTTCCACATGACATTGGCAGCAACCCATGGCTGTGCAGGAGTTGGTGCGACCTTTCATCTGATTTGCTCCACAATGAGGGAAATTGCCAAAAACCGATTTCCCTTTCTTGTTGTGCTGCAAATCAGGGTACAAACAGTCTGAAGGGAGAAACTTGCAACAGTCTTGGCAATGTTTTGCCTGCCCTTGAACCGCCCTCTCCTCTCCATTTCCAGATCAAAATTCTTTTTTTCAATGGCATGGTCCACATTGCTATGGGACCACAAAGCAACGTGCCCTCAGTACAAATAAAATGTTCTCTTCATTGTGCATGGTAATATTAGGATTGGGCAGCTAAAACCCATTCCTGTTTGTGTTTTCTGGTGCTGGGGTATGAACAGGGAAAGAAGGGGGGGAGCATGCGATGAAGCAGCCATCTCCCTATTAGCTCGTGTCCGTGCTCTGTGTTTTAAATCTTTATTGTGAATATGCAATCATTGGGGTCCAATTAACTATTGCCAGCCTATCACAAATCTACCCAAATATAGAGACCATTATGCAAAGTATCCCAAAAAGGGATATAAGGAAATGTTTTATTGTTGTTGCATGATCCCGCTGCTATGCAGAAGTGAGTTTTTAAAAAATATATGTTTTACTGTTGTGGCATTTCCCCATATAATCGCAGAAGTGTATTTTTTAAAAACATTAATTTCAGGACTCATGGGGGGGTGGAAGTTTGAGTCCCCAGAACAACTGTTGTGAAGGGATTGGTGGCTTGCGTTGATTGACAGCCCAAGGAGCAGGGGGAGAAATGTGGGTTGTCCATGCTTTAGGCTTCTCTGCTGCCTTGTCAGGAAGGAAAAAGTGGTGATGGGGTGGCGGGATAACGTGGGAGGGGTCTCCCATCAGGAAGCATGCAAACACGCAGTTTCCTATCATGCATTTGCAAGCAAGATGCAGCACACATTTTATGCCTCTGTGCAAAAATTGTCATGGAGTTGCCTGCCAAGAATAGTCAGGAGCTAGGCTGGCCTCTGGAAAATCAACATAGGACATCCCCCTCAGCATCCTTCATGCAATCAGAGCATTCCACCGGCATCCCTCATGCATAAAAATAAATCATGTTAAGGCCAGCCCAGAAGCATGAAGTACACTTCACGTGATTAGAATTGACATCACTGAGTTGGGAAATTACTGGAGATTTGGAGGCAGAATCTTTGGAGGCTGAAATTTTGAGAGGAAATTTAGCAGAGATACTTTTGGAATATGCAAGATCTGTACGGTGCATGATTCAGCTGCATAAATGCATATATCCAAGGGATAGTGTCTGGGTGCCAGGTTGACATGGACAGAGAGGTTGACCAGAGGCATTTAGCTGCACTGGATGAGTTCAAATCCCCTGGGCTGGATGAAATGCACCAGAGAGTGCTCAAAGAACTTTCCGGAGAACTTGCACAGCCCTTGTCCATCATCTTCAGGACCTCTTTAAGGACTGAAGATGTCCTGGAGGACTGGAAGAGAGCAAATGTTATTCCGATCTTCAAAAAAGGGAGGAAGGATGACCCGGGAAACTACAGACCAGTGAGTCTGACCTCTGTTGGAGGGAAGATAATGGCACAGATATTAAAGGGAGCGATCTGCAAACATCTGGAGGACAATTTGGTGATCCAAGGAAGTCAGCATGGATTTGTCTCCAACAGGTCCTGCCAGACCAACCTGGTTTCCTTTTTTGACTAAGTAACAGGTTTGCTGGATCGTGGAAATTCGGGTGATGTAGTTTACTTGGATTTTTGTAAAGCTTTTGACAAGGTTCCCCATGATGTTCTGATGGATAAATTGAAGGAGTGCAATCTGGATTTTCAGATAGTTAGGTGGATAGGGAATTGGTTAGAGAACCGCACTCAAAGAGTTGTTGTCAATGGTGTTTCATCAGACTGGAGGGAGGTGAGTAGCGGGGTACCTCAGGGCTCGGGGCTCGGGCCGGTACTTTTTAACATATTTATTAATGATCTAGATGAGTGGGTGGAGTGACTACTCATCAAGTTTGCAGATGACACCAAATTGGGAGGACTGGCAAATACTCCAGAAGATAGAGACAGAGTTCATCAGGATCTGAACACAATGAAAAAATGGGCAATTGAGAACAAGATGCAATTTAATAAAGATAAGTTCTGCATCTGGGTCAGAAAAAATGACCCTACAGGATGGGGGAATACACTTCTAGGTAACACTGTGTGTGAACGAGACTTTGGGGTACTTGTGGATTGTAAACTAAACGTGAACAGGCAGTGTGATGCAGCGGTAAAAAAGGCAAAAGCCATTTTGGCTGTATCAACAGGGGCATCACATCAAAATCACAAGATTAGTCCCATTGTATACGGCATTGTTCAGACCACACCTGGAGTACTGTGTGCAGTTCTGAAGGCCTCACTTCAAGAAGGACGTAGATAAAATTGAAAGGGTACAGAGGAGAGCAACGAGTATGATCTGGGGCCAAGGGACCAAGCCCTATGAAGATAGGTTGAGGGACTTGGGAATGTTCAGCCTGGATTAAAGGAGGTTGAGAGGGGACATGATAGCCCTCTTTAAGTATTTGAAAGGTTGTCATTTGGAGGACGGCAGGATGCTGTTCCCATTGGCTGCAGAGGAAAGGACACGCAGTAATGGGTTTAAATTACAAGTACAATGATATAGGCTAGATATCAGGGGGGGAAATTTCACCGTCAGAATAGTTCAGCAGTGAAATAGGCTGCCTAAGGAGGTGGTGAGCTCCCCCTCACTGGCAGTCTTCAAGCAAAGGTTGGATACACACTTTTCTTGGATGCTTTAGGATGCTTTGGGCTGATCCTGCGTTGAGCAGGGGGTTGGACCAGATGGCCTGTATGGCCCCTTCCAACTCTATGATTCTGTGATTCTATGAGGAATAACGAAAGGAGGCATCAGAGGAGATATGCAGTTAGCATATTTAGACTAGGAACTTCCTGGTATTTTCAAATAACCGCGTCCTGTGCCCTGATTGGCTCCCTTGAACACATTTCCTTCCTGTTTGCCTTCAGATGTGGAAGAACAGGTAGTCAGACTGCTAGGATTCTCTCGGTTCTCTATCTCTCTTTACAGAGCTGTTTCAATTCTCAATAATGGTATTTATTCTTTTAAGCATCTAGGTCTTTGCACTGTTGCATATTTAAACTCTGCCAATAGATGCAATGCTATGGGATACTTCTGAAGCTGCAATTTCCTCCATGGGAATCTTTCTCCGAAGTATGGAGCTCAGTTGAGATTCCACAACTCCATGCCCCAGGTTAGCAGCCCTATGATCATCCCAATATGTGTGTGACCATGTGGCATGAAGGAGCTATACACATATTTTTTATGTACATACAGCTTTAGTATACACAAACTGGCCACTGGATTTCTAGGGTTTGCTTTCATGCATTCCAAGTCTGTACATGTTTGCCCTTGTTCACAAAACATGATGACAATGGAACATTGGAGGACCACAGGTAGTGGCTGCTTCCATTATTCACAGTTGATACATTCCTAGAAAATGTGCCTTAATGTCTAGCAAGGTCTAGTTAAATGGGGTGTTTTTCCCACGGATTAAAAAATATTTCTGAAAGAATTCTGATTGATGATTCTGGCTTGTATGTTCTCAGTAGAAGGGGGTGGGGGAGAGATTTAGAAAAAATCATCTGCAAATAAAAGCGGACAAGGTAGAGAAACATAGAAAAAGGGGATAAGATGTGTTAAACAAATATAAGGAAAGTAGTCAAGAAAGAGATTAAAGGGATAAGAAAAGGCAAGTACCCTCCCCTCCCAAAGGCATAGATTTGATCCTGCCAAGATAAGGTTTGGAGCTGTTTCCTTCAAGGTGCCGAGGTTGTTTCCTCCCACTGACTTTCAAAGGAAACTTAGCAGATTCATGCCTTTGTAGTACCAGTTGCAGAAGATCGTAAGGAGGAAAACGACAAATGAAGAAATTTAGGCGACAGTCAAGACAGAACGGCCCAGGTAAACTGGAAAGTTGAAGTCAATAACAACAAACAAGGGAAGAAAGAGATCTGAACCAATGTAGGTAGATGAGGAAAAAAGGCAGAAGATTCCAGAGTGTCAGAGGCCCGGGGGTTGCCTGGAGAAAGAAAAACACAAGAAAGGAAGTATACAAGAAAAAAGAACCTGGGAAGAAACTGAGTGCAGCTGGGGCAAATAAATGAGAACCAGGAAGCTAACTCAAATAAATATGTTTTTCTATCAATGTCTTTCCCCATTGTTCTTGCAAATTATCTTACAAGCCTCTAGAACCTGCTACCCCCACCCACCCCCAGCCACTGAAACTATTTAACTATTCATCTGATTACTGCCAGGATTTTTTTCCCCTGTCTTTAAACAAAATCTATATTTCCATTATGCTTGTAGCTGTTTTCATACTCCATTGGAAAGAACCCAGATTTCGATCTACAAGTGAACCATTTCCCCTGTGGTCTCATCTGTGCCTCGGAATGGCTGGGGGTTCTGTCAGTAGGTATGGAGTTTGAGCCGAGATGACTGCTGGCTTGACCCATCCTGGCAGAGTGTTTCTGTCCTTCCCGCTGCATATTTGAAAAGCCTGAGTGTGGCCAGGGACACGAGCAGAAGGGCAAGGGATCATGAGTAGTTCACAGACATGACCTGATGGACACCAGCTCAGGATGTCTTGTCAACTTGTTGACCTTTGTTTCTTATGGGTTTTTTTATATTGTGTTCTATAAATTTGCTTAAAAGTATATTTTGAATGCTGCACAGGATCCCTGTTGAGTAGGAAAGGTTAAAAATATATTACCACTTATATTCAAATAGCCACCTATGGCGCTCGCCTGCGGAGAGCTAAATCTGCGAATCAGGATCATACAGAAGCAAAGAGATTTTCCAGCAAATTTGGGGGGACTCCCTAACTTGGAGAAAGATCTGAAACATTTACATTTCCTCCAAAGCAAAATAACATGTTGAAAATTTTAAAAAGTAAACAAACAAACAAACATTTTAAAATATCACTTTGCTTCTTTGTTTTGGTGGTGCTTGAGAGCTCCATTGGAGTCCAGCAGCAACTGCAGTGACATCCTGGAGCAGCGGAGGACATCAGAAGAAGAAGAGTTGGTTTTATAGCCCACTTTTCACTGCCTGAAGGAGTCTCAAAGGGGCTTACAACTGCCTTCCCTTCCTCTCCCCACAACAGACACCCTGTGAGGTAGGTGAGGCCGAGAGAGGCCTGAGACAGACTGCTCTGTGAGAACGGCTTCGAACAGGGCTGTGATGAGCCCAAGGTCACCCAGCTGGCTGCATGTGGAGGGGTGGGGAATCAAACACAACTTGCCAGATTAGAAGCCACTGCTCTTAACCACTGCACCTCACTACCCTGCGGAGCCATTCTGGACTTAGCTGCAACAGTAACACATTCCGGGAGCCACACACCTGGAGTCATTGGGGTCCCAACTGCTTCTGTTGCACGTACAGGGAGCCATTCAGGGCCTGGCCGGGGGTATTGGGCATTGGGATCCACTCTGGAACCTAGATGTCACTGCAGCAGACACTGGGGGCTGCTCAGGAGCTGGCCTTGGCAGCAGTGCATGCCAGGAAGAAGAGGTGAGTTGGCAACTCTAGCAAGTATGTGCACACACAGTTTTCCTTCACACCTGCAGCTTTCCTGACATGTAGGGTGGGTCTTTTGCTTCACACATGTAGGGAAAGAAGCTGGGGAGGCTTCCCTCTACAGCCAAAGGGATTGATTTCCTCTCCCCTTGCTGAGCCCAGTTAAAAGAGAAGACCAATGCATTATCGCCCTATTACAGGGGAGAGCAGAGTTTAGGGACAGCCAGGAGTTCAGGGGGGATGCGATGTGATTGCATTTGCCCTCTCCATGGGAACTGATCTCTGCCATCTGGTGATCAGCTCTGATCCTGGAGCACTCCAGGCCCTATCTGGAGAAGAGCATCTCCTCTGCTGCCAAGTGTTGCAGCCACTTTGAAGGAGACAAATTCAACAAACAGTTGAAAAAGGGGTGGTTCACACTGTGCACTTCACTTTTGCTGGGGGCACTTGACAAGGGATGATCCACTGCACCACTTCCAGCAGCAAGCCTCCCCTTTCCTGACAAGCATTTCCCAAAAGCTGAGGAAGGACTGCACTGCAGGTGGCCTTTGAAGCTCCAAGGGCTGCTTTAAAGGAGGCATGCCACAGTGCTCTCTGAGCAAGTGTGTTTTCAACAAAAAGGGCTGGACGGCACTCTGAGGAGTTTTTTTTCCCCCTCTGAGGTGATTTTGCACCTCTCCCCCCTATGGCAACCTTTCCCCCCATGCCAGAAAGAGAGGGAGTGCTGCACATGCCTTTGCTACTGAGGAACAGGGGGTAGGTCAAGTGGGGGGATGGACGAATCACCAGGCAAAGAGGTCATTGTAGAAGGAATACAATTGTAAAAGAAGTTCCACAAGACATAACCTGGGCATGTGAGCTGAGATCATCCAGTCTGATAAAGTCACTCTGGTATTTTGGTGGGCAGCAAAATAATTGGCAAGCCTCTTGCTGTTATCACTGTGTTTTCCAGTTTTCCTGATGAGGAATCCAGAAGGGCAGCTGCACTCGCCCGTGGTTGCAAAATAAAGCTGGAGTCCAGTGGTGTCTGAAAGACTGAGCAAATTTATTGCTGTATAAGGTTTTTGTTGGGGGGGGGCGGCGGTGGCGGGTTGTGAATCAGAACTCACTTCATCAAATGCATGAAATGAGATCTGACTCAGGAATGCTTCTGGTGGGATAAAATGTAGGCCCTGATCATCTCTATATTGACTTTTGTTCTCTATGTCTATTCTCTCTGAAACAAAGACAGCTATTATGTCTGTGAAACTTGACTTAAAAGTTACCTAGACTTTCCTTGATCTTTTCCCTGACAATGCTTTACTTTAAAATGTGTTTTGCTCTTTTTAATTTGAGTATGGTAGGTAGGGAGGAGGTTGCATACTGCCCTTCTTTTATAGATATGGATATCCTATAACAGGAGGAGCACAGACTCGACCATAAGATGCAATTTTCCAGCTCTTTGCTACAGAAACGAGATTAGAAGCAGGCACTAAAACAGTAGACAAATGTGGTGTGATGAGAGTAGAGAACTGCAAGACTTTCTCTCCTTTTGTCACTATGCAGAGTCTATTTTTCTGCCTTTTCCTGGTCTCCCCGTTAATTGGACAATTGCCATTATGCCTTTTGCTCAGGGATTCTCGATTTCCATTTTTCAAAGACTGACTGCTGCTGACTTGTACCCTCCCTTGGTTCATTCACGGGTAGCTTTGAAAGGTGGTCTGCTTTGACATGTACATCATTAGACAGGAGAAGGGGAAGCAAAGTATCAATAACAGAAATGAAGGATAGCAGGAAGAAGCATGTGGCAGGAAAAGAAAACAATTAGAAACAGTTTAGTGTCCCAAAGAAGAATTGTCAGTGCCAAGTTGGGTTGACAGAATCCTCTCTGGGGGAAATGGGGAGGCGAATAGGGAACATATTTGCCACTCGCTGTAACGCTTCATCAAAGACATAAAATAGAAGGATTCACCTTTTGTGCAAAGCCTGACTATTCTAGATATGGTCGCTAATGACCTACTTGGCGTTCAGGCCCACTTTAAACAATGGCTCAGACTTTTATTTGTAATAAGAGAGCTCTTTTTTTCCCAACCAGGTTATGAACTGGCTTGAATTTCAAGCCTAGAACATCTTGAGACCTGTCTTTAACCCAACCCCCTCCCCCCTTCCTAAATTCTATTTTGATTTAATGTGGAAAATTAGACTTAATATGACTTGAGCTGCATTTACTATTTGGATTGATCAGGAGGTGAAATATACATTTTCCAAGGCTTAAATATCATCCTAAGAAAACACTGAGTGGAGAATATTTATTAGTTAACATTTAAAGTACATTTGCATTACCAGGTTAGACAAATTTCACTCCAGTGTCCACCAACAAGTGCAGAAACCAGAGCTTTTTACTGGCCCGTTCCATAAAACATAGCAAAAAAAAAAAAGTGACATAATATAATTTCATGGTGGAACTGCTGGAAAGCAATATAAAAAGGAGATTGCTGGATTCTGGTAGGCAAAACTCTGAACTTTAGTAAGAACAATACAGAGAACATGTGGTAGGCTTTCCCATAGTTTCATAGCAGTAATGCTTTATTTTCCAACTTTGAGACTATGGAGATGGTCATAGCTTGGTGTCAAAAATATTCTTTGAATTGCAGAGATCTCAGACTCATGCCTTCAGGAACAGAGTATATATGTAGTCGATAAAATTGTACCATGATTGTAAACTCCAAGCAACATTGCCAAAATCTGAAAAAAATTGTTCTTCAAATGTCCAAAAAAACTTTTTCAAAAATGCATTGCAAACTAGGCTTGCCAACCTTCAGGTAGAGGTTAGAGATCTTCTTAGATTAGAACTGGTCTCCAGATGATAGATATCCATTCATTTGGAGAAAAAAATCTGTTTCAGAAGGAAGGGGTACCCAACTCTATGGTAGGGGTACACAAACTGTGGCTTTCCAGATGTTAATGGATGACAATTCCTGTGAGCCCCTGCCAGCACATGAATGGTAGTCCATGGCCATCTGGAGAGGCACAGTTTGACCACCCCTGTTCTATGGCATCATACCCAAATGAACTCCCCTCCCACTCAACCCTGACTTCCTCAGAATCTACTCCCAGCATCTCCAGGTATTTCCAAGCCAGGGGCCATTCTGCACTCGATTACAAAAGTGAGACTTACCCTTTGCAAATGCCATATTTTTGGCATTTTGAACTATGTCATAAACATACAGCATTACAGCAGCATACGGGCATCTACATCCTCCATTTTAAATCACTTGCAGGGGAATCTACAAAACTGGATTCCCCCTGCCATGTAGCACTAGCAGGATGAGAGCAGCCAGCAAGACACTCGCACAAGACATGTGCGTTACCAAAGTGGCTGAAGTAGCGAGATCTCCAGCTCCAGTGCCTGCCCTCAAGCCCACCTCCCTCTCTCTTCACCAGGAACAGGGCTTTCTTTTTTTAAAAAAACTGCCTAATCAACAAGTAGACGCACAATTGCCGAGGCAGAGCACAAAATAAACTTTTCCCCACCAGTTGACCCATAAAGCATGCCTCTTCCCCACCAAAAAACCCAAACAAACAAATCTATAAGCTTGGTATATTCTATAAGCTTGGTAAAGTGGTTAGGAGCACAAACTTCTAATTTGATTTTGCGCTCCCCCAAATGCTGCCAGCCGGGTGACCTTGGGCTTGCCACAGCACTGATAAAGCTGTTCTGGCTGAGCAGTAATATCAGGGCTCTTTCAGCCTCACCTACCTCACAGGGTGTCTGTTGTGGGGAGAGGAAAGGGAAGGTGACTGTAAGCCACTATGGCCCATTATGCACGGGCCATAATGTCTGCACTGGCGGTGGCAGAGCTTCGGGGAAAATCTCCGATAATGCTCACTGCCGCCAGCGCAGGCACGTCCCAGCCCAGGGCTACGAAAGGCCCGTGTTAAGCAAACGTGGGAACTTCCGCAGGTTCCTGGGTATGCCAATAGCCAGCAGGGGATGAAGTGGGCTGGTGCTGTGCATAATCGCCAGCGCCGGGTCTTTCGGCCTGCCCAGCCCCGACCTGCAGTTTCCCTGTAGGGACACCGCATGCCTCTGCGGGATCCCTCCCCGCTGCTTCAGCTTACCTTGGCGGACAGCGATCAGGCCCTCCTGGCCCTGGTGTAAAGTGTGCATGAGCGCTCTCCTGGGGCAGCCCAGCATGCCCCGCCCCCATGCACCGTGCCCCACCACAACAGCACAGTGGCAGCGCGGGGTAGCTGCCACCGTGCATAAAAGGTCTTTGAGACTCCTTCAGGTAGAGAAAAGTGGCATATAAGAACTAACTCTTCTTTGCCTCTAAACCAAGTCACAAATCCTTTGAACATTCTTGCGCTGTCATCTGAGAATTACACTTCAGATTGGTAAATGCTAAAATGGTGTCATGAATGTGAGAAAGAGATGGCAACTACTATCAAGTCAGGATCCTTGGGAAATATGAGTCTCTTCCAAGAATTGTTACACAAACTGATTGCATACATATCACAAAATGGGAAAAGTTTGAAATGGCTGGGCTCTGGAACGCCATTTGATTTTATCAGAGACTTTTATTCCAAATGATACACACAAATAAAAGTTGACAGTGAAGCAATTTACCTATTTCTCATTTGGACTCCAAAATATTTCAGGGAAGAATGTTTCATAATTATCTGTGGGCTTTGCTGTGATTAACCATCTGTACTTGGGTATAATTTTAATATTCTAAATAAAACCAAAAGAGAAATGCGATCTTAAAATGTGAAATAAACTCTATTTCAACTTCTGAAAACATTTTTTTCCAGGATTCAGAACAACTTTATGCACCTTTTATCCCAACTAGCTTTCCTATCTAACATTCAGTAATCCACTCCTGAACTGCTCTTTCGATAGATTGCACTGTTGAAAGTGAACAGGATATATAAACTGGATGGCAATCCTGTTTGCACAAATCAATGACAAAATTAACATTAGCTGCAGTCAGATCAAGTTCAGTAAAAGCAGATAAAGTGAATTAAAATATACAGGTTAATGAGTTGATTCTAAAATTAACTTCCGCATCTCACTAAAGATGGGAAATGTCAAGTGAGGAACTAAATAGAGGTCGGTGTTTAAAGACCACACTAATCACAGGAATTAGTGTGTCCCGACATTGATTTATTCACAATTTATCTTTCTAGAATAAAGCAAAAGTCTGTTTCTGCATGTGGTCTCAAGCCTCATGTGCTGGTATCCCCCCCCCCAACCCAGGAAAACTTACATAGTTAGGGGTTGTTCTTTTATACTGTATGTAGAAAATTTAAAGTATATTGCAGCTGACCATGTTTCAGTGTAGCTGTCTGATTGCTCTATTCAGTCTTCCACTGTCAGTGCCTGGAATAAAGGGGTTCTTGTTTCTTTTCTCCTTTTTTCTTCCAGATCACATATACTTATCTGATACAAGACAGAACAATCAAATACTCAGTTTGTCACATGACAAGCAGGACAATTTTGAATTTCCTACATGCTCAGGGCAGATTTTAGAATCCTACAAGTGGGGCTTGCAGAAGCAGCCATTCCATAATTCCCACCTTCATTTCCTCCCCCTAATTTTCGCTTTCTCACCTGTCTCTCTCCTGCCACCCCTTCCCTTTCTCTTTCTCCTACTGACTTTAGACTAACATGGTCATGCCTGTTACTTTTTCCCCCCTCTCATATCTGTCCCCACCCCTTCACTCTCCTCTCACTTTCTACGCTTACTTAGACAACATTTTTGATATGGAGGGGATTAAACACGTCCCTTTTCTTTTTTCAGTTTCAGATATTTTTGCTATCCTGGGTTAGCCCCCACATTTGCCAAAGTATCTCTGTTTTTTCTATGTGGCCCCAATGTGTGGGTTTAGATATCTGCAAATAAGGCCACATTCACTATTATAATATATGATGAATTTTCAACCTATATAATTTAATCCAGAGAGCCTTACCAATTAGTTATACCACCAACATATTCACTTGTACATTTCCTAGAGACAGTAACCTATTTTCTTGCTCTATATTTACCTTGGTTCAATCTACCTCAACATTTCAATTCTATTATCCTACCCCAATAAATAAAAATGAACTATTTCCATAGTTTCACATGGTTGTAGCAAAAGAACTACAAGTGGAGCTCACAGATCTAAACCCTGCAGTTCATCTTTAGAACATGAGACTCTCAGAAGAAAGTAGGATGTAATGAATGAGAGGGGTCTTGCAATTTGAGTAAGAAATCCACAGAAATTGGGAATCCTGCCTTCCACTCTCAGGACAGCTTTTAATGTAACCCATAACATCTTCTTTCCCATTCTCCATAATAAAAAAATAACATGCATTGATTTTAAACTACTTTTAATTAAAATCCAGATGTTATTTCCATGTGCATGTTTGTTTAATTTGGCATTTCCCCCCTAAAACTGGTTGATTATAATTATGCAAATTTCAAATTCACTGTATTAATTCCATTTCTTCTGTTGACACTAGGACTCTTCAATATCTGACACCATTGGCATTCTAAGACAGCCAGCTTGGTGTAGTGGTTCGGAATGGTGGTCTCTAATCTGGAGAACTCCTCAATGTGCTGGTTCACCTTGAGCCAGTCACAGTTGTCAGAGCTCTCTCAATCCCACCTACCTCACAGAGTGTCTGTTGTGAGACTCCTTCAGATAGTAAAAAGCAGGGGACAAAAAAGCTCTTCTTCTAAGATAGCTGTTCGCAGTCTACCACTTTGCCATTAGCAATGAATTGAAAACATTGATTCCCCACTCCCACTTCAGACTTCCCCAAGCCGCTTCCAGGGAATCCTGAGGCATGATTGCAGCAGGAGGCACTGCAGGATGGTTCACAGACATGAGCACAATTCTGCTTGGACTAGATAGGGTCCACCTTGATAGGATTATCAGTGATCTGTATCCCATTAGTGACTGCAGAATAGAAATGATGTACAACCCATGCTTGACCCCTCAATTCATTCTTAGTCACCAGAGTTTCTTGTAAATTTTCACCACCTCAGGATCTAAATAATGCAAGAATCACTCACTGAGGCCTCAGGAGAAGTCGAAGGGTTTGCTAGTTGTGGATGATGTTACAGAGGAATCCTGAGTCTGAAAACCAGAGGCAAGGACAAGAAATATAACAATTCTCTGTCTGGCAGCACACACACATCACAAGCCAAGGTATTGATTATCAGATAGCATTTGACATTGTTAGACCAAAGTTGCTGGTTATCGTATGTGTATCACTCTCCACTCAGATTCATTTATAATAATGGCTCTAAAAAAGAGAGAAAGCGTACATTTCTAACACAGGCAACATATTCTATTGAAGTCTTTTACATAAAGGTTTAAACCCAGCCAAACATCCTTCTTGGAAAATTACTGAGTCCAAAATAATAAATGTTGGCTAGAATGAGTATTATAGGTCGCTTCACTGCATATTCGGATGAGCTGCTAATGGTACCTTTGTTAAGAATTTTTTAACCTGTCAGCAATATATGTCTTTTGTTCTTTAGTCCTTTAGGTTAATAAAATCAAGGCCAGAGATGGTGAAGCTATTAGATATCAGTAAAATTTAATGTACCACAGGGAGCGTGTTGCAGGGGGGACTCCACTTAACAGTGTTCAGGGCCACAGCCACCTACCCACCAACCCCTTTGTAAGTGATTCTAGCTATTGAGATGTTATTATTGCCAAGGCTCTACTACAGTAATGTTGTAAATGCATTTTTGCTAAAAAGCCTGCTGAATATGTGAATGAAAAAAGGGCTGTATGCTGAGAAGCAGTACAAAAAAAATGGTACTTTTGTATTATTGTATTATTGTATTGTATTATTGTCATCCTACAGTTCATTAGAAGTGGGATCATGATTAACAAGAACAGATGCAAAAAGAAATCCCCCCCACCCCCCAAATAACCCAACAACCAGAGACCATTCATTTGAGGGGGTGAGTCTGCTTTGTGCATTGAAAAGCATGTCTCTTTCTAAAACACTTATCTTTGCATTCCCAGAATCACTGCATTATTAAAACTTGGCTAAGAAAGTTAATTCGTTCCCTATTTTATTTTGCTTTTATTTGGCATAAATAATTATGGCTATTCAAGATGTTTTCAGGTATGCCTCTGAAAATGATTCAGGATCTTCAGTTAATCCAATATGCAGAGGCAAGATGGCTAACAAGGGAGGACTCTTGGCCACATATCACTCCGGTGTTGAGAGATCCATTTTTTAAAGTCTTGTTCTGGTGCCCCCCCCCCAAAAAAAACAAAATAACCCTTGCATAACAGTATTATCTGGAGAACAACTATCAAAAATGGTCCTACCTCTTTGGGTTTTAGTTCTCACCTCAGCCACTTGGGTTGACTTGAAACTGCAAATATAGAAGGCAGGATTATACGGATGCAGCAAGTAATTTAATTATTTGGAATGATTTTAAAGATCAAATCCTGTACCTTAGAGGCTGGGACTGAGAGTGATCAAGCATCCAGTAAGATGGCTTTAAAGTGAGTGGACCTCCCTCCCTTTGCATTTGTTAGGTTGTCTTTGAATTTCAGTTGGTTTCATTATTCCTTTTGTGTATGATTGTTTAAAAATACTATATATGCTTTGTATTTTTTGCTTTTTGTTTCTGTTAGTATATAAAGTGCTGCAATGCTTTAACGCTATAGCAACACATCTTCTGCAGACAATTTTAAAGGGCAAATAGTTGTCTAGCTGTGAGAAGGAAGGGAATGGACTGCAGGAAGAGAAATGGTGATGGTTGTGGGCACCATTTCCACTAATCCATAGTGAGATGATCTTGCAGTAAACGATTAAAACACAACAGGCATGAGGAAAGTCAGAGCTGGAAAAAAAAGTTTTTACATGAGTAAATGAATGAATAGTCAATTAATGAGTGAGTTCCAAATAGCTTTACGTCTCACAGACGGAGGGATGAACTAGCCATTTAATTTACAGGGAATTTTGAAGGTGGGCCTCAAGCCTTGAGAGGTGCTGGTGGCTGGAGCAAACAGAACCAAGCTGTTCTTCATCAGCTATGGCAATTGGTGTCATCTCACAAATTGCTTCCTCCTGCACAACTGCCAGTTTAAGGGACAATGAAATAGGTGAGCCCATTGTCAGCCCCCCTGGTCTGAGTGGCACTGAAAACCTAGCTTCTAGCTCCATAATGGCCACTCAGCTTGACTTCCTCCAGGAAAGATCCACATATGTAACTGCAAACACATGTACATATTTAATTCCTGTTTGGTTTCTAGAAAATGAAACATGTGCGTTTGGTGCTCAATGAGCAAGTGCCAGTTTTTCTAAATTGAACAGACCACCCAAATAACTTTTGGAACCCGAGGCCAGCTTATCAGAAGGTCACATTGCACAAGGGAATGCATATTTTCTCAGTCATTTCTCTCACAGCAATATGGTATCTTTTTATCATAGAATATTAGGCAGACACTATACATACGTGCTAATTTACATGTATAATGCAACATGCCAAAGGGATTCCAGCATGGAATGGAACCCCTAATGCCGCTGAATGAGCTTACTGGCTTTGCCATGGGCTTCTTGCATAAAATTGGCTGACTTGCAGTGTCTTAGGACCCCCAGTCATAAAATGAAGGCAATAGTGCTTCTTTCCCTCATACGGATTTTGAGAAAAAGTTCATTAAGTTATGTGAAGAGCTGAGACATTATGGTGATAAGCACAATAGGGAAATAGCCTATAAATAAGAGCCATGAGAGAAGTGGTATTAGAATTCAAAATAAGGTATGTCAGAATGGGTAGGGGTCAGCACTGAAATAAATTTTGCTGGAGGCATTTCAATTTCAGGATAAGAGATGGTGAGGTGGTTAAGGGAAACTGATTAGATTAGTCATTTATATTCATTGGTAGAGAATGTTAGAGTGGGTAAGGGGCATCTGCGAGGGGGAGGCTGTTAACTCACATGTAACTATTAATAAAAGAAGTGTCCATCATCACTCAGAAGTGAAAATACGGGACTACATCAAGTTCTCACTTATTTCTGAGCTCATGGAACACCCCCATTCCTCCACCAACCCTCAAATCCATTGCTCTTTATCTACAGTTTGGTCCGAAACACCTTGATTCAGAAATACATTTCACAGATTTCAATGTAACTCATTTCCTAAGTAAATACCTTTAGGATTCAACTGTAACATAGGATCCACCATGTTCAAACCCATCCTACAGTCTTGACGACCTCAGCCCCTGAAGGCCGTCTATGCTAATAGCAGATCTGTTGTGGCCAGTTTCTAAGTGATTTAATAATCATAATAACATATCCTCCTACACCCCCTCATTGGAACTAAATGGTAGCTTTGGGATTGCGAAAGAAGCCAGAGAGGAATTAAAAAACATTCCACAGCTCTTCTGCTCCCCTGTAATTTGTAGCCACTGCTGACTGATCTTAAAGAAAGATCAGGTCTACCATGTGGATGTACCGCATCATGTATGTTTGGGTAACAAAGGAACCAAGTAGTAATAGCAGGAGTACAATACAAGGAGTAAATACTCACACAGTTATATCCTACTAAATCAAAACAATAGAGTATTTTCCACCACTGCAGATGGTGTATGTGGGGGGGATGTTGTTGTTAGATTGCTTTTGGGGAAAACCCAGAAGTGGCATCAGTTTTTTCTAGGAATTGCAAGAAACTCTATGGTTTCCGTAATGACAAATAATGGTTTTGAGCATATGCAATTCCTAGAAAAGATTGACATTGTTTATGTGGTTTTCCCAAATGCGGTCTAAGACCAACATGAATGTTTTCCCTCTGGCCAGCTGCAATGGAAGTGACAGGCAACAGTAACTGGGAGCGGGCGGGGTAAATCTTCTTCCATGGGTTGAAGTCTGGCAAGCCTAGAATGGAGGATCTTAACAGGATTGTATTATGTGTAATTTTTGTATTTTATTTTTATTTCATTTCTAATAATATGTTTCCTTGTCCCTTTGAACATCTTATCAAGGAGAGATGGTGTATAAATCTGCAAATAAATAAATAAACGTCATGGCTTCTAGACTCGCATTAGGTCACACCATGCCCTGGTTCTCTTGGAGTGTATTCTAATCTGGTAGTCCTGTGTAAAACCTTGAATAGGCTGACCTGGTGTTACTTGCTGAGGGTTTTCTGGAATCCAGGGGGGGAAATCATGGACACCTTAGTGTATAAACATGACACCTTAGTTTTCAGCATCAGTTCATCTTGATGCATTAAAATTGCAACATGTATAAGATAATGAAGCATGATTTTCTTGATTCCAAATTTTTCTGTTTATTTTTTTTTAAGGCAGAAGTATTTTGGGTCTCTACATATCAAGTTGCAAACTTAAATGGCCTTCGAGGAATGGTAAAGGACAGGAAGACTTGGAGGATCATTGTCCATGGGGTCGCGATGGGTTGGACACGACTTCGCACCTAACAACAACAACAACAACAACAACAAATCAAGTATTTTTATTTGGTCCCCCCCCCCCCAAAACCACAAGCCGTTATAGAATATGGAAAGGACATCTGATAAAGCATCTATCAGGTAATGTGTAGAGTGAACACAGAAGGGAAAGGCAGGGGGTGGCAGAACTCAATCCACATATGTTCAGAAGCCTATGTAAGAACATACAGACTATGTAGTCTCTCTATATAAAATTGCTATCCTGCCACGAAAACAGGATAGATATAAGGTAAAGTATTAGTTTTGGCAATGGAAGGAGGTTCAGTATTGTCACTGTAAAGAATTGAATCATTGACTTAAAGTTTCTTCGTATTAGTGAATAGTGAAGAAGCTGACTGAAGACTTTCAAACACAACCAAACCTAGAACAGCTTCACTGTGGTAGAGGGTTGCCAGGTCCCTCCTGGCAACTGTTGTGGGATGTAGAAGGAGAAGTAGAAAGGCCCAGGTTACCTTGCCAGCATCACTCAGGAAATGAAGTCATCATGCCAGTGACTTCCAGGTCCAGGCATTTGGACAAAAACTCAGTGGTAATACTGGCCTCAGCCACAGAGTTTTTGCCCAAATACCAGAGTGTTGGACAAAATTCAGTGATGTGATGTTACTGACTGGGCATCACCAACAACATGGACCTAGCCTTACTCTTCCTGCTAATAAGTTTCCCCTACCAGCCAGCTGATTGGTGGCTTGGAGGGAGGGCCTGGCAGTGGTAGAACCCCATCTCCACCAGGGGAATATGGCAACCCTGCCAATACAGAATAGTCAAAAATCATATCATATCATAAATCCTTTAATGGCATATCGTTCAAAAGTCATTAGATATTTCAAGTATTGGCCATTAGTAGAAAATGCAAGTATTCAAGCTGAGCAGATATTAAAGTAGTTTTATAGGGATAACTGCTAATGTTAAGATCAGTCTAGTCTCCAGACTGAAACAGCTACACAAAGAAGAATTGGACAAAGATATGGCTAGGAAATTTCCAGTTCATTGCTGCCAGGAACTTCTCCTGCCCTCTCCATCCATAGTGTAATCACACGTGTAACGAGAGAGAGAGAGAGGGAGAGAGAGCGAGGGGGAGAGAGAGAGAGAGAGAGAGAGAGAGAGAGGGAGAGAGAGGGAGTAGCTTTGAAGTAGCTTGTGGCAGTTCCTGCCAGTTCATAGATAAAGCAGAAAGCAGAGGACTCCTGTTTTCTGTCTGGCAGAAGCCACAAAAACAACTGAGCAGTGGATGACAGCTACTCCCTACCACTCAGCTGGTTTGGGGGGACCTTTCTTGTGTACTCCATATAAAGGAACTGTACAAGAAAACCCAAACAGGTAAGCTGTTTTTCAGCTTTTCTTCAAACCTTGATTTAAAGGACTGCAGTCCCTTCCAGTGTAGTTTGTGGGGCCATGAACCTGTTCTGTTCATAAATGAATTTTTTTGCTGGTTTTTGAGTTTGGTTCATAGTTTGCCCATGAACCACAAACCAACTCAAACTGCATTTTTTCAGTTTGTGCCCATCCCTAGAAAGCACACTCTCACACACACATGAAAACACTGCAGGATAATCTGTTTTGTTTCCAGTCTAGAAGTCTATTTTGTATAAATATCACATAATCTTTATCTACTTTCCTAATATTTAGATGGAGCTCCATTCTACCATATGACATGGGCTCATTCCAAAGGCAGACAAAATCAAGAACTTTGCACATTCAAATGAAACCACATCAAAAGGTATGACAGTGGCATGTACTGGCAACAGATTTAGCTTCCGTCATGACAGCATGGGCCTGAGCAGTCCCTTTTTGCAAACAGTAATATCTTTTATTTGCATCCTAAGCACCACTGCTTCAGTATGCATATTACTGATGTCTCCAGTATGCCAAAAATATATGAACATGCTCATGTTCTTCTTCCAGCAATTTTTTTCTGATGATAACTGAAGTTACTAAAGTGCCCCCAAGCATGTAGCTTAACTCCCATCTAATTGTTAGTATTTATCATTTTATGACAATATTCTAAGTCTATTCAATAAAACAGGATTTTAGGCCACTGATGCAAAAGGGTTTTTTTTAATCCTTCAATGTAAGCAAAGAGGTTATGATCACTCCATTTTCTGATTGGTACAGGCACACTACAGCAATACATTTCAAGTACAGAGGTGTTACAAGGGAATATGTAGTAGAAATCTTTTTGAACAATGACTTTGTATGCATAATATACACAGCAGTCTCTACACAGCCTCGTCCCCCCTTGAATTCTAATGAGAAGCCGTGGCCGCATCCACAGAGCAATGCAGAGTCAAAATGAGACTGAAATAAGCTTGTCTAAGGATGTGCATGAGATAAAGTCACAGGTTAAATTTCCTCTGCCGTCTAACAAGTAATGCGTATGTGTGCGCATTTGAAATAGAAAGTTCCCTGGGCTAATTTTCCATCCATACATTTGCTTATTTCTCTGACTAAATAGAAATGGAGAAAGCGAACATTATTATTATAATACAGGCTAGTTTCAGCCAGATAAAATTATGCAAAGGTTGTGGTGGAAACAGGGAGACAGAAGATTGCTTTTGATAATTACAGTGTAATTAGTCATGTCTATCTGTTGTCCACTTCATACAAATATATACATATATAGCTTATATACTGATGTGGGTGGAGAGGTTTTGGCATCGACCATTCTAGTTTTTATCCAAATGAATAGCAATTGCATGGTTAGCAGAGATGTTTTGCTCATATATTATTTGTTTCTAAAGGTCAATAAGGGTGATGTTTCAACCAATGTGAAATGAACCAGTCTTTCAGAGGTACATCCTTATTTGTGAAATTTAAAAGAATGTACACTTTGTGTATTTCATCCAGTTACATGCGTTTGGCACGCATGTGTTTAGAAGTATATAGCAGAATCCAGGACTGGATGCATAGGATGTTTCATCTAGAGCTCTGCTTAAGAGGCTTCCCAAACTAGTGATGGTTTTGTTTTAAAACAAAATAAGTTTAGTTAATGAAAATTTTAGCTAAATGCCATTCTGGACAATATATTGTTTCCTGTGTGATAAAAGGTACCTTATCTATGTATATATTGAAGCCCCCACTTCCATTTGGTACACAGGTTCCCTATATTAAATCAGTCCTGATAAAATCCTTGTTTGTATTTCAGCTCCTCCCATTTTGCATTGTAATTCTTTGATGCCATGAATGTATATCCAAGTGAAAATACAAATCTGATTATGGCACAGGCATAAACGGAGCCCTTCAAATCATACTAGACTTTTATATTGTTACTGTGTTATTTTATTCATCAGATTTAAGGTAGAGACCAGGATTAAAAACTGCATATGCCAGAGGTCACAGGGCATGGGACTGGATACTGGCATCAAGCAACAAGGGCTCCATTTGTAGGCCTGAGTCTGGCTTTTGCACAATGTTCTTAGTGGAAAAATAGGTCCCTGCTTCCCTCTGTTACTTAAGTGCTCACTTGGGATTTGAGTGCCCAGTATTTAGATAGGAAGTAGAACTTACAGGCTTGCTGTGAGCTTCAGTAGAGAAAACACCTGGATTTAGTCAGTGATTTACAATTCCCTGAAAGCCATATCAAAAGGTTTCAGTGACTGAGTGATAACATTCTACTCTCCCGCTCTGGACATTTTTCCCTTCTCTTCTTAGGTTGCATTGTTATGGATATCAGTATGCTGTTATGGGATAATTGTATGCAATTTCTGTTCTTACCATAAGCACAGTTTGTTGTTATCAATGTTGTTGTCTTTGGGGAATAAAGTTCCTCATTTTCTAAAGTAAGCAGCAGTTGGAAATTAATTAGCAGGAAGAGAATCTGTTACTGGAAGATTCAAAAGCCGAGGCTGATCATTCCCAAATGTAAGGCTTCTACCAGGCCAATTAAGCTAACCAAATACAGCTTTAGGTCCAGGGGTGTGCAATTCCTCCCCCCCCCCCCCCCCGTATTTTTCGATTCAGATCTATTGGACCTGAAGCAAATAAAGATTTCCAGGGGAATATCAGGATGCCTGAAAAATCCCAGATCCAAATTCTGATAGTTGAACATTTTTCAGGTTCAATAGACCTGAACTGAAAAATGCCAGTTAAAAAAAAAATGCTAGCCCAATCCTGGGGCTGGCTTGGCTTCTCTTGCAGCCCGGAGGTGCAAGCTGTGCCTGCAAGGAGCTATTAGTTCCCTGCATGGACAATGATCCTGGCTTGGCTGCCCACACCTACCTCCCAGTTTAAATTGGGTGACAGAAGAAGGCAGCTGAGAGCTGTCCCAGTGGGGAGCTCTAAACTCCCTACCAATTCTGCTGATTTGGGGCTGACTTCTCTTGCAGCCTGGTTGAAACTGGGCTTCAAGAGAAGCCAGCCACAGCTAAGGCAGTGGGGAGCTCTCAGCTCCTTGTCCCCCCCACCAGCTGATCCTCAAGCTAACTTCTGCAGTCTCTTTAAAGTTTAAAGTGACTGCATACGCCTGCCTAACAACAGTGGAGAGGCAGGAGCAGATTGTCTCTGCTGTTTTCAGAGCTGTCTGAAATCCCCCAGTATAGATGTGGGGGATTTGCAGAGAGAAGGTTCTCATTTGAATGCATACCCCTATTCGGGTCTTCTTTTTCTCTCACAGAGCTTTGGTGCAGAGGGAGCCACTAGCTCTGCTCCACATTGTGGTTGTCTCAGCTTACCATCCTAAAGAGGAGACAAGGAAGGATGGGGAAGGTGCTAATCCATGGAGTAAAATACGCCAGGATTTACACCAAAGCTGAGTAAATATAGAGAACAGAAATTAAATCCATGGCTTTTAAAAAAAGCACATCCACTCTAAATATCTTACAAGTCACATGTTTAATAAAACACAGCTCATATTCCACATAACCTAAGTTAGAAAACCAAGTAGAAGTAGAATTAAATCTCCTTTTGGAGCATTTGCAAGATGTCAAATATGTTAGGAAGTGATGCTGCCTAAACTAAAACCATATTATTTTGAAGGGAGCTTCTTTCTTTCTTTCTTTCTTTCTTTCTTTCTTTCTTTCTTTCTTTCTTTCTTTCTTTCTTTCTTTCTTTCTTTGGACAGTAGAATTGGAAAAATATGAGTAAAGAGGAAAGCAATTAAGTTTTTTAAATATAAGAAATACAACAATATTGGTGGGTGTGCCAAATGCATTGCACATGTAGGGAAGCAATTACTGTGTTTAATGAAACAACAACAGCATTTGATACTAAGAATATCCATGCAATGAAGTGATTTAAGTATTTGATTTGGAAAGGGGAGGCCCAGCTTCACATTTCTGCCCAGCCAAGAAACTCACTAGAGCAAGTCATTCCCTCCCATCATGTGACATCACACAGAACTGCTTGGAGAAGTGAAACAAGAAAGAAGGGTGAAGTATTTTTTTATATTCAATTTTAGAAGTACGTTCTGTAGTCAAACACCAAATCAAGGAAGGAAGGAAGGAAGGAAGGAAGGAAGGAGGAAGGAAGGAAGGAAGGAAGTGCGTAAGCTCAGGGCCTTTTGCAGCCATGGTGGAAAGCATTCTTGGACACACATGTCAAGGGAAGGCTTTGTTAGGAGGAAATATTTGGTCTTAGTGGCTCATAAAACTCCTTTCTATACCCCGGCATAGGAATCTTCAGGATACCTTTCATAGAACACAAAAACAGCTAACTAAAACCAGGTTCTGGACATGGCTTTGAGAAGCAAGCAAATGACAGTCTTTCCCTCTTGATCTTGTATACTTCTGTTGTTAGTGAAAACTGTAAAACAGTATTTACAAGATTCTGCACAGTGTGACACCATTCTTATGCAGCATGCCCAAAAAAAATCAGGCCTGTTCTCGATACAACAGCACAGCCTAGTGGCTTCAGAATTTAAGCCAATCTCAACAAGCATATGGACAGCAAGCTAGCTACCTTTTGCTATTCCACATAGCTGTTTCATCTGAAAGCCAGCACCTGTGCAAATGCTCACACCTCCAGTTAAAATTGTTTGGCTCCCTGGAATTTGTAAAGAAAACTGCATAAGTATTTTTACACAAACTCTTAATAGTTCAGAAACACTTAATGCATGATTAACATTGGGGGGATTATTATCATCAATTGGTACATGCTTGATATATTCTCCCATGTTCTCTTCTGAACTGAACAGTTTATATTTACTCGGGCAGACCGGATGAAATCAATAGGACTAATATGAGCAAGAATTACTCTATGGACAAGGGATATAACATCAGGCCCCCAAAGTCCTCCATAAGCATTTCTGTAATCCTTGGTTTTATTTGCCACTACTTTGAGTTGCAATGTCATAACAAAACACTCAGCAATCTGGTTGTTAATCCCAGAAAGGTAGTATAACATCATAGACGACAAAGAACATGCATGTGTTTGGCAACCCCAAAACTGATCATCTTTTGCCCATTGTAAGACAACACATAGATCCATCAAAATCATAAATATTTCCAGTAAGTATTCTAGCAACTCTTTCTCTCCCCTGCCCCCCTCCCCACAAATGCACACACTTAGACTCCTGACCAGCAACTATCCCCACTTCTGTAAGTGTGTGGGTGAGGTGTCTTCCACAAACTGAGTGTCCATTAGAATGGAGATGAGAACAAAAAGCTCACTTAGTGCTGACACAATGTTTTCCAACTCAAACTAATAGAAAGAAGCAAGCAAGCTGTTTAGCCAGATCATTTGAGTCATTTGGAAAGCATTTAGAATTCTCTTTAAGGGCAATTAGGGCTGCGCTAAAAGCATCCGTGGTTCCTGTGGATGCCATCATCCTTTATTATCATTATTGCTATTAATTATTATTAATATGAAAATGGCATCTTCCAGAAGCTGGTTGTGCATATATATGTGTATGCATGTGAGTGCTGAGAATGGGGTGGGGGAGAACACACTCCCCCGCCCATCCATTTCCACTAAAAGCCAGCTTGGTATATTTGGATAATCTGAAGGATGCGGAGATGATGAGCGACATGGCAGATCTATGTGTTCCTTGTAACTCAGGGGTAGTCAAACTGCGGCCCTCCAGATGTCCATGGACTACAATTCCCAGGAGCCCCCTGCCAGCAAACGCTGGCAGGGGGCTCCTGGGAATTGTAGTCCATGGACATCTGGAGGGCCGCAGTTTGACTACCCCTGCTTGTAACTGTTTCTTCCTCTTTCCCTGCTCAGGGGAAGAAATCCTTCACGATTCTTGTTTATATGTGATGCTGCAGTAAGAATTAAATGTAATTTACTGGGACAATAAAATTCTCTCAAGTACTGATATTCAGCGCTGTGCCGTTGTGTTTGGGGTGGATTTGGAGATGATTAAATGAGTAAATCACATAGATCTGCAACATCGCCTCCCTCCTCCTCCTCCTCCTCCTCGGATGGCATCTTGATCGGGCATGCACTGTGAGCACCAAAGGCCTATAGGTCATCCCTGAAATTATAGCTAAGCCTCAGCTCCTGAGGTATATGGGCTGTTTATATCAATGAAAATTTATGATCTCTATACCCTAAATCCCTGGCCTCTCTTTTACATTGACTTCTTTACTATTTGCTGCTTTATTTTATGATGATCCCTTACCCTCTATAAATATATCACAGTTATTTAACCCTAGATCTCAGCCCTAGTTTTGCTTTATTTCAGGAAGGATTGTTCATTACAGATTCCGCTGCTTTGGGGTTTCATAACACTCTGCTTTACATGTTATTATTGTGCCAGAATTTTAAACTTTCCACTGTTTTCTTCTCCTCGTTTGCTCTTTGGTCACGCAGCCAAGACAAAAAAAATATTCTCTCTTCCTTAAGGTTCCATTGGAATAGAAGTCCCTTTAAAAAACTTCTGCGATGATAAGAGTTATTTTCTATTAAATATTTATCTGTGGAAGAGCCGGATACGTTTCACTTTAAAAAATAATAGTTTGGCAAACTTAATTGGGAATTGTTGGGTGGTTGATGTTGTTTAAGTGGTTCAGCCTTGTAAAAGTCTGACAGTCCTAGAAATGTGCCATAGAGTCATTTAAGTTTTCTGTGGGGATAGGCTGTAACAATTATCTTGTTTTGACTGGATTTCATATTATTTCATCGTGGAAAATAATAATGGAAAAGGGGAAAAGGACTATAGATTTGCCAAACCTATTGTCTGATGTTAAAATTGTTAAGGAAATGTGAGTCAGTATTATGCAAATCTTGACCTAATCTAAGCAACATACTGGTAGGCAATTGTATTTTTCTTTAAAAAGGGACAGGCCCAACAATAATTATACCTTGTTAGTGTCCACATTGCTATATTTTTGATTTATGAATTTTAGTGGGAGCTGACAGATAAGCAAGAAAAATTGACATATTATAAACTAATAAAAATAAATAATATTGGAATCTGCCTAGCAGCAGTGCACATTGGGAAACTAAATCAATGCATTAATCACATAATTTTTTTGAGTATAGTTTTTGCTAAATGAAAAAAATGACCTATACTAAACAGAGCTAAATATTAAAAATTACAAAGTCTGCTTTAGTATAGGTCTTTTTTATAATGCCTGAGGCCAAATAATATACAAAATTTACCTATAATATTTTCTTGAATTTTCTGTGCAATAGTGCAAGGTTGCCTTGTGGCTAATTCCCCTCTCCCCCCCCCCCAAAAAAAGCGAACATAATAATGCCTTGCCTTAATACGGATATTATTTCCTTGGGAAACAAATACTGAGAATCTTTTCCAATGAAAAATGTTTTCCAAGTCCTTGTTTACTAAAATGTTCTTGTTTTATATATAATGGTATTGCCAGTTAAGTGCAGAAAAAATGAAAAAAATGCAATTTTCAGTATATAGCAACATCTACGGCTGGGAGTTCTGCTCTAGTGCCCCAGTGTTGTGGACAAATTGACAATATAAATATTACAGAAATGAGCTTAGGGTTTGGTGGAATCCAGCAATTGATACTGTCTAACACAAATGGCAGAAACTGATGAACTGTGAATGCCGTACCTTACTTCAAGCTTCTGCACATATAATCTCATTTTGGTGACATGCATGTGGATGTGCCAGACCCATATGCACAGCTACTAGAAGTAGCATTGATGTCATTGGCTAGAAGTGTAGCTACTCATGACATGCATGAATATACTCACGTTTGTACCATTTGCATAGCCAAACTCATTGAAACAAATTGCATTTGGAATCTATTGTCTTCTGCTCTTGTAGAAACTGTCATACATCATATCGGATGCGTGGTCTCACAGAAATCCACAGTTTTATAGGCATTAGAGTTTGCCATAATTTAATGTGAATGGGTGTGAAATGAGCAATGGAGTCAGACACACTGGAGGCGGTGAAGACCAAGTGCTGTTTCTTCATGGAAACGTACTCAGATACGTCACAGTCAATGGCTGGCGTTGGGGGTGCATCACAGAAGTAGCATGTTTGCATCTCTTCTGCAATCACTTCCCACTTTGCTGTATGAATGTCATTTGTAAGTGCCTTATTGAAATGTGGCACTGGTGAAGCAAAAGAATTTGCCTGTGCAACTTTGCATTTGCTCTGTGTCACATTAACGTGGCCGTTACCTGTGCAAAGCATCTGTGCATGATTAATTAGCATGCCAGAATTCTGTAGCCATTGTGTGTTTCGTTGCTGTGCTAAGGTTGTACTCTGTGTTGTGTGTAATCTGTCGACTGTATACAGCTGGATCAGGTTGCCAAAAGTTTATGCCACAATAAATTTGTTAATCTTTAGGGTTCCACAAGACTTCAGGGGAGGGGGGCTAGAGATTATAGCTGATCATGTTTTCTGCCAGCAGAAGAGATTATTTTGCCTTATGTGCCACATAGCATTTTGTTCATAAGGATTACCCAACACTTAGCAGTGAGTTGTCCAGATCCTGCAAGGGCACTGTTAAAAAAAAAAAAGCATTGCCTGAGCATATACAAAAAATGCACTTACCAGTTGAGCTGGCAGCAGCTGCCACTACTGGTGTCAATGCCAAGTTCAGTGCCATGGTGAAGGATGCCACAAGCAGCTATTTGCCCAGCTTCTATGTCTGGAGTCTCCAGGAGCAGCTGCAGGTCCAGCTGCCATGGCCATGGGCTGCAAGAGAGGCTTGGATCTCAGTGGCAACTGCTGTGAATGCTGAGCAAGGCACCAGGCTGCAGCAGTTGAAACTCAAGGAGCTTCTCCCTGCTTGCCTGCAATGGTGGAGGGCTCTGGGAGCCACTCCAGGCCTGGCAACCCAGCAGAGGACTTCAGGAGAGCCTCTGTAGTTGATCATGGTGATCTAGGACTCTGTGAGCTGCTTTGGGCTTGGAGCAGCCCCTGAGCACCATCACTGTTGGTGCAGGTGCAGCCTGGAGTCATGATAGGGGGAAGATGGGATTCTCTCCCCCCGTGACTCCTGTGGGTCTTCCATTTGTAAATATATCTCTTATACCATAAAAGTGATTGGGCTATCTAGCTCACTGTTGCCTACTCTGATTAGCAAAGGCAATCCAGCAGAGGAAATCCTACGGTTGGAGAGAGAAATGGATGAAGTACCCTTTCAAACAGGCCGTGGAGACAAAACTGCTGCTGAGGCCACTGCTACACAGGAGCAAAACAAGGGAATCCCAGAGGAGCAGCATCCAGTGCTAGCAAGTAACATCACTACCCCCATGCTGAGTTCTGAAAGTCAGTCAGCAACAGCACACCTGTACAGTGCTAAAAGTATGGCCCAGGCAGCTCCATTGCTGATGTTTGATATCCACAGGTAAGGGCTCCATATCTCTCTTCACTGGGGCTCAGTTGTGGAACTAGGATATTCCTTGCAAGACAGCCCCAAGTGCTGCTCCTATTTTCCTAGTGAACTGCTAGCAGAAATCTTTTTCCAAGAGATGCCAGATATTGAACCTGCAGGGACCTTCTGCATTCCAAACGTGTGCTCTTATCTGTAGTACTTGCATCAACAACCAGCTAGAAAATATTTACTGGCCATTTCCGCATGAAGGGAAATGAGTCCTGCTTACAAACGTGGGGTGGTAAATCTTGTATTTGCAGCCCTCCTCATGGGGAGACCCTTCTCACGTTTTCCCTCTGTCCTGTCATGGCGTTTTGCCTGCTGACGAGGCTGCAAGGGAAAGCAACACCAATTTATCCCTCCGTTCCTTGGCTTGTCCATTACAGCAAGCCACCAATCACAACATAGCAGTTCTCGCATTGACTGAATCTTTCTCCCCCAGTCCTGAAATAATTTTTTTTAAGGCACTTCCATGTTGCTACGTGGTAATGCCACAACATAGATGTATTTTTAATAGAAATCAACCCCATTGTTATGGAGAAATGCCAGAATGATACAGCATCCTCCACCCCTTTTTTTTTTTTTTTGGAATTCACATTTTTTCCGCTTTATTAATGTAGTGGATTTCTGAGGCCATAAACATGATAACTGGAGCCCAAATTGGGAGAAGGCAGCCAGATCACCAACCCCCCCCCCCTTTCCCAGCTCATTTTCTACCTCCAGAATACAGAAAATAGGTTGTTTTTGGCCTGCCTGATCCCCAAAAGACCATGGACACTTTGCAGGAAATTTTATTGTACCTTTGACAATGTAGCTTTGCAGACCACACCATTTTAAAAAATATATACTCAGAACATGAAATGGAAAGGGAAGGGCGGGTGCAAGGAAAAAGCTGCTAAGACTATCACACGTTTCCCCGTCCATACGGTCTTATCCCTGGTTGCTCACTGGTGGTTCATGCAGTTTAGGGTGGTAAATTCAGTTTTCTGAATTCCCAAAAAATGCAAGTTAAAAATGGCCAAATTATGACCCAGCTACTGGACAGCTTTGGGATGTTGGTGACATCATGTGGAGGGGGCTCTATATCCCACCAACATGCAAAGCTTGTCCAGGAACATTTTCCTAGTGCAGAAATGGCCATCACTTTCATTCTCTCTCTCTCTCTCTCTCTCTCTCTCTCTCTGCTCCAAACATGCTGAAATCCAAAGTACTTCCAGTCACATATGGGAGTTTTCCATTTACTGTTCCCACCATGGCTCCTTGGGCCTAAAAGCCCTGGTGTAGAAGGGTAACAAGAGTGCAACTTTTGAATCCTAACCCTTGATTTATAAAACATCCTTATCAACCCCCTCCTCATATAGCAAGAACATAAGAAGAGCCCTGCTGGATGAGACTGATAGTCCATCTAGCCCAGCATCTCCATCCACATGCTAGCCATACTTCAATCCACAAAATCATCATCGTTCCTTTGGGGGACAATGGAAAGCTTTGAGAGCTGACAATTTGGTCATCTAGTTGCTGGCACAGAATTATGGTTGTAGGAGATTATATTTCACAAATGGACATCTTGAGAATAGCAGCAAGAAACTGGGCCATGGCTTTAATATAAATCATCTTCTGGATCTATAAACAACAAGACCAACTGACTATACTTTTTTCACATTATTGTCCTGAACAAGGCTTGAGCCAGCAATTTGAGTGGAAAGAGGCAGGCAGGAAGGAGGAAAGCCCCTGTATCATTTTCCAACTCTTAATCCACCCAGTCCCCTGATGTATCATTTTAATTACAGTTTTCAATGAGGGTGTGAGGTTGGAGCAAGTAAATTGCTTGGAATGATCTTTTCACTTTTAATAATCTTGTAAAGGATGAAACAAATTACTTTGGAATATTATCAACATAGTGCTGCTACATTTCATTTCCAAACATGATAGGGTCACATAAAACACCTGCAAAACATTGCTGAGAGTGCAAATTAAGAGGTAAAAGGGCTGTGAAATGACTCACGCATCCAATTTAGAAATCTCCTTTCTGATTATAATGTCCATTTCATATACCATAGGTTATGATCAGTCCAAAGAGGAATGCTCTCCAATGCGGGCATATGATCAACAAAAACCTGGAACTGAATTTGGTGAGTTAAAAAAAAAAACCTCAATACACTTTGAAGATTGTGTAAAACACCAGGATAGTAAACAATTCACAAATGGGTTGGCCAGTGCCCCCACAATGGTCATTAGTTTGTAGGATGAAGGAAGAGGGGGGTTGCTGAAAAATGATCTTATTGGCATGCAAGGAAATGCTCTATATCCACAAAGTAACTGATTCGTATGGACATATAAGATAACCCCCCTTTTATGGTATCCTTTGTGGGGGTGGGGGACTAGTCTTGCAGATGATTAAACACATTTCTTGGAGCTTTGTGGATTCCCTAGTAAATCAATTGTTTTAACTCCTAAGAATCAACTGCTTTTGTTTGTATTTTGAGTAAAATATGATATTGTCAATGTCTATGTCATTTATAAAATATATATGTCACCAGTACCTGGCATTATATTTTGGGTCATATATGACCTGGTCCATATCATATTTGGCCCTTGTAGCAAATGAGTTCAACACCTCTCCTCTAGATCCATCTGCAAATATACAGTTGGAATGTGAGTTCTGATATATTCCTAAAGTTCCTCTAGAGTAGCGATCCCCAACCTGTGGGCTGCGGACCACATGTGGTCCGTTGACTAATTGGAGGTGTGCCACGAAGGATGCCTTCCCTCCCCCCCCCCAGCCCTTTACTTCATTCCCCCCAGCCCTTTACAACACACTTTGGGTGTCATTGTCTCCCATCACTCCCAGATGGGCCTATCTCATTGCAGAGAAACAAGCTCAGGGTTCCCATTGATTTGTCATTGTCATGAGTTAAAATTTCCATGAAAATAAAATGTTCCTTATGTTCATTGTTGTGGCGTGTCTGTATCTTATTTTGAAGGGGTGTTTAAACATTACCATAGCGATCAGAGAGCGTTGGGGCAGTGGTTGAGAGTAGAGGAGTAAACTACCCCCCCCACTGGGCCTCAGTAAAATTGTCAAGCATTGAGTGGTCCCCGGAGATAAAAAGGTTGGGGACCACTGCTCTAGAGGGCCCCTTTTCGTGATTCCTTCTTTCTCTGCTGGCACTTCAAAAGCCAACAGGGAAAAATGGGGATGAATGGGACACACCAGCAGTCCACCAACATGCCAAGATACTTCTTAGCCAAGTCACTTCCTTAGCCCTAATGTCATGATGTCAGTTTTTCACTGGAAGTGATGCTGCACATCAGTGTGCTGCTCCCTGACTTCCCCCATCCTTCTAAGGTGTAGGCCATAAGACACCTCTAAAACTCCTACGTGGTTGAAATGTAATGGTTTGTTGCATCACCTTGGCCCACAACGATTCTGATCATAGTAACGGGACCTACAAAAACTGAAAGAGGTAGAGTTTAAAAGGTAGCATGGATTAAGGACACTGGTGTTGCGATAGCTTGACATGCTTGAATTCCTTGCACATTTACTACCCTACAAGAAACTCTTTCATCTTTTTTTTTTTGCATTTCCTTTCTGTGAACACAGAATGAAATCCAATGTTGATTAGAATGTGTGTTCAATTTAAAAATAGCTCCCTTCTACTTTCTGTTTCACATTAGCAACATTCACAAGTGATGCATTCCAGACTAAAAGGTATTCTTTTTGTCAAAACTTCCTTGAGTTATAGTACTAAGTGCCCTTACTTGGGAGTAAATTCCATTGAAATTAATGAGATTTCTAAGTAAATATGAATAACATTGGGCTGCCAGTCTGAATTTCCTGGGTTTCTTTCTAAAAGCTGCTTTTTTACACAGATCCTTCTGTGGCACTCATTGCTGTTGTTTTCAAGTCTCTTCCAATAATAAGCCCTTGAAGAACATGAAAAGCATCTGATATATATATGTGTGTGTGTGTGTTTATGTGTATATATGTGTATATGTATGTATGTATGTATGTATGTATGTATGTATGTATGTATGTATGTATGTATGTATATATTCTGCATTTAGGTAGGAAAAACCAAATACACCAATATGAGGGAGACTTGTCTTGGCAGTAGCATGTGCGAAAAGGATCCAGGAGTCTTAGTAGACCATACATTGAACATGAGTCAGCAGTGTGACTCAGTGGCTAAAAAGGCAAATGGGATTTTGGCCTGTATCAAACGGAGTATCGTGTCCAGATCTTGGGAGGTGATGCTACTGCTTTACTCTGGTCTGGTTCAGCCTCACTTGGAGAACTGTGTTCAGTTTTGGGCACCGCAGTTGAAGAGGGATGTTGACAAACTGGAACATGTCCAGAGGAGGGCAATAAAGATGGTGAGGGGGTTGGAGACCAAGACATATGAAGAAAGGTTGGGGGAGCTTGGTCTGTTTAGCCTAGAGAGGAGATGACTGAGAGGGGATCTGATAACTTTCTTCAAGTATTTAAAAGGCTGCCATATAGAGGATGAGCAGAGTTGTTTTCTCTTGCCCTGGAAGAATGGACCAAAACCAATGGGATGAAATTAATTCAAAAGAAATTCCATCTAAACATCAGGAAAAAGTTCCTGACAGAGCGGTTTCTTGGTGGAACAGGCTTCCTCGGGAGGTGGTGGGTTCTCCATCTTTGGAAATTTTTAAACAGAGGCTAGATAGCCACCTGACAGAGAGGTTGGTTCTGTGAAGGCAAAGGGGTAGCAGGTTACAGTAGATGAGTGATTGGGATGTGAGTGTCCTGCATAGTGCAGGGGGTTGGACTAGATGACCCATGAGGTCCCTTCCAACTCTACTATCCTATGATTCTATGATTCTAAGACAGACCTACAAGTCCTATAACTAGAATCAGAAATTAATTCATGATCCTAGTGGAGAGGACAGTTACAGAAAGATGCTCTGGCTCATGACACAAACCTAGGGCTATTATGCGTGGGTATTTTCCCTTACTTTCACTGGGCATAGTCATCAAGTTTTCTTTGTCATTCTGCAATTGTTTTCCTCCCTTCAGCACTCAGTTCACTTTTTGGTTGCTGTATCCCTGAGTTTTCTGAGAGTGCTTTTGTGCCAATTTCCCCCTCACTCTCATATTTCTTCCCATTTCTGCCTATTTGCTGCACTTTGAGGGTCACTCCCCTACCAACATTGAGATTTTTCTGTCCATTCTGCATCTTCTGCCACCCTCATCCTTTCATCAGTAAACAACCTTCAGTTTCCCCTTGTTTTAAAATTTTTATTTTTTGACAAGCAGTATGAGTCTATCAATATGAGATATCAATATCTATCAATATGAGTCTATCACTAAATTTGGATGACTGAATTTAAAAAAATGATTGGGAAAGTTTTAAAGGACCGGCATGAGGTTTAGTTTCCTGGTGGTATTGACTTGAAAGGAAAATCAGAGAGCAGGCAAATAAAAGCATCAGAGCAACAAAAAGATAAAAAAGGATTTCACTGCCACCTGTAAACAAAATAAGGAATCAGCATCAACGAGGAAGGGAATTGACATGAGATGTAAAGAGAGACCATCACTGGGATGGAAAGTCTAAAACTTTGAAATAAATCCTTTTAATGCTTTAGTGAACCAAATTAGGAGGACAATTTGGCAATCTCTAAAGGCCTAACATTAAAATAGTGGCTGAGCCACATGGCCATTCTGCAAATCGCCGAACTAAGAATCACTTCGGATCAATCCATTTGGAAGACAAATTGCAATCCATGCAGAACAGACTGTTAAAAACTGCCAAGATCATGACCAGTGTGCAGGATACAATCACAAAGAGAAAACCATGCAAATTTGCAAGGGCAGAAAATTTGCATTACTATGCAGTTGTGTTAGAGCACTGTCAAAAAAAAAATCCTCCCCATTTAAAAAAAAAATTTAGTGGCCCAAAATATTTCCAGAGCTTCTGCCAAGAGGACTCCTCCCCCAATACAAATTGTAACCCTGTGTAAAACATGGTGAACTTGCATCTTACTTACAAGGCCAGGATCCAAAGTCAAGATTAAAGGTTTACTACTCTGGAAACATGAGGCTGGGAGTTCAATCCCAGCAGCCTGCTTAAGGTTGACTCAGCCTTCCATCCTTCCAAGGTCGGTAAAATGAGTACCCAGCTTGCTGCGGGGTAAAACGGTAATGACTGGGGAAGGGAATGGCAAACCACCCCGTATTGAGTCTGCCAAGAAAACACTAGATGGCGTCACCCAAGGGTCAGACATGACTCGGTGCTTGCACAGGGGTTACCTTTACCTTTACTCTGGAAATCTGCTTTAAGATGTATGTGTGTAATGATGATGATGATGATGATGATGATGATGATGATGATGATGATGATGATGTTGGTTCTTATATGCCACTTTTCTCTACCCGAAGGAGGCTCAAAGCAACTTACAGTTGCCTTCCCTTTCTCTCCCCACAACAGACACCCTGTGGGGTGGGTGAGGCTGAGAGAGCCCAAATATTCCTACTCAGTCAGAGCAGTTTTCTCAGGGCTGTGGCGAGCCCAAGGTCACCCAGCTGGTTGCATGTGGGGGAGCGCAGATTCAAACCTGGCTCGCCAGATTAGAAGTCTGCACTCCTAACCACTACACCAAGCTGGCTCTCTAGTTCACATGGTTCAAACCTAGGTCAAGGCAGAGAAGGGACCCATCAGTCTACAGGTGAAGTGTTTGTAAATGTATGGTTAAATGTAACATTACCTCAAAATATTAAATGCCATAGAAAACCAAATGTCAGTTAAAAAAATGGGGCATATATTATAAAATAATAAATAAATAAATAAATAATTCCAGAAATTCACAGCCTTGTAATATCATACTAAAAAATTGCATGTTGCTATGCATTGTTAGCAATCAAATTTAAATTATGTAGTCAAGGGTTTCTCTCAAATCATTGTAGTCACTGCCTGTTTGAAATGGACATATTGTTTTCCCTTTTATGTTTTCAGTACACAAGGTTACTTCATACCTGCAGCAACCAAAGCAAGAAATAGAGAAGCACATAGATGAAATCAAGAGCCAAATCAATTGCACTGAATACTTTCCAGAGCTAGTTAGTTCCTTTTCTTTTCAAACTTAAAAAAACCTTCTGTAAAAATTATGACTTTTTATAGTGTTTACAGAATCATATCCTTAAAAAATAAGAAGAGTATTTAATCTTGCAAACATTAAGAGAAAAACAAAACAAAAATTATTACCAATATATTCTATAAAACCTGATTCATTACTCAGATTTTCTTTGCTTTTTCAAAATTCCAGGTAAAAATGGGACCCTTTTCAGCACTTCAGAAAAATGGGTTATGTTAAAGTCATTACAACCAAAATGGCTGCTTCTTGAATGCTCCTAGTCATTTATTGTAGATTATTTTGTATAGAGCTGTGCATTCAATATGATGCTTGTATTTGTGAACTATTAATGGAATATTGAAAAGGGAAAAAAAAATTCCCAGAGGCTCTGGGAAACAGTAATTTAGATCAGATAATTGCTATCAACCTGCTATTAGCTCAAGGTCAGAACTAAAAATATACATTCTCACATACAATGTGTGTTCGTGTATATTAGGCTATATTACATCAGCGTACAACATGACCCCCATATAAATATGATAACACAGAATAATGGCTACATTTCAAAGGGTAATACACATTATCAAAGATCAGATAGCTGGCATTCGGTTAGATAGAAAGTATGTTTTGTGAGCCAGCTATTCATAAAAGACCTAAGAGGGGTTTCCAGTAAATTAATATTATGGAATTATCTTTGATCAGAAGCTTCTCTCCCCCCTACCTGCATGACTGGCATCATTTTTCTCAGAGCACATTTTAATTCCAAATATGATGCACTTTCATGTCATAGAACATCCCCCCCCCCTCCCCAATCCCAGACAGATGGTGAGGAAGATACAAAGTGTATCAGGAGAAAATTACTACTTTGGACACAACAATTGTCCTCTTGGCTCAGCATTTTTTTTCTGGGTGAATCAGACGTTCCGTAAGTATGCTCTTCTGGCCAGGAAGTTCTGCTCCTCCTTTGAGTAGTGGACATGCAGGGCATTCTTCATAAGGCTAGCTTCTTTCTAAAGAAAAACACACATGCAAAATTCAATCCTGCTTATTTACAAATTTAGGCTGGAAGTAGAGAGGAACTAACACTTGTATATATAAACAGAGACAGGCTCAAATAGACACTCCTCCCCCCCCCCAAAAAAAAAAGATGCAGCCAGCTAATATTTTTCTCCAGGGTTCCTCTACATCCATCTCCAGACATGATTTTTGTAGATCCACACCAGGTACCTCTTGGTCATGGCCCCAACTTTATGGAATGTGTTTCCTAAAGAAACCTGGCTGATCCCAAGTCAGCATTTTAAAAAACAAAACAAAACATTGCAATTCATTCCTTTTCATGAAAGCTCTTTAAGGAATTTGTATGTATTTTATCACTACTGGAATGCAGACTTAGATCACAGGGGCTTTTGGCGGGGAGGATAGACTTTGAAGAATGTAAAGGTTAACTGCATGTGGTTGTCTCTGATAATTGTATGTTTTTTATTGTTATGAGATTTGATTTGATTTGATATTTTTGTGACATTTACATTTCATAAGCCAGTTAACTTACTTTCTGTGATGCAAAGAAAGAATGATTTCCTTATCCTTTGAAAAGCCATTAGTACTTTAAAAGTCTGATTGAAAAGGGGTTGATCTCTAAAAAACAAGAAGTAGGTAAGTAAAAACATATAATTGCTTTGTGTGGCTCAAAATCTAAACAAAACAAAAAAAAAGCCATGACTTTTCAGTGACAGAATGCCGAGTGTCAGCTTGAGGTTTAATAGAAGTGGCTGAGAGGCTGAAATGTGCGTAGTCCATATAGTTTGACATCACCATTATCAGCTGTACAGACTGCACTGTGAAAGATAAGGCTCATTAGACAGCACATCATAAATACCATAATATTTTACGCTCTCGAGAAAATGCTCTATTTTAGGTATTTGTGTGTTATATGCGTGAAATGCATTAAAATGTAAAACTTGACACAGTATTTTACCCAGCAGCAGCCAGCTCCCCGTGGATATTCAGCTGTGTTGAGGGAAAGGCTTCCGAAGACCTGCCTGCTATTTCCTGAATTTCAAGTGAGATCATCAAGGGTTTGGGTTGTTGTTCTTCTTTTTTTTTTTTTTTTGGTAATGACATCCATTTTATTATTCATGTCTTGTTCTTATACATATATTCTTTATATATCATAGAATCACTTGTTAAATCGAATGGGCCAAACTCATACATAACTCTACTGTAAAAACACTGGTGTAAAAACTAAGGAAAGTACAAATTGTGTAATATATACATAATTGCCAGTTGTCTTCAAATAAGCTCGGGAAGCTGAGGCATTCTTCAATAATATCTCTCATCTCCACATTGGCCACTTCACATTATTTTTAGGTGGATTTCTGAGATTTTTAAAAGTATATATCTCAAAATGAAACTGCAACTAGAACAAATGCATGCTGCTGAGACCCATCTAGGACCATTAAGAGAGGGAGGAGAAATAGGCATACAAAATTCCCTGGGCCCATTTTGAGAGTGAGGGATCAGCCAACACAATGCTTGTTGATCTTGGTCAATCTTTGGTTTCAGACTCAGCTGGAAACCTTTCATAAAATCCACAATTAGGCACTTTCATACTTGATTTGTCTTAGTGGGTCCTCCAGTGATGCAAAGGAGCATTTGCTAATTTTCCTAGTTGACCAAAAATGAAACCATCTGATTTCTTAGAATGGCTTTCTCTTATTTGTTTCTCATGGAACAGTGAGTCCCTCTGTGGATGTCTCCCTCTTTTAGCATGTTGAGAAGGAGCAAAAAAGAAATACTTCCCATTGAACTCATTGTGTGTCTGTGTATGTGTGTGTATCTTGATCTTGTCTTAATTGTGTGTTTTAAGGCATTCTTTAAACATGTGTTAGGGGAGAGCAGGTGGAAACTTAAATGGACTCCGGGGAATGGTAGAGGACAGGAAGGCCTGGAGGATCATTGTCCATGGGGTCGCGATGGGTTGGACATGACTTCGCACCTAACAACAACAAAGGGGAGAGCAGAGAGAACCATTGTCTGGAAAGCTTTTCTGGCTCTCAACAGCCCTGCATGTATCTTAGACCAATTCCACAAGGGTTATGGATGTGGGGCTAATCCCTGCAACCATATAACATTGGCACCATCCCAGCCCTTGCCCAGATCAGGTTCTCCATTGCCCCATGGCAAAAGAATGTGGAGAAATCCATGTTCCCTTCACAGGGACCAATGGGGCCTCTCCCAGGGCAGGCCCATGTGGACATGGAAGAGCCGGACCTTCCAGTCCTGGTTCCCCCACTCCTATGGTGTCCCGGAGTGGACAGAAAATGCTGCACTCAGCTCTACAATGCTTTGTGATCCCTCAGGACCCAGTTAGGCTATTTTTTCTTTGCACAAAGGTGGGACTGTTTTGACATGCAGTCCCACCTTTGTGCAAAGAACACTCCCTGCCACTCCACCCACACAGCAGAATCCTCCTGCCTCAGCTGCCTCCATGTGGAGGCAGAAATCTGGAGAAGACTGGGTCTGCCATGAAAAACCATCCCCCATGGGGACACAGGAAGTGGCAGGGCAAATGGCTCCACTGCAGACACTGTGTTGTCAAAATCTAATGTGTCAATGACACGTGTGAATTGGGGAATGGTTTAGTGAGAGGTTGGTACAGCAAAAGGATCAGAATGGCTATGTTGTGCAAGGTAATTGAACCATTATAAACTCAAAGCAGACAACAGATAGTATTACAATAATAAGCAATCTTTATTCATAAGAAAATAATAAAGAGAAATAGACAAACATATATGTCAGGCACACTACCAGACTATCTGATAGGATATTCAAGAGGGAAAAGAGTTGCAGGAAGATATTTACCAGTCCTAGAGAGTGGCAAGACAGAGAGATGATACAACTGGCCAGCGGCATGATGGCTGATCTGAATGGGTCCCGGATCAGAAGCACATTTTGGCTTGGCAAAGCAAGGGTTTTTATATCCTTCTGAGAGGGGGGGTTGTGTTTGACACATGATGAGGGCATGATGGGAGCATGATGGAATTTTCTAAGGGTAGGACACTGGGTAAAAGGCATGGCTGGGTGAGGAGATGGGTATTAATGGGCATAAAGAAAGGAAGCCATCATGTCTTAAAAGGTCTAGACACAAGTTCTTTGGGATGGGGGAGAGATTTCCCCTGGCAGTTAGTATAAGTCAGAGGTGTGAAGACAAAAGAGATTGCCTAGAAGCCTCCAGGCAAACTTGACTCTGCTGGCCACTTGATCAGCAGTACAATGGAATGGGAAAGGAAAGAGTGCAGAACATGTCGCAGGCTGCAGCTGTCATGTTGAAACTATGGCTTGGGTCAAGCTGGAGACCAGATGCAGTCTGGCTAAGTTTGGTCTTGGCAGACCATGGAAGCAGTGTCTGGCTTTAGCATAAGCCTAGACCGATGAAGGGTGCCACAGGTTGTTGGGCACAATGTGCCAGTCCATCAATGCAGAGTTCTGCCACACATAACAACTGGGAAGCTCTGATTGGTTGAAGCTGACAAACCTGATTTTGTTTCTGCACAAAATAGGAACAGGTCTTGCAGCATAAAAAGGAAAATGGGGATACATGTCATGGGATAAGGGAGAGGATGTGGTTTGTATAGGATCATACTTGGGCCTCTTCTTGAAATGATCTCCTTGAAATACTCCATGATAAATGACACAAAGAGATTTGTAATGGGGAAGAGAAGTTTGTGGAAATTGACAATTTAGTCTAGAGCAGTGGTCCCTAACCTTTTTATCACCGGGGACCGGTCAACACTTGACAATTTTGCTGAGGCCCGGGGGGCAGTCTTTTGCCAAAGGACATTGCCGCTTGAGCCCCTGCTCCACTTGCTTTCCTGCCAGCACCTCTGACTTTCCACCACCCACTGGGGGGGCGCTGCCAGCAGCAGTGGCACAGTGCCACGCCAAGGGGGAGCCCCAGCCATGGCGGCCACTGGAAAGCACCAAAGGTGAGCCAGCGGCAGAGTGGCAGGGCAGCCCCCGAGGCAACAGCCAGGGAGGAGGACAAGGAGGAGCCACAGCCTGGTACTGACTGATTCACAGACCGGTACCGGTCCCTGGACCGGGAGTTGGGGACCACTGGTCTAGAGAACCCCTTACAGTGCAATCCTCAACAGGCTTACTCAGAAGTAAGCCTAACAATGTAAACCTTTATGCTCACCCTTTGCCTATCAATGGCCTGGTTATTTCCAATTCATTGTATCTGAAGAACTGTGCATGCACATGAAAACTTTTTCCTTGAATAAAATTTGGTTCATCTTAAAGTTCTCAAACTTTGATCTATTATACTCTTAAGAACACTTTCCTGGGAGTTAGCCTCATTGAACAGACCTACTCAGACCTAAACTGTAAATTTCCTGTACTTTGTTATCTTCTATAGTTAAAAAAAGAGCCTCTTGTGGCGCAGAGTGTTAAGGCAGCAGTCATGCTGTCTGAAGCTGTCTGCCCATGAGGCTGGGAGTTCGATCCCAGCAGCCGGCTCAAGGTTGACTCAGCCTTCCGTCCTTCCAAGGTCGGTAAAATGAGTACCCAGCTTGCGGTAATGACTGGGGAAGGCACTGGCAAACCACCCTGTATTGAGTCTGCCATGAAAACGCTAGAGGGCATCACCCCAAGTGTCAGATATGACTCGGTGCTTGCACAGGGGATACCTTTATAGTTAAAAAGGGTCAAGATGAAGAAAGCATTGTATGTCAGCAGCTTCTGTCATGGATGCATCCCTGTGTTGCTTTGGTTGATGGGAAAGTACACTGCTTAAAGGTACTCACTTCTTCCTTAGTACTTCACCTGCCTGAAGGAAAGTTTTGACACTGAAAGGAGATTCCAAAGATTAAGCCCTGCTAAACTGAGCTCATACCTAACCTTTCCTTGTAAGTAATACGAGATCATAGCTCCTTCTCCTGAACTCTTTGTTCATTCAATATTACCTGAACCTCCTTCTTATGTGCTAAATATGAAGTTCTAACGTAGGAGGCAAAAAAAGACTCTGAAATATCCTTTCTAACTAGACTGAATGTAATTCTCATGTAGAAAAAATAACATTCACATCCTCATTACAATTGCGAATAAATGCTGTAGGCCTACTATTTCAATTAAAAGTCCTGCTTTAAAAAAAAATCCTTTATAGAAATCAAACTCTTCAGTCTTTTTCATTGTGCTACGTCCATATTCCTTCTGGTGGATTTTTCACATTGAATTTACACATTTTATGTTACTTTTGTGTCAGTGAAAGCTCATATATAAAGGTCATTAAAATGCCATAAGAGAAACATGCTAGAAACACCCAGCATGAGACTGGATGAACCCAAAGGTTCATAATGTATAAAAACAAAAAGATATGAAAGGGAACAAATTTCTACATTCACAGTACTCATGTGCAATGGGGGGAAGCATATTTCTCCCCAATATTTACAGTTTGCTTATGTCCATGTCAACTTAGAGAAGAAAAATGCGGAGAGGAAATTGGGTTTGTAACACTAGATCCTTAGATACTTTTGCTTCTGGTAAATTTTATATTCTTCCTAGACACATCTCACAGAAAGTAACCACAACATCCAAGACCAATACTAATCAGGGTGGAAATAATCAACCATGAGCTCAGTTGTTATTTGGCCTTGTTATATTTGCTATATGCATTATCTTGTCAGGTCAGATTTACTATAAGTAGTTGCAAAACCACCTAAATTAAACAAGTTAATGATATTCCATCAGCAGTTAACTCTCATAGAACTCATAGAATGCAAATGTCTGAAACATATATTGCATGTTAAATGGGCTCATGAGTACATTGTTTCGAAAATAGATTAAGATGGTTGATCATATTTTTGTGGATTTGGTTCACTTGCCATCAATAGTGTTTAATTACTAAGGACTATTAATTACTTGGGACTATTTTGGCATCATATGTTTCCTTAAGAACTAGAGGAAAAGGTACAGAGACATCCTGGAGCTGGATTTGCAGTCTGAAAATCGCTATGCTGTCATGCAACTTTGCTGGGTTACCATAGGCCAGCCATTCTCTTTCAGGCTCTTCACAGGGCTGCTGGAGCAGTGGGAAACCATGTGGGAAGCTGCCTTGGGTCCCCATTGAGGAGGAAAATGTAGTATCAATAGAGAAGAAGAAAGCTAGAGAGAATAAGATGTGAGTTAACTGAAAGCAAAGCACCTTGGGATGCAGGAGAGTTCTTGAGTTATTTGGTAACACAGGAGATCACTGGATTGAAGCTGCCTGGTTTTAGGCATCTGCTTGCTTTGAAAAGGCAATCAAAATTTCACAAGAACACTATAAGCAAAAGAAACTTAATCTAGTTGCATTGCCTCCAGACTTGGGAAAGTGGGAGCACACAACAATAGGTTGCATCAGCATTTGTTTTCTACTCGTAAAAGAGGAGTTCATTCCCCCATTATTACCTTTCATTGCAGAATTCTATAGCATATTCTATAGCATATATAGTTATGGTCTTCCCAGTTGCAATGTATGGCTGTGAAAGTTGGACCATAAGGGAGGCCAAGCGTCAAAGAATTGAGGCTTTTGAACTCTGGTGCTGGAGAAGACTCTTGCGAGTCCCTTGGACTGCAAGGCGAACAAACCGGTCAGTCCTGGAGGAGATGAGCCCAGACTGCTCCTTAGAAGGCCAGATCCTGAAGATGAAACTCAAATACTTTGGCCACCTCATGAGAAGGAAGGACTCCCTGGAGAAGAGCCTAATACTGGGAGTGATTGAGGGCAAAAGAAGAAGGGGATGACAGAGAATGAGGTGGCTGGATGGAGTCAGAACTTAAATGGACTTCGAAGAATGGTATAGGACAGGAAGGCCTGGAGGATCATTGTCCATGGGGTCGCAATGGGTCGGACATGACTTCGCACCTAACAACAACAACAATAGCATATTCATTGCGGTCCCATGACCCTCTAGAGCAGTATTATAGGAGCACAGCATGGAACAGGGAAGATGAGATAGTTCTTTTCTATTAGAGGAAGTCAGCTTGTAATCTATCAAATATATGTATGTATGTATTTATTTCTGTCAAGTCACAGCTGACTTGTAGTGACCCTGTAGGGCTTTTAAGACAAGCCCTTTAGAGGTGGTTTGCCATTGCCTACCCCTGCTTCATAACCCTAGCAGTCTTGGTGGTCTCCCATCTAACTACAAGCCAAGTCAAACCATACTTAGCTTCCTAAATCTGACAATGTTAGGCTAACCAGATTAGGCTGTACTCCAGTATATGAGTTGGAATTACTTGGGACTTTTACTCAGCCAAAGATCAAGGGGAAGATCAATTCTCCTCCCCTATACCTATGTCTGGGACTAGATCCTGTAAACTGGTATCCTTTTCTTATCCTAGCCAGGAGTTCCAGGATACCATGCCTGAAAACAAATACACAGGGGCTTTTTGCACGCCTTCAAAATCGCACAATTGGAAACGCTATTGATTTGCCATAATGCACGACGTCGTAGACAATCTGCCACACACCTGAAACCAATCTGCAAAAAGCGCTTCCTTGTAGCGCTTTCAGGGGAATCCCAAAAAGTGGATTCACCCTCCGGAAAGCGCTACACTCTTGCAACCAATCTGCAACACTAGCGAAAAAGACCTGTGCGTTAACATTGTTGCGGTTTCTTCAAAGTCCCTCCTCCTGAGCCTGTCCTCCAAACTTCCGGCGAAGCGATCGCCATTTTTTTTTCTCCGAGCGAGCGGGGATAAACGCACCAGCGAGCCTCTTTCTGTTTAGAGGCTTCCCTGGCTTCAGTCCTTCACCTTTAGTCACTAAGCACAAACCACAGAAAAGCCCGTTTGCTGAAGTATTTTCCCTTTATTTTTTTACATATTCATTCAGCCGAAAATCGGGCCCGTGAGGGGGGGGGGATTTTTTTTTTCACTCGAGGCAGCGTGGCAACGATCATACGATCAAACGACAGCTCACATTAGGCAGCTGGATGGGTCCCTCCGTTGCAACGAATCTACACAGATTCGTTACAATGGGTCTGTTTTTTTTTTTAAAAAACCTTTCTTAAAGGGAAAGGGGCTGTTTGGGAGCATGCTAACGGCTGCCCATTGGCTGCTTGACGGCCAGGGGTGGGACGAGCTCGGCAATAGCGCTTCCTTTCTAGCGATTTCTGCCTGAGACCGGAAGCTGTGGGAAACGCTACAAAGCGCAACTGGATTCCACTACAAAGGCAGGTATGCATAACGACGAATTCCACTATTTTAAATGGCGATTTTTCATTCAGTGACCAATTTGCAACAAAGATCCCGGTGCGTAAAGCCCCACAGTTTTCCCCTTCCAACAATCCTTTGTATTTTTCCTCTTTATCCAGCTGATAAAGCATCTAGCCAATGTTCCCATGGATAGGAAAATAGAAAAGTATAATTATAAATAGGCAGCTTAACATTTACCGTGAATGCAACCGCCAACAGCACACAGGCATATTTGAAACCTTTTTTAAAAGCTGCTATAGAGCATTTTTTCCCTAGAGTTTTCTCTTTTACCTTCATTTCTTACTGCACACCTATCAACCCTTCTACATAAACCAGTATTATAGAAGTAGCTGCAAACTCTGTTTATTTACAGGAGTATAGTCCATCCTGCTCCAAGATTACTGAAAGAGTAGCAAAAATATAAAAAAAACTTTTTAAAACTCAGTTTTATTTGCATCCTTTCCACTCCTTGGATGGAAAGACAACAAAAAGGGGGGAGGGTATAATTTCTAGAAGACCTCCCAGAGCTGCACAGTTGACCAAACTATCCTGGTAGGGTCCTTTTCAGCCCAGGTTAACTGTTATTGAGGCATCGCATTAATAGTGCTCAGCAGTGCCACTGGAATTTCAGGTTGTGCTATCAATCATGGCTAGGCCCATATTGTCCCATCTTGGTTGCTGGTTTGTTTTTACTGGAAACTGCAAAACAAGACCATCTAGCATTTTAGTATTTCTGCCTCTGTGCTTATTTTCACACTTCATCCAAACTATGTCCAAAATCTCTCATTGCTGACAGCTAATGGTACAGATCTTAGTTACATTCTTCTAAGCCAGTGGTTCTCAACCTGGGGGTCGGGCCCCTTTGGGGGGTCGAACGACCCTTTCACAGGCGTTGCAGCAGGGCGAGCAGCTTGGCGGGGGGGGGGCGCTGCCACTGTTGCTGCTGCTCCTGAAGGCACCCGCCAATTTATATACAGTTTATAACCAATTTATCTACAATCATGAGCAATGGATCTTCCCGCCATTGGTCAGATTTGGTTTAATTTCTGTGAAAGACACTTGCATAATTTTATGGTTAGGGGTCACCACAACTGTATTAAAGGGTTGTGGCATTAGGAAGGTTGAGAACCACTGTTCTAAGCCCTCTGAGTTCATTTAAGAAGGGTATAACTCTAGCCTGGCGTGGGTTGCTTAGATTAGGTCAATCTCACCAGATCTCAGAAGTTCAGCAGGGTCAGAAAGTATAGAGGTGTTACACAGGAGCAGGTAATGACAAACCACTACTGAATATCTTTTGCCTTGAAACCTTTATGGTGTGACTTGACAGCACTTTATATCACCACCATATCTTTACTTAGGATGACACTGTAAGTCAGGAGGTGTGGACAGAGCAACCCCTCCTAAGAAACTGCACACCCAGTATTTTTAAAGCCTTAATGCAGAAGAAAAGTTTATGGTGTAGTGGCAACTCAGGCATCCACTTTGCACTCATGAGTTTAGTTTGATCAGCTAAATCATTCTGCCAAGTAGTAAAAGAGGATCTGAGCACACATGTGATCCAGATGCATGGTTAAAATGTATGTTAGATTATCGAGTAAAATGAATGCCTTTATGAACCCTCTGATTCAGGCTGTGTCAACACTCAGAGGAATCCATGTTCCAGGCTTATCTGCCAAAAATGCCTGAAGTCGCTTACATTGTTGAAGTAAGTTCCACTAAAATCAATGCTAATTTGTTCAGGTAAAAGTAGTTATACATATTGACATATTAGGTTAAAGCTACATATGACCCTCATGATCTGCAGGTTGACACACCAGCTTTGGGGAGCACCCAATATAGCTTGGAGTTGGAGTACCGGAGCAGAAGTTTAACTCTTCCCTTAGTCCCATTTGCCCAAAGGAAATGCTCCATAAAAACCTAAGAAAAGCCCTGCTAGATCAGACCAGTGGTCCATCTAGCCCAGCATTCTGTCTCACACAGTGGCCACAATGACCATGGGGATGGAGAGTCTTATGGGGGGTGGGGAGGTGGGCTTAGAGGGGATACCTGCTTCTTGCTGCCAGGAGCTCAAGCAGAATCCCTTATGTCACACATGGCTTGGCCTTTAGAGAGACACTTCATTGCAAAGCAGCCCCACGCTGGAGTTTTAAAGATCTATTTTATTCACTGGATTTGATTCCCCCCCCCCCAATTTGTAAAGTATCTTCTTTATTGGGGTGCTGTTGTCGTTTTTTCCCCACTTCCCGCCTTGTGTAACAAGGACTCAGAGCTAAGCATTTTTCAGTAATTCTAGCAGCAGCAGCTTTCCTCCATCTTGGCTGGCTTACAACACCTTTTATAATAAGGATCTTGTGGGCAGCAAAGCACCGGATATTCAAACCCTCCCAGAGGATCTATTCGGCTATTGCTGTGCGTGCATAATGGAGGATGAAGGATATGTTCCCTTGATCTTTAGCACAGTAAAAAGAAAAAAATCAATTATTATGTCTGACTTTCTACCAATGTGCTGCTATTAATTACACTTAACAGTTACAGGACTCACACGCACACATCCCAAGGAAGAATTTTTTTCTTTTCTTTTCTCTCTCTCTCTCTTTAAAAAAAACCAGAACGTCTGGGAGCCAACATAAGTCTAAATCTTAAAGCTGAACACTGACTGGAAACCTTGCCTAAAAAAAGAAGCTTGCGCTAATGAGGGTATGAAAAATATGCTTAATTGACAACAAAGCTTTATTACAACAACCCAACCCTCCCTCTTGAGACTCAGAAAGGAAGTGGGTTTCTCCTTGTAGGATTTTTACAGTTTGTTTTCTCATTTTCCTAAGTAGTCATGGACTAATATTAGACGGGCCTCTCTGAAATAAATTATGCTGATGAAGTGTTCGTTTTCACTGTTGTTTGCTGGGAAGTCATTACAGCTTCATATAGCAAGCCGTTGGCTTTGTAACTAATAATGATGTGCTTTTCCAGAATTATTTTAAGCAGCATTTCAATTTAAATTATTATTAATTTGTACATTCAGTTCATTGACTGAATGAATGGCTAGACCAGGGTTTCTTCAGTTCTGTCAGAATGAGGTTTCTTCAAACAAAGCCTTTTCATGTATTATTAAGACAAAATACAAGAGTTCTTTTTTGGAAACAACCAGATCTGAAAAAGAGAAGGACAGAAAAGAACAAGAAGCTACTTTGCTTTCTAAAAGAAGATCATTATCTTCTTGAGACAGAGCACAAGTGGGGGAAACGATAATAGATGACTCAGTAAATTAGACACCAATCCCAGATCACAAGAACTGGATGTGAGGCACATAATATGGCAAAGTTAGAGAAAAGAAGAAGAGTTGGCTTTTATACCCCACTTTTCTCTACCCTACAGAGTCTGAAAGCAGCTTATAATTGCTTTCCCTTCCCTTCCTCTCCCTGGAACAGGTACCTCACAGGGTATCTGTGGTGGGGAGAGAAAGGTAGACAATTTTAAGCCACTTTGAGTCTCCTTCAGGTAGTGAAAAGCAGGATACAAAAAAAACAGCCCTCTTGTGCGGTAGATGTGCTTGAAAGAGTTCTGAGGGAACTGTGAGTGTCTCAAGGTCACCCATCAGGTTTTATGTGGAAAAGTGGGAATCCTACTTAGTGCTCCAGATTAGAGTTCTCCGCTCTTAACCACTATACCAGGCTTCCACAACCCTTGGGTTTCTTGATGGCCCTGGAATGGCTAGGTATTAATTTTTAATATATTTTTTAAAAATTGTTAGACATTTATCAGGTGATATGACTATATATGGTCATATACCCATCCCTCTCTGCTTCCCAAATGACCAGTGATAGGAAGGGGTGAAAAAGGGAGGGACCCCTGATGGGTGTTTACACAGTTTTGTTTCTCAACCATATTCTGCATGATTATGCCACTTCCGGGATTCCTCAAAGCCTGAAGAATGTTTCAGGGGGGTTTCAATGGTAAAAAAGTTGAGAAAGGCTGCAATGCACCATATTGGACCAATATAATCAAATTAAAGAGTTTTCCTCTCCTTTTTGCAACATCTGCAGAAAAAGACTTCTATGGAGTTTTGGCATGAGGTTTTCTACATTCCTCGGCCCCACTAACAATGTGAGTTGTGATTAAAAGGGGCACCTTTGAAGGGGGGAGAGGTACAATTACAACTCAATTTATTCGTATGTGCTTTTAAAAACTTTCCAGTTTTTAATTTTCAAAAAGTCAGGGATGACATGGACACCCAAATATGCTCTGGTTTAAAGTGTTCCTTCCTTGCCTTTGCACTACTGATGCAAATGAAGCCCAATTTACCTCAAAAAACAGATCTCAGTTTGTAGCTGAAAAGTTCAGATTTCATATTATGTGTATGTCTGTGTTTATACACACACACACACACACACACACACACACACATATACATGTATATATATGTATTCAGTTAGATAACCTCATGCAAAAATCAAAACTCTGCATGTAAATTTTCCATCCTTAACTAAATATCTAGGGATGTTCAGGGAGAAATTAATTGGAAGCAGCCCGAAAGAAAAAAAAAGAAATACTTTCAGTGCCCCTGTGAATAATTTATAGCTGCTTCCCTTTCAACAAAAGAAAATGTTGAATGTTTTTGACAATAGCAGGTACATAATTGTTTTATGCTGGAGGCATTTACAGTAACTCATTCATTATGTCATCTTGCTAGTTTTTGTGGCATTTATTCGTTCTGTTAGTGGGTGTATTTGAATGACAAGTAAGAGAAATAAGCTCCTGTAAATGGAAGCTGAGAGACAGCAGGCAAAAGTGGGCACTTGAGGGAGAAAAATAGAAAAGTGAATTCTCTTCTCATCTCCTTTTTATTTTCTAGAGTGTCCACTTTTGCACACAGGCCTCTTTTTACAGGAGCTTATTTTTGTTACTTGTCATTCAGATACATTCATGAACCACCTCGTCACACACTGCGTAAGGTCATTTCCCACGTGTTCACAGAGCCTGCACTCCAAGGAGTCTCCATGTTGCCTGTTTTGCTTCTACTGAGCCCTTGACACGTGTGGAGGCACATATGTTTTGGCAGTGCTCTAAAACAGACTAGAGATTGGGAAGCCTTGACTTGCCCATGTTGTCATCCAGCTCCACAGACCTCAGCTTGTGCAGGAGAAGGGGAGGGACATGAGACGCACGCCTGAGTTCCCATTCCCCATAATAGGCTGACACATTGCCTACATGTCTATCCATGAGTAAAATATGTGCATTCGTAGGAAGAACACCAGGCTACTGGGCAAATGGACAGCTCTTTATTGGTGATCTCAGCAGTGAGTAAATGTTGTAACAGGAGACAACAAGACTGACCTGCCCCCCCCCCCCAGAATCCCCAACCTATACATACTACAAACAAAAGAATCTCCCGTGGCTGAACCCAATCTGTGCTTGATTGATTTAAGGGGATTGGTTCCCACAGAGGGGAGCCTTGCGGTGCATTGGCTTGTTTTGGACCTCAAGCTCATTCTTCGGCATATCCGCATACACGACTACCTGATGCTTGCAAACTGAGGGAGAAACAGATATCTTTGGAGCCCTCAGAGGTCTCTTGGCTCTGAAGCATCGCCCATGAGAAAGAAACATGCCGCTTGCTTATTTAGGTTTACATTTGAGGGATATTAGGTGTTTAAAAATCTGAATCTTACAAACAAGTGTTGGAAACTGCTCTGTATTGTATAGGTATGAAGAACTGGGACTAGCTGCAGCTTCTGTTTGTTTGAAAAGCTGTATAAGATATGAACGTCTTGATCAGAAGTAGTCAAACTGCGGCCCTCCAGATGTCCATGGAATTGTAGTCCAGGGACATCTGGAGGGCCGCAGTTTGACTGCCACTGGTCTTGATGGTCAAGGCTAGCCTGATCTCATCAGATCTTGTGAAGCTTAGTCCTTGGATGGGAGACCACCAAGGAAGTCTGTGATTGTTGTGCAGAGGCAGGCAATGGCAAACTACCTGTTTTGTCACTTGCCTTGAAACCCCTTCAGGGTCAATCATAAGTCAGCTGTGACTTCACCACACACATAATATATGGGACAGGTCTCAGAATGCCCCATTCTCTGTCTAAAATCTTTTTCAAATGCCATACCAAAATGATTAACACACATCTACCTGCAAGAAAATAAAACACATGCAGAGTCGGTTTCCAAAAAGTAACCGAATAGTTTTAACCATCAGCTTTGGTAAGTCACGTATCTCACACCTTGCTGAATCCTTGCACAAGAGTGAGATCTAGGACAGCTTCGTGTCATATTAATATAACATGAGCCCTCAGATGTATTTTTTATTATACTTATATCCTGTTGTTCCTTTAGAAAGCTCAGTGTGGTCTCCTATTCAAGCCCTGATCATTTCAACTTAGCTTCAGCAATTACTACAGATGTACTCAGAACCAGTCACTGGACACTGCCAGTTTTCACTGTGGAAATCCATTTCATTTTTGCATCTCCTTCATAGGAATCGAACAGGCAGGGTCCTCATTCTTTGCACCGTTTTTGTCATGTTGCATTTCGCCCATTATACACAATTACAATATTTTTCTCCTACCTGCGTGCAAATATCATTAAAAACCCTATAATATAAAAGATGCTACAAAAGGCAGTACAAAAAAGCATTAAAACGGATGGGAAGGCCAGAAAAGGAAACTAGCAGAATGAAAAGGTACACAGTGGCAACATAAGAAAATAAATAAATAACAGCATATTTATACATTCTAGTATAGACTGAAGCTCTCCTCTGTCCTTCACTGGAATAGCATCTTGCCCTGCTACTCCACTTGAACTTGAGGTTAAGGTTCTCTCGGGGTTCTAGGTGATGGATCTTTGTTCCATTTTGTGACAGAATTGACCAATGGCCAATAAAAACAGGCAACTTATCTTCCTAATGCTTTGTCTTCCTCTAACTTCATGCAGCATGCAGCATCACACCCCTCGGTGGTTTTATTTCTTACCCTTTCGTAAAAAAGAGAAGAGTCCTAGCTTAGAAGCTTAACTCATTATTTCTGAAGAGTTTTGCTGGATGCTGATATTTGACATTAAATTTCCTGTTTCGTTAATAGCTATCAGGCTTTTTCGATTTGAATGTACATCAGGACAGATTCCAATTATCTCCTATTTCTTTGAATCATAATGTCCTTGTGCCTTGGCCCTTATGCAGGTTGTATTAATCTGATGCAGCTTCAAAGGCGCCATCAGTCAAACAGACTATCTGTAGTATGCTGTTTTCTCTGATAATGGGTGGTTCAAAATAACACATCATAAATTTTGAAAAAAGAATGATCCCTCTGCCAGATATGCAATGCTATACACACACACACACACAACTCTCTAATTGCATATATAAGGTGCATCTCCCTTAGATGCTTTAGGGAAACTGACTGGCATACTCTACTCTGCATCCTGAGCTCAGATTCTTGCCTCTCTGAACTAAGCACTGATCAGAGAAATACCTGCACAGGATCCTCAGTGCCATATTGTATCTCTTGTTTCAAAGTTTCTGCTTCACACTCTGAAAAACTAAAAAGGGAACAAAACCCCAAACTTAACAAAGTCAGGAACTCAAAAGTTGAGCTATAAAACAATATAAAATTTTAACAATTATTTATTAAAGTGCACCAATATAAGCTTTTTTCTGACACACATGAGGTGCACTCTCCATGCAGAGTGAAACAATAGCTGAGAGTGGTGTTCCTAGATATTACATATCTTAGAAAGAAACAGTGTACCAGTATTTGTTCAGGCCACAGCTAACAGATTTCCCTTGACCACCCGGCTATACTTCATAATTATTTTTAGATAAGAGTGCATTATTTAATATTATTGACCACCAAGGAAGACACAGTAGTTTGGTCTGTTCATGTGCAGTTAGATCTGTATAGTTTTTATATAGTTTTTACTTTGTTTTTAACGCTGCTTTACACTCTTCATAATATATTGCCAATTATTCCAAACTTGGGATGAAAGTGTCTCTGCTAATGCAATAGATTTAACAGTGTTCTCCTGGGTGCCAAACTAACCAATCCTATAACTCGGACAGCAAGATCCATGGATGGTAGCCACATTGTTTTTCAGTTCTGTATATCACCTACCACATGGCAGCAGGCATTTTCTAATTGAGCTGGAGAAATATCTTAGAGGAAAGAAAGACAAATATTGAAATGGCTTGGATCAAAAGAATGATCAATCAAGGTATGCACATGCAAGAGCTTGCAGTGTTGTCATGGCAATGTTCTGTGGATGTTAATGAGAACATAAGAAAAGTCATGTTGGATTAAACTAATGGCCCATCTAGGACAGCATCCTGTCTCAGGCTGTAGCCAACCAGTTTGTTTGGATGGCCAACAACAGGGCATAGAGGCTTTCCCCGGATGTTGCCTCCCAGCTCTGGGATTCGGAAGCTTGGTACCTCTGAAAGTGGAGGTTCCCCTCAGTCACCATGGCTAGTAGACATTGACTGTTTTATCTCCATGAAGCTATCTAATCCTCTTTTAAAGCCATTCATTCCTGTAGCCATCATTACATCCTCTGCAGTGCATAACACATTTTACTCACTCTTTGGTTAAGGTAGTATTTCCATTTGACTGAACCTGCTGCCCATCAATTTCATTGGACTGTACTTCTTCCAGCTCCGCAATGTCTTTTTTGAGATACGGTGGCCAGAACTTTTCACAGAGTTCCATAGGAGGCCAGACCGTAGATCTTTATAGAAGTCTTACAGTTTTGGCCATTTATTCTCAATCTCTTTCCTAATAATCCCAATACATAGTTTGCCTTGTTCACCACTGCAGCCCGCCCTGGACTGACACTTTCATTCAGCTATCCGCTACAACTCAAAATTGTTTTTATCTGTATTTGCATCTGTTAATCTGTATTCTGTGTATGGAGATGAATGTAACTTGCCCAGTGTCTACAGCTGTTACTGAAGACTAGAGAAGTATCTGACCTCTGAAACAATAGCTGTATACACTTACAGTACATCTTCCGCTGTTGCATACCAGTCCCTGTTGGAAGAAACAAGACGGGGATGGATTTGCACCCTGGGCAAATGAGATTTGAGCCCTTTCTTTTCGAAGGCTCAGCCATTCAACAATCAGCTTTGACAGTTTCTTAACAGAGATCACCTCATGACAATATATAGATGATATAGATATAGATATAGGTATTTCACAATTCCGTGTTCCAAATCCTATTATTCTCTCATGGAATTCTTGAATTCCTGGAACAATACTGGACAGGACTATGGAGGCCATTTATTTATTTATTGCTTGTGTTTTGATTTCTAGGCCGCTCTTCCCCGCAAAAGGGTGTGGGGTGGCTTGCAATAGATGAAATCCCATTTAAAATAGGATAATTCTAAAAATATATATGCTGTGTTTATAGATAAGATCCAATCCTTCCATAAATGGTGCAGGTCTGCAAAAGTCATTTTTGCCTCCTGTTCCTTCCTGCAGTAGCCTCTGAACTGCGAGTTTGCAGCCTTTGGAGAATGAGGCCTGAAAGCCTGCAGCAAGAAAGAGAAATCAGCAGAAATGGTTTCCCACGCTTACATAGGTTCTTCTCTGCATGGAACAAGAACAAGACTGGATTTTTTTCAGCTGTTTATTTATTTATTTAGAAAAGTTTCATCCCACTTTCTTCCACACTTGGGATTTAAAGCAGAAACATAAAAATACAATTTATGATAGCACCAATAACCTTTCCACCCCATTCAAATTTCAAGCAGATAATGACCACAAGGATGTCCCACCACCAGCCCAGCATGCCAACTCTGAGCTACAGGCTGAGAGCAAGAGCCTTCAGAGAGGAAGGGACAAATGCTCAACCAAATCTCATTCAACTGTTTCAGGGAGCCAGTTTGGTGTAGTGGTTAGGAGTGCGGACTTCTAATCTGGCGTGCCGGGTTCGATTCTGTGCTCCCCCACATACAACCAGCTGGGTGACCTTGGGCTCACCATGGCACTGATAAAACTGTTCTGACCGAGCAGTAATATCAGTGCTCTCTCAGCCTCACCCACCCCACAGGGTGTCTGTTGTAGGGAGAGGAATGGGAAGGCGACTATAAGCTGCTTTGAGCCTCCTTCGGGTATGGAAAAGCGGCATATAAGAACCAACTCTTCTTCTTCTTCTTCTTCTTCTTCTTCTTCTTCTTCTTCTTCTTCTTCTTCTTCTTCTTCTTCTTCTTCTTCCTCTTTTTACCCTTGTCACAGTTACACTGTTCCCAGGAGTACCTTGATCCTTTTGTGAAGGGCACAGTGCTGCTGTGGGACAATGATGCAAACTCAAATTAGTTCTGTTCACAGAAGGAGACTGTATCTCCTTCTGCCTAGCCCTATGCCAACATTCTGCTAAGAATTGTATTTTTTCCCCTTATGGATCTAAGACTCCATTTTTGGGGACTTCCACTCCACCCATCTGTTTTCTTAGTCTAATGCACCCCTCAGTAAAGGATGGCATCCAGTCTTCCAATGCAAATACCTGGACAAATATATATCACTCATAAATTAAGGTAGGTTGGCCAGCCCTGATTATGACAATATTATAAGTGCATTAGCTGATATCTGAGTTTAAGCCAGAAATGCTGCTCAGCAGTTCATGAGTTCAGTACAATAAGCTAGACGGTGATTGTCAGCCTGTCATTATACCACTGGCTGTTAACATCCACAATTAAGGAAGACTATACATCAATTATTATTTGTCTGGAACATGAACTTCCCGGAGCATGAAAGGAAGGGATACAGCCCTGCATTTCTGTCTCCTCTCTTCAGCTAATTAGTGCTGTTTTTAATGGCTTCATCTACCCAGGATCAATTGTCTAATGGGGAATGGTTCTCTGCCAGTTAATAAGGTGGGGGACTGTATAATGTGATTATGTCTGGCTCCAAAATAGTCCTTCAAATAACACTAAAACAATCATGTGATGAAATAAATAGATGTCTGCAGTATTGCTGGCTGATTCTGGAGGTGGGGGTGTCTCTGAGCACTGTAGTAATCTTTTTCTACTAAAATGTACTTCATTGTAAGTATAGTGAAAGAATTTGCCTAATTAGGAAAATGACCAATAATTAAATAATAGAGAGTCTAAAGTGTTACTATTTTGCCTCATTCCCACCCTCCAGGGTATAACTACCATCAAGTTTCCTTCTCAACCCCTGAAAACTGCACTATAGATTTTGCACCTGATTAATACAGATTCTGCAGCAAGAACTAGTGATGCCAGCACCCACCTGGACACCTAGGAAAGGCCATAAAATTCCTGGAGAGCTCTTGCATAACCCCAGGGTTACCCAAAATCCTGGCTGGGGATTCCTGGTCTAGACCGTTTATGCACTGGGAACTTCACTGCCCCAGCTCCCATGCAGAAGCACAAATTGGGGGCGGGTGAGCTCACCAGCCCAAATGGTCCCCCGTATGGGTACAGGAAGAGGTGGGGCAACCGGCCACGACCAGAACTCCTGCCTGCAGCCCGGCATGAAACCTCCGGTGTGTAAACGGTCCTAGACACGGCCACCATGTTAGGTCTTATTTGAATCAGAACAACAGGGTTGGGCAAGAAGGGATTGATGCTGCTCCCTGTCAGGGCAAACAGCAGCTCCAGAAAAGATTATTTGGGAAAGAATTAATTCCACAGGGCCATAGTCCAAATGCATGTTGCCTCCACCAGGAAACATAAATACTTGCTAGACGTTTAAAAGAGGTCTTTTCTACATTTTCTGTCGGATACAGGATTCTTTAGGCTGTGTGTAGGGGGCGGGGATATGCAAAACAGCCTCAGTCTTTAACTGAGTTGAGGAAGAGCAGCAAGAAGTACTGTGGTGGGACCGCTCAATATTGCCCCTTCTAATAACTTTTTTTCACCAAACGCTTGGAGATGAGTTGAAATGCAGACTGAATCTCCTGTTTCCAAAACTTGCTTTCTGGAGCATGCTCAGAGAAGTGACCTTTGCTGCTTCAGAGCTGACTGGCATTCTGATTCACATTTATAATGTGTTCCTTTACACAGTCTGTGTGTCCCCTCACCTGCCCTTTTTCTTTTCCTCATGCCCGGTCCACCTTTTCAGGCTTTTTCATTCTAATTTTATATAAATAGGCACAACTTCTAGTAGGGCCCCAAATCTGGCTGGGATCCTCCACTGCAGTTGTATATCCCATAATGGTCAATCCATTCCCTCATGTTTAACAAGCATAACCATGAGGCATGTCAGTGGGAGGGGCTGCCTTTTCCAAAAATACTTTTCTGTTGAAATAAATCCCTTTGTGGTTTGACTGCTGAAAAGATTCTTCATTTTAACTTTCCATTCCCAAATTGCAATTTGGTATGGAAGTACAGCTGCGTCTGTACAAACCACAGCATGTACAGTTTGTTCATCCCTTTATTACAAACAGATAGTTTACATATTGTGCTCTGAATTATAAGGGTAAACTTTTACTTATTAGCTTAGGAAATAATGAAACAAAGGAAGGCAGAACTCATGGAAATAGGAAAAGCACACTAACTGCTAGTTGTTGATATTATGCAGTATCTGTTGTATTCTGCAGCTTGAGGGATCACTGGATAATGTTTATGGTACTCACAAGGGAAAATGATCATGGGAAAATCTTTGAAGACAAAAACAAGGATGCCCATTTCAAAACAAGTAGTTATCCTGCTTATACAAACACAAAGTTATAAAACAAATCATGAGTACAGAGCTGATCATTTACCAGGTTGTAATTTATTAAAGACACCACAGATTTCACATTTGGGGAGAGTATTTTTCTACTTCATGGCTTCCTCCCAGCTTCTAGATTCAGTGTTATCATGAACAAAGCCTACTTTTATGAGCCTATCTTTTAAAGATGGCTGTATATATATATATATATAGTCAAAATTCAAGCAGTTTTTTTTCCATGTAAATGCACAGTGATAATTCAACATTTGGGAAATATCCATCTGTACGCAACCAATGCTTGGTTTTAGATCTGTTCCTACATCTCTGTTCTGTCTTTAGAAACTAAACCAAACCAAAAGCAGGAAAGATGCATCAGGTGCTCTTGGCATTTCTAGACAGCTCCAATTGATAGAGTCTGAAACACTGCTGTAGCATGTCCAGTCATGACCACGTAGAGAAGGTGGTTATTTGCAAAGTACAATAAAATGCAAGGACTGAGACTAGTCAGATGATATGATTTAAAAAAAACAGTTTACAGTATTTTCTAGAACTATAAGAAGGGCATTTCAATCAAGTCCAGATTTTGTGCCACCTAGAAGAAACCCTAAGTTCAAACACAATTGATTCGGGAGGATACATTAACAATGTAAAACATCCAGTTTAAAATTGAATTTTATACCATTTTAATAGTCTGTCAGGTATATTGGTTTTACATCAAAGATGTAGCAGTATGGAAACATGCTTGTTGGTTTCCTACAGTGTAACAATCAGCGGTAGTTTAAGTCTAGAAGTTCAGACTGTGGTTTTTAAAAAATATCTATACAGTAAACTGATGAAAAACACTGCAGAAAGTGGAGGATGGTGACTTTGCACCAACTTCTAACACTCTCTCATGGTTGATTTTATGGCTTGTATTTGTCCGTCATCTTCTGTGCTTCTGGGGTTAATGAATTACATCTCCTACTTAATGTTCTGTTTACCACAATACAGCCAGCACAAAAACAAGGAACTGATGTTAATCAGTGTCTCCAAAATGGTTCTCAATCAGCTGAACGGTTTCCTAGCAATCGCATCATTCATGCTAGCCCCAAGTATCACTGGATAGTAACCTAAGGGAGAAGCAATGCACAAGAGAGGGGAACCTGCAGTATTTCTTTTGAGTATTTCTTTTGAATAGTTCCATACTCAATCACTGATATTTTTCTGAAGTACAGCTCAGCTCTCTTTTCTATGCATGTAATGCTTTGTTTTGTAGATCAAGACAACTCTATGGACTCTATAGATTTCCAAAACATTTTTGACAAGGTCAAATTGAATAAACAGCAGCCATAGGAGAGCAGGTCTTTTATGGAATAAAAATTGGTTAAACAATAGGGAACAGGCAATAGGAATGATAATCATTTCTCACAGTAAAGGGACATAAGCAGTAGGCTCCCACAAAGACTAATATTGGGACTATTTATAAATGGTCTGTAATTGGGGGCACCCAATTTTGCTGGTGACACAAAACTATTCAGGAAGGTGAAAATATAAGCGGTTTGTGAAGAGCCCTGGAGAGGACTTCTTGAAACTTCATTTGACATATTGCTGCTTACAGACTCAATTAAATGTAAGCAAGAACTTCTCCTGAGACTGGAATGGGGACCACCCAATCAAATTGGTGGGCAATTGATAAAAAAACAAACAAAATGAAGGACTTTTCCCCTCAACATGTATTCAAATTGTAAAATTCATGCCAGTGGACATTGTGGTAGCCACTAGAATTCATAGCTTTAAAAGAAGATTAGAAATATTCATGAGGGAGAGATCCATCAGTGGCTATGAACCATTTACTCCCGCCTCCCCCACAAACCAGTGATTGACACAATTGCTGCTTGTTTGACGAGGTTACATATTCACACAGTTGAATCAGAAACTGTACTTTTTTCTGCCTTTTATAGTTTTCAGTTTTCAAGTGCAGGGAATAATGGGAGTTGTTTTTTGAACCAAGGTCCATAGAAAAGGGTAGCAAATTATTGCTATAGGGTATCTAAAATAACTCAAAACAGACCTCCAGAACTCTGTATTGAAGAACTATTTGAGGCAGGCCTGTCAAGTATGTACTTTTTTTTTTTTTTTAGGATTCTCAGAGTTCACTGGGAGAATGTACTTATATAAGAGCCTTATGTTCCAAATCAAGCTTGGAATACAAGATGCTGTGAGGCAATCTGACCTAGCAGAAATTTATGACTGCAAGGTGTCACCTTGGGACCTGTAGTTGAAGGGAGAATATCAATTTGAAAGAGTAACTTGCACTTCTAAATTGTGTCAGCTTGATAAGATATTTCTGGGCTCTGCCTTTCCAGACTTTTGAGTCTTCTGTTCAAGAAGGGCGATGAAGATGCATTGAAAGGTTTCTGGTAAAGCATCCCTGTAGATCTGGAGAAGTAAAGGATCCCCTGCACTAGATTCTGGCCAGTACACAAAAACTCTTTTCTCTTCATCCAGAAATCAAAAGTCTATAAGCCAATTTTCAGTTGACACGCACATTTTTCACACTGAAGATACTTCTGAGATTATCATCAGATTGTTGAGAACCAGAGTGGACCAGTCCAGACTTCACCCTGGGATAGAACTTGGGCTCAACATGACTCATTTAAACCATTACTGTATTGCCTTTCTATCAGATGTGGCATTCAAGGAGGCTTACAAGTTCAAAAAAAGCAGTCATTTGAAAATAAGCATTAGAACAGAGGTAATAAACTGTTACAAGGGAAACTACCACAAACTGCTTAGCTGTAGAGCACCAGAGTTCCAGCCACAGGGCCAACAGCTGACAAGCATCTTAAATATGATGGCCTAGGGGGCAGGAATTCTAGCTGACACAAATATTTATGCTTACAAAATATAAAGAGGCCAATGGTAATGCTACATGTTACTAAATAAGTGCCAACATATACCAAAAGCCCCTGTATAGACATAGTAACATTGACGTTTTCAACAGTAACCACGACAAATTATGTTTTAAACTCAAATGCATAGGGGGGAGAATGAGTGAGCATGCTGGCCCCACCCAGTTCTTGTCAATGAAAATGGTGGCCCAACCCCTTTCTACAAGTGCTTATGGAACATTCCCCTGATACAAAGCATTCAAAAACTACATTTCATATATGTGTAGGCATACCATGCTTGTATTCATTAGAATACAATTGGAGGTCGTAACATCAATAATCTCTGCTATGCAAATGATACAACACTCCTTGCTGAATCAGAGTGTGATCTGAAGATCCTGATAAAGAGACTAAGAGAAGAAAGCGAAAAGATGGGAATATACCTAAATATCAAAAAGACCAAGATCATGACAACTACTGGCAGTAGCACCAAAGTCACGATTGACAACGAGAACATTGAATGTATTGATGATTCCATCTTTCTTGGCTCTATGATCAATCAAAGTGGTGGATGCAGCCGTGAAATCAAATGGCGAATAACACTGGGCTGGAATGCAATGTTAGGCATGAACCGAATATGGAAAGATAAGGATATCAGCCTTAATCCAAAGTGCTGGCTACTCAACGGCATTGTCTTTCCCATAACAAGCTATGGATATGAAAGCTAGACCCTGAAGAAGGAAGACAGGAGGAGAACTGATGCTTTCAAATTATGGTGTTGAAGACGAATGCTGCGAATACCATGAACAGCCAAAGTTTCCAACAAGATAGGTTCGGAGAGGAGCAAACCAGCTATGTCATTAGAAGGCATTACGGCTAAAGCTCACTTACTTTGGACACATCATGCGATCAATCTCGTTCAAAAAATCATTAATGCTCAGCGGCAAAAGGAAACATGGTCACCAAAGGATCCACTGGCTCTACACGATCAAAGCCGATACAGAAATGACCATGAACCAACTAAAAGAAGCAGTCATTGCCAGACACGTATGGCGAAAACTTTCCTATAGAATCGCTGAGGGTCGGACACAACTGAATGGATAACATCATCATCATGGTTGGCCTTGTTCGATACTTGGAAGAGAAACCACTGAGGAAGCCCAGGGTTGCTACGCAGAGGCAAACAATGGGCAAACTATGCATTCATTCATTCACCACCTGTTTACACTGTAGAATTCACAGCAGCTTACAATGTTCATGCTGGCCTTGAAAACCCAGCTGTGACTTGATGGCACTTTTCTTCTCTACCACCTACTGCTACAGCAAAAGCCTGGCCTTTTGTATCTTTCTCTTACTCACTCTACCTCATAGGTACCTTTAAGACCGACAAAGCTTTATTCAAAGTATAAGCATTTGTGGCGAGCACACTTCCTCATCCTTTCCTCTGAGGACCTGTGCATGCACACAAGAGCTTACACCTTGACTAAAACTTGGTTGGTCTTAAAGGTGTCACTGGATCCAAACTTTGTTCTGCTGCTTCAGACCAATGTGGCTGCCCACCTGAATCTATCAGTCTACCCCTGTCTGCCTACAGATACAGTCAATGCATTTGCACTGTACCAGACACATTTAGTCCCAAACAAATCAAATAGGTCCACTGAAGCCTGTGAAAAAAAAAAATGTGGGGAAAGCACACAAACAACCAATTTAACTGATAAAAACGAAGCATGCAAATACCAATTGGGACAATACTGTTTGGCAGGAATATATGTTACCAACTGAGGTCTCACAACGCCCCTGTCAGGCTTTTGACTGCTGCTCTTCCCTCCCTGCCCCCCCAACTGAAATTGGTCAGCAAGTCAACAGAATAACCACCGTATTTGATGACCTCCAAAAAATTGTTTGGAGTGGTATTAGTTACTATCCAACTGGCCACATCTGCAATTGTTCCAGGGTGAGAAAAAAAATGCACATATTTCCCCCTACTTTTTTCCTACTCCCTTCATCCCCTGTGGCTTCGTGGTTCTGCATCAGCCAGGATTACATCTAAGGAAAAATCAGAAGCATGCCTCAAATCCCTCCCCCAGTTTCCTAATCTCATCTTTGCCAACATTTCAAAACAAGAATCATCATCTCCACTAAACTTGTCTCCGTCCAGGACCATTACATGTTGATGAACGATAATTTACATACCGTAGAAGTTACCAATTTACTATAGAATGATGCACAAAGAAGAAAATATACCATAATTTCTGACAAATACTACTATTTTAAAAGGCTTCAGCAATTTGTCATGAGACATCAACCTTAATGATTGCTATGGCAGACGACAGAAATAGCAAATATCCTGTAATTGTTTATTATATCATATTGTTTATAGTTCTTATACAGGGTGGGGTGAGAGGACTGGAAATCACACTACACGTGTCGTCTGCAATAAAATCGGAATAAAGAAATATTTTAACATCTCAAATATGAATTATGCTGAGAAACTTAATTTCTTTGCCTGGTTATACATGGAAACATCCAAAGCAGCGAGTAACCAGATTAGGTATGTACCTCATGACACATAATGAAAGCAATAAGGGGAAAGGAGAGAGAAACATCCATTCATATGCATCTCAGAAAGGGATAGAAAGAATTTGCCTATGAAAATACTCCATCTTCAACATTTCAGCTTGCTCTAAGTATTGGGTTGGATTTAGCCAGCATTTTCACAACTAATTCCCCCTTGAATGGTTTGAATACGCAAGATCTGTCATATGCATGATTCAAAAGCATATGGAGACCTCCAACAGGGGGCATAGGAGAAGATGGGCATACATTTTGCAAATACTCTCCTCCAGAATCCTGCTTCTCTGAGCATGCTTCTTACCTATTTGCCTTCAGGACAGACTGACCAAAGACAGCAAAACAGAAGGGAAATTAACTTTTTATAGAAAGACAAAAAAGAATTCTACACAAAGTTAGTTTCCCTTTTTAATAAAACTATTTTATGCTTGGATATATATACATATAATAAAACTATGTTATGTTTTTAGGTGCCTAGTGCTGTAATCCTCCTTGCATATTTAAATTCTGCCATCACTAATTACAGTCCCCATGCAAATCCCATGGTCCCCAGTACAGCGTGTGTGTGTGTGTGTTTGTGTGGTCATAAGGGACACTCTGCTCTCATTTTCACAAGTAGAAATGCTGAGCAAGTTGGATCCTGAGCAAGTTGGATCCAACTTATTATTTAATCTTAAAATTCTGATTCTGGTATACTCTTAGCCAGTAACGTTCACTGCAACTGTAAACATACATATAAAAAGATGCACCTTTGACAAACAAATTAAGTATTTTTCAGATTCAGATTTTGGGAACATTTTCTATACTTGCATTCTAGATTATTCAGGTCCCCAATACCCTTTCAGAATTTGGGGTGTTTTTTTTTAATGGGGGAGGGCTTTCAAATATTTCTAAGGTACACTATTCTCTAAGGAGAACTGTGATGGACTACACTTATAAAAGCACAGATTCAGAGTACCTTTATTGGCATAAAATAAAAGCACAGAAGTGCTGTGAAAACAGATAAAGGACTGTGGAGAGATCATTCTTCACAGAGCAAGAGAGTCTTGAGTGGCAGGTAGTTTGGAGAAATCTGATTGGTTAACATCAGCTGAGCAGAGAAAGATTTCTGAACTGGATGCTGAGAGGCAGGCCCTTTCTGCACCCACCGTTCTCTGTGGAGTGGGGGCATTGTCAAGTCTGATATTGGTTGATTATGTAGGTGGGCATGGTTTCTAGTTTACTTATGGAGCCCTGTTTCCTCCCCAAATCCTCATTGTCCCGCCCCTCTTCCTTTTGTTGGAATTATGTTACAAGAATAACCAGTAGTGTTGCCTTAATTCTGTGCTGTGTTGAAACAGCACTTGGAAATGCTCCTTGAGAAGACAAACTGCAAAAGACAGCCATTTTCCCCAATCCCCCCCCCTTTTTTTTCTATTTTTGGAAACTCTCCTAAATAAAATAAAGGGAGACCTCTGCATCTACCTCCTGGGGTGTCTGGTGAGGAAAATAAGGAGAGAGGGGTCAAGATGACACAGACTAACTGCTGCCTAACACCAGGGAGGGCACCGATCTTCTTTGAGGCTTGGGATCCTGAGCAAGTTTTGATTGCTTTATCTCAACAGTTTTTGAGGGACAAAGCAGAAGAGGTGGTCCTGTAGCAACAAGGGTCTCCAACCATTTAGGACTTTGTAAGTAAAAATCAGAACCTTGCATTTGATCCAGCCTTCAATCTGGAGCCAGTGCAGCTGAGAGAATACAGGTGTAATATGCGATCATTCTTAGTAACTTTTTAAAAACTTAGTAAATTCTGCTGCATTTTATTCTGCCTTCCTAATGAGCTTAACATCCTTTTGATAAAGATCCTTTTGGTAAAGATTTTTTAAAAAACAAAAAGTTCCCATATTCTTGCAGACGTTATAGAACAGGCTTTTCTGAAGTAACATCAATTTTTAGTAGAATGACAACTTTACTAACTATGCAAGCAGAATACACTGTTAGCACTAGATCTTTTTAAAGGAGAATACTTTTTAAATTTAATATTTTAGCAACGTTTAAGACTAAATAATAAAAGGGGTAAAGAAATGAATATGTTTAGTTGCAGAATATATTCCCTTGGATTTCAATTTTAGCAATGGATTTCAGAATACATATTTTCAAGCTTTCTACCTTCAGTTGTCCTTTTCCATGGCAAGTTGTGCAGCACAGAACCCTTGTCTATTGCAGAAGTTCCCAAGACATAGTCTATGACTCATATTTGGTTCACCCAAGCTCCTAAAAAAGGCTGTTGTGCTTCACTGTTGCCCTGTGTCAAGGGACCAAGACTTGGGTTATATTATCTATGAATGGAAGCTTATCATCCATAACTGCTCTTCTCACTGAGAAACAGCATGATATACCTACACATATGAAGTAGTTCCTTATAATGGAAACCTCCCATTTCCGTTTGCCAGCAATTATTTTATTACATCTTCTTGTTGTAAAAACATTCATATTTATTGACTCCAGCATTTTTGTGATACATCCAGATGTGCTGTTTACTTTGGATAAACATGGGCTTGTATTGCACCAGCAGATCAGTTTGCAAAGAATATTTCTTGAACAGAAGAATATGACATGCATGTAAATTTCATAAAGGAGGCAATTTACATAGCACAAATATATAAAAGCCCTCGAGCATGATATTCAAATCAGAGCAAACTGAAGCACTTAGCAAGGCTGGAATTTTTAACAGAGCTACGAACTTCAGCAGTGTAGTAAGGCTCTAGAATGTAACTTTCCTAAAGATCTTGATCTTGATCTGGCAGGTGATTTTCTCCTAAGGCAATAATTAATTCTGCTGCTAGGTTGGCTTGAATCTCTCATAGCAGAAACCTTCCATTATGACAACTGTTTCCCAAATTTATGATACATCTGTGACATAACAAAGCTTTACCCTGCCAAGTACTCTTTATACCTGAGGCACTTACAGATGGGGAAAGTAGGGAGATTGGATACCAACTGTACCTACATGGGCATGGCCACTGGCTATTTTTGAAACACATGGGCACACATGAATCCTTATTATGGCAAATCTCTTGACAATGGAAAGCCCTGCCATGACTCAGTAGGAACATGTGTAAGTAAGTGGTTTCACTGTACAGTTTTGATGGTATCAGCAAGGCCCTACCACTTCATTTAATTATCGAGTTCAACAATCCATGACCCGGGGAGAATAGATTTTTATCTACTGCACAGGTGCAAAAGCAGTTCGCAATACAGAAGGAAATGAAATGCTGCTGCCCCAGTGACTGTGCAGCTGCCAAGGAGTTGTTCAAGGTGAATGGCAGACAGGCAGATGGATCTGTTGAATGTGGCAAGTTTGCCTGCCAAGTCTGTGTGCAGCAAAAGTTCACGTACCCTTACATCTAAGCAGTCAGTCCAAAGGAACAGGATTTAAGCAGAAGCAGTAAAGTGTGTTGTATTGAGAGCCAGCAGAAGGCAGCTGGCATGCTCTAGTGCAGGGGTAGTGGTCTAGTGCTCTAGTGGTTAAGAGCAGCAGCCTCTAATCTGGATAACCCAGTTAGATTTTCCACTCCTACACATACAGCCAGCAAGGTGACCTTGGGCCAATCTCACAGTTCTCTCAGAGCTCTCAGAACCTCACCTACCCCACAAGGTATCCGTTGTAGAAAGAAGGGTAGGCAGTTGCATGCCACTTTGAGACTCTTTCAGCTGGAGAAAGTGGGGTATAAAAACCCCAGCTTTTCTTTGTCTCTTAAATGGGAGCTAGATTTTTATGCAATCGGAGAGTTTTTTCCCCACTGCTACTTGTACAATCACTTTACACTTATTTCAAATTGATTGATGACAAGAAAGAAAGAAAGAAAGAAAGAAAGAAAGAAAGAAAGAAAGAAAGAAAGAAAGAAAGAAAGAAAGAAAGAAAGAAAGAAAGAAAGAAAGAAAGAAAGAAAGAAAGAATTTCATAATTCATTTCCTGATTCTAACCTGTTGATTCTAACCATTAGTCAACAGCATTTAAAGGGCAATAAAATAACACAGGAAATTATTTATGTAAAGGATTCAGAAAGAAAAATACTGCAGAGAGTCACAGACGTTGGCACATTATAGTCCAAGGAATGCATTCCTTTCTAATTGAGTTTACAATTTGCTTTCTGCCTCTTGGTGCGTTCAATGGCTTTGTTGACCTAGTGTGTGTGCTGCTAAATTTTCTATAACTCATTATTGGCTAATAAGGTTTGTTTTCATTTTCTTCTAACCGTTCTTTGGGGAGAAAAAATTCCAACAAGGTCTCCGAGTCTGCCTATAGCATGGATTATCCTAATGGTGGGGGGATTAAAACTGGGTAGAGAAGGAATGGGGGTGGCATTTTTTACAAAATTAAAAACAACTAGTGTGAGGAGTTAGTATTTTTTAAAGGAAGTAAAAAGTACATGCAAGTCTAAAATCTCTATTAAAGTTAGGGGATATCAGATACCTTAAAAGTAGTTGTTAGGGTTTAGGTAAATTATCTTGGACACATTTGGGGAAATTTTAAGGCTTCCATATTCATCTCACACTGAGCAATCTAGATAAATCTTCAATCTAGCCGTTGATGCTGAGCAATCCCATGAATGCCTGCCAAGTCCCAAGACCTTGTGCTCCACAGCAGAAGACGGCACATTTGCTCATTTCAGATTCTACCTCATGTTCTTTTGAACAGCACTACAGAAAAAGATCCATTTGCATAATTTAGACACACATAACAATGTCACACGGAGAATTCTTTAGATATGTTGACATTCTTGTTAGCTTCAAAAATATCATGCCCCTTTCTCTTGAGAGATGAACAAATTCATCTAATGCAAAATGGTATGAAAAAAATATAGTGCTTTGTTTGAAGGGTGGCACATAAGGCAGTTTCCAGCTTATCTCATTTATGTTATAGAGAAATAATTCTGGTTTTTCTTTAACAAAAAAGCATGTGGTTCTTTGCTCCATTTTCCTTTTTGTTCAGTGTTGCAAGTTTTTTTCCCGTTTGCCTGAATGCAGATAGCCTTAGCTTTTTTGTCATTATATATATATATATATATATATATATATATATATATATATATATATATATATATATATATATATATATATATATATATATATATATATATATATATATATATATATATATATATATATATATATATAATAAACGAATAAAACACCCCATTTAACCATTACTGCTGGAATTTCTTTATTCCCCCTTGTAAGTGGTTTTGCTGGCTCTATATTACTGTTTTGGCTGCTTGTAATCTCATGAGTTATGAGTGTTATTTCCTTACAATTGCACATATTTTCCATATTTCACACAACCCAATTATTTATCACACACATATACATGTGTTTTGAATTATTTTTAAATTAGCTGCTTCTTATTCTATACATTTTAAAAATTACACTCAGTGTTTTTCAGTCTCAAAATAAATGATACAGTCAGCACTTTATAATGGGTTTCCTATTTTCATAAGCTTGCAGCCTCTTTGTTTTCAAAGAATGCACATTTTTTGCAGTTTCTCTCTACCTTCAGGGAACACTTAGCTTATGAACCTCTGTTCTACTCCCAGTGAATCATTGATGCCCTTGTCCTGCAGTGCCACCCTTCCCCTTGGGTGGCGCTACACAGTAAGATCAACACCCTTTCAGTTCCTGGTCATATATATGTTCACAGTTCAGCTGAAGTTCTGGTAGGAGAAAATTTCTATCACAGCTGCTAGAGACTACTGTAACTCTGTTAGAACCCAAGTTCATCACCACAAAACAATCCAACAAAACAATAAAAGTTTTAAAAACACAAGGAGACTTCAATGGTCTCAAAATGTACATGGTTACCAGGACTACAATTAACTGTTAGGATAGTTAATACATCACCTGTACACAATTAACCAACATCAACAGGACATTGGGATCAGTTCACTGAAAATGGCAGGGAAATTCATAAATTTAAGAGTTCCTTGAAAATAAAATTCAAAAATGGCTGCTTGCTGATTATTCCTTTTGCTTGATTATTAGTGTAGATTGTTTGGCAATGTGATTTAATTGGTAGGAAAGGGTCTCTAAGCTGTGCAGAAAATAATTCAGGATTGAGTTAGTTGTCAACAAACAGCAATCTGAGTTGATTGATGCTACCTGATTACCTTACCAGGCAGATTCTTGGCATCTGGTGAGTGGAGACTGCACCCTATTAGCAGTACCTCTTTCCCTTTGCCTGTGCTCTGTTTGTGCATTTGTGGAAGTAAGCAAATATATAAATACACTGTGAAGATTTTCACATTACCATTCTAAACACTGTTGTTGGCACTAAGTCAATACAGCACTTCAGTGGCATCAATGGAGTCAAGGCATCTCAATGGTGTCGCTATAGCTCTGAAGTCCTATATTGGCTTAGCACTATAGCACTCAACTTAGAATGTTTTTTTTTAAAACAAACAAACTCTGAGGAAGACTAGGTGGTGAAAAGGGGTGACAGGGAAAGTGGCATTGTGAGAAGTACCACTGAAATTTTAAACAACACACGACAGTGATTCAGAAGGGTAATGAAGGGGTAGAAAATGGAAGAAAGTAGTTTCCCTCAAAATGCTTTGCTAACCTGACACAAGTGAGTTTGTATGAAAAAGTAAATAAATTCCACTAGCAGTCAGTTCCTAAAATGGGTTTGTCTGAAATGACAGAAAAAATATATTAGCAACCAGTTACTAAAATGGAATACAAAGGCAGTTTGAAAATGACCTGTAAGTCTCCAGTGTTCTATAAAAGTAGACCAAAAGTGGACTGAAGGCAAGCAAGCATTCCTGTAAGGTAGCAGTTTTGTCTTTTCCATCACCACAAACTCTTCTGTACTTTGTCAAGTGAAGAAAACTATACCTGGAGCAGTGCTTTTGGAATTTCTTGCCACCCAAGTTACTACTTAACCACAATATCTAGTATGTTAACAATAATGGCTGGCTTAACAGGCAACTTCTAATCCGTAAAAGCAACCACAGCTAAAACAGCTCTCTTGTAAGTTACAAATTCATCTTTTTCCATAAGCATAGGACCTATCTTTTCAAAATTTGACACTCTTATAGAAGGCCTATTCAAGAGAGATTTAATATATTTATGCTAATTTTCATTTCATTTATTGTATATATCTACCACTTATCAGTGGTTGAGAATCAGCAGTAAAAATCTCAACTCTTCTCTTGGAGCACAAGATCATGGAGGACAGGTGATAGATATCATTCCCCCCAACAGATAGTCTTTAGACTGAAAAGGCATGCCTATGATTTCATTTCAGGTGTTGTGAAAATGATCTTCAGTTGCTATTATTATAATCTCTTGGAAATATCCCATGCCCAACAGAGCAAATTCTCAACTGGAATTTGTACAGTCATAGAGCCACATAACATTCAAAAACAAGAACAAAATACATGTAATGCCTTTAATGTTTTGTGTTGTGTCAATTTGGTTAGTCCTCATTAAAGGTGTTTACATGGATTTCATTCCAGTTTGGAACTGCCAGCCTGAAAACCTGCTGCTGCATACATATTTCCCTGCAGATTTCCTTCAGGTCATACTATCATTTAACAAGAAACAGACTCAAGGGCATCTAATAGTGGAGATCATTTTTTTTCTCCATCCCTTGGAAGTTTATCCCTGCCCCTTTTTATGACTCCTTGGTACTGCTGTGATAAAGCAAAAGTCCTTATAGTTTACTCACCCAACAAGAACTGTAAAAGTTCAATTGTTCATCATGATTCCTGAACAAATATCAGTTCTCTTTGATACTTACTCTTTCTCTCACACATGATATTAAATTATGGCGCATAGTCCTTGTATATCCTGCAGTATTTTTCTTTTACATTTTACCTGGGAACATGCCTTGTAGGGTGGGGAGGTTCATCATCATCATCATCATCTTGTGTGTGATCAGTTTTTAAAATGCAAAACATGAGTGTTGTTCTTGCTTATTCTACTTGTACTGGGCATTTCCTTTAGTCTCAGTTTGAGTTATCTCATGGGAATCACAGTCCTGTTTCATAGTGTAGCACTTTTAATATTTATTCCTGTTATAGGGTTGTGCAAGGTACATCCTGAAGCCCTTATAACTGCTTCTATAAGCAGCATTCAAAGGGGAAAGAAACAGGCTGCTTCAGCATCTGGCTCTGTGTATCCTGATTGCTAAATTCTCATACAGCATTCCTGAAACACAACGTTGCTCTACTGCCATGCTTACTAAAACCTCTGAAACAAAGCTGATCAAAGATCTCATTATCAAATGCTATCAGATCTTCCTAGTATTTTTATACTGTCAATTATTTCCTGCATGTTAGAAACAAACATTGAGATGGATTTATTTGGCCTTAATTTTCTGGGTCCATAAAACAAACTTCTGTGTAACTTAAGGTGACCACATTGTCCCACTTTTGGAGGGACATCTGGGGGCACCTGGCAAATTGTACTTATGTTGAAATTTAAAAATATATATTACAATACTATTTTTACATCCTATGCATCATAAAAAGGGGCAGGGATGAACTTCTGTCTCTCCATACCCCAGAACCTTGTAATGAAGTCCAATGGATACATATTTTGTGAAGAGAAATAACATGGAGATACAGATTTTTATTTGCTGAAAGGCCCTCGTTGATGATAGGAGGCTTAAAGCTCAGCTAGAAGGTAGCAAAAGACCTAATAAGATGGCTGAAGATAACAAATGAGATAAAGACAGCCTGTAAGTCCTGTTAGGTAAGAAAAGATACCCACGAATAAGGACTGCATTATAGCAAATGTTAACAATAGGGACCTTACCCAGTCCTGCCCTCAATGCTGCAAACCACCTTAAAGAGTCAGCTTTGAAAGAAAGAGAAAATTTGTGAAAAGTGAGCTCTCTGATATACAATGGACTCCCTCTCTAGGGTAAAGTCTGAGTATGATGATCCAATCATGCTTTTTGGGTATGGCATGAGCTACATGCTCTGAGATCACCTTGGTTGAAGTTCTTTAATTGTCATTGAACAGCTGAATTGCAAAGGTGTGCAGGTTATCAGTGTCACATTGACAATGTTCAGGCGGGGGGAAGAATCTCAAGAAAGGCCCTTGTTATTATGGCATTCTTCAAGAATTTAAAGTATAATAATACCCTTGCAAAGCAGAAGCTTGCCTATCTAGAAATATGCACAGTCTGCAAGAAGAACTCATCATAATAATTCAATACCATGCCTGAGGTAAAAAATAACTAGAAAATGTTCAACAGAAAGCCATTGTTTTAGCAGTACTGAATAGTTTTACAAGGAACAAGTGCTTCACAATCTATGGAATTCAAAAAATCCTGTTCATTCTTAGAATTTACTTCCCCCCATGTAGAAATGAGCAAGTAAGTACATGAAGTGAATGCAAATGCCGCTGATTAAGCCAGACACACAGACTCTTCATGCCAAATGATCATATTTGGTCATGACATGGTGGATGTAGCGGGAGGCCTCTGTCAGGACATGAAGCAGTTCTTTTTTACTAGGCAACAGGAGGGATCATCATCAGCCAGCTCTGCCCAAAGCCAGAACTGTAGCCATCACACCAGAAAAGACTTCTAGCTCAATTAGGCCAAACAATCTACGAAAGACTTGTCTCAGGCATGCTGAGTCTACTCATACTGTGGTACTGGAAGTCTGGAACTGCTACACTCCATTGAATGGTGCAGAGCATCTATTTCCTTTAGGAAGGACGTGAGGAGGCTGATGGCAATGGGGCTGCCACTGTATCACTGTGCAAGCATACAGCTGTGCTCTGGGTGACATGATTAGAAACAGGCCAGTGATATCATCGCTCTGTGTGTGTGTGTGTGAAGTGCTACCAAGTCACAGCTGGCTTATGGTGACCCTGTAGCCTGTTCAAAGCAAGAAAAGTTCAGATGTTGTTATTTTGCAGGAAGGTGAGATTGCTTTCTCATGCAATCCCACTTTCCTGCAACCCCCCTCCCCCATTGTGTTTCAGCAGCAGAGCTACTCTGTCACCAAAATGTGTCCCCCACCATTGAAATGCGTCCCCTGTGGGGACACAGGAGAGTCTGCTACTCTGCTGTAATACAGTGGCCGTGGCCCAGCATGGCCACGGCCATGCATCATGGGTCTAAGACTCTTAACCACTATATACAAATCCTGGGGAAATACATTCCTTTACAGTTTTTGGCAAAATTTCCAATGTTTGAACAACGCTGTGGACTTTTGAATTTAGTGGCAAAGTGATATCACTTATTTTACTCAAACTCAAAATTATACCGCAAACAAAGCCAAGTATTTGACATCAATATGATGGGGCAATTCTGATAATTCTGTATATTTCATTTGTCGATTAGGACACTGGCTCATGCTGAGCTGCATAAGGGGCGGGGCTTAAGCATCCATATGGGACGCTGCCTGCCTGCTCTGCCTCTTTGTGGCCCAGCAGGCAAATGACTCACCCTCCCTCCCTATTTCCAAGTTGTATTGTTGTGTTTGTTCATCACAGCAGGTATGCACATAGGAATGAGACTGTTTAGGGGAGCCGGTGTGAGATCAGCCTCCCCAATGTGTATGGGGCCTCCTTAAAGGGGTGGTAGTAATGAACTGGGGCCTACTCAGTGGGGTAGGCCTTTCATAGTTTGTTCGTAACTGGATGGACCCTGGAGGGTAGCCAAGGAGGTTTGCGCCCTTTGGCCCCCCGGCTGGGTCATCTCTCATTTAAGAGAATCCAAAAGAGTTACATATTTCCAGCGGGGAATCTGACAAATTATGAGGGATGTGGATTCTGGGTTGCAGTTGGAGGACTGCTTAGATCAGGCTTATGCCTATGCTACGCCAACACTTCCAGTGGAAGGAGTTTTTGTAATAAAGTTGTAGGCAGTTATAAGCCAAACAAGGAGATGCATATTTGTTCTCACTGAAAATGGCCTTCTACCAGCCAAAACAGGTTTAAATGCAGCCGTACCAGAAAATAAGACCAAACTGGTAACTAAACATATTGAATTAATAACAGAAAATGCAGAAGAACAAGATGGGCATGCATCTGCCCAAAGAAGTTCTTGTTCATCAGTTTTTAGGCAGGCCTCTATTCTCTTTAACCACAAGATAAGAGTATATTATATGCATGTGCATATATTTATACTAGGATATGTCCCTCAATGGCCACTAGCTATGGTGATTAGCTATGGCCACTAGGTAAGGAAGACTCCACAACCAGAGCCAATAAACTTTAGATTACCAGGGATATAATGATGCCATTCGCCAGGTGGAACCTAGGAATCCTCCAGAATCAGAGCTCATCTCCAGACTACTGAGATCAGCTACCCAGAGAAAATGGATCCTTTGGAAGGCAGACTTCATAGCATAGGACCCCACTGGTGTCCCTGCTCTCCCCAGACTCCATCCCCAACCTGAATATGACAATCCTACCCCCTACCCCCCATCTCCTGTTGGTGGTCACAGTGGAGCTGGCAACCCTACAGGGCTAGGCTGAAACAAAGGAAAGTCTTGGCTTTTATGCTCTTGTCTTTGGCTCTCCAGGGCTATTGGCTGGCCATGGTATGAAACAAGTTGCTCAACCACTAGACAGACTACTGGCCGGACAGTTTCTCTTGTGTTCTTATTATTTTGTTGAATGTTTGTCTTTGAAGGTGAAAGCAGTGTATTAGGAGGAGGAATTTTCCCTATGTATTCTACCTTTCTCACCACTCTTTGCAATGTACAGCTGTAGTTTCCCATCTTTCCTGATGCTATGACACTACCGTCCCCTGCTTTCTCTTTCGATCACAGACATCAGGGATCACATAGTAAATGTGATGACATTACGATGATCTCGAACCAATCAGACCAGCAGCATTGTCACAGAGAACACATTAGGCCAGCCGAGAGTCAGAGTAGTGCTCTCTGACCAGCACTGTCATCACCCTGGATTGGTAAATACATTCACCCTTCTTTTTCTGTCATCCTAAAGGGGACCACTTTCCAGTAATGGCAGCATTTTCATGAAAACCCTTTTCAGCTTAACCATGATGTCAGCCTTTTAATGAAGGCTTCACATTTGAGCAGTGAAGGAAACACTGATTAGCCTCCCCACCATATGCTATGTCAAATTGTAGTTTACATGTCCACTGGTTTTCCAGCCTCACATTTCCATTGCAAGGATGAACACATATGTGGTTCGCTTGGCACAGAAAAGTAATGAGATCAATATTTGCATTGAGACACAGGGACCATAGAAAGGGTCAAGTACTCCTCAAGCACTGCTGGTCATGGTGACCATAACGTAACATGCACACCAGCCAATTTCTAGGGCACAGTAGCCATAGAGCCCAGGAACTCAAATGGATATTGCTCAGATTGTTACTCCTCTTGAGCAAAAAATCAAGTGCTTAATTAAGGTTTATGTTGTACTCTCAAGGCTTTGAGGAAACCCATCAAATGCTTGCAGCTAAGATTTAGAACCAAGATGAGGTATAATATATAGACGATTTAGTCTCTATTGAGATAACAAGAGAAGTATAAGCCTCATGATCTTCCTGCCAGGATGACAACTGGTGAGTAGCTGCTTTCAATGTATGAAAGATAACTGTTTTGTCTTTACAAGAACTAACATTAATGGCTAAATTTTGATCAAATAGAATAACAGAACTGACAGGACAAAAATGCCTGTCCTCTTCCCAATGACCAAGTGAGAAAAACTTGTACCTAACAATGAGTTACAGCCTACAGATATTTTACTGACAGAAGAGACTTGGAGAGGTGATCTTATGCAGCTCCTGTTCACACAAATTTGTGCATCAAACATATACTGCAGTAAATATTACCATGTTCATCTGTTACTATAAGACAGTAGTTAATCATTGGGTCTATTTGAAGAAAAGGAGTTGGGTTTTGTACCCCACTTTTCACTACCCAAAGGAGCCTCAAAGGGGCTTACAATCACCTTCCCTGTGAGGTAGGTGGGGTTGAGAGAGCTCCGACAAAATGGCCCTGGGAGAACAGCTCAGTTACTACACCAAACGGGTTCAGTACCAAATGACTCAAATTCATGGCAAAGACGTTTGCATTTCCAAAGCTGTGCATGTGCAAAAATGATGCCAGGTCAAACAGATCAGGAGTTACAAATGTTGCTAAGGTCTACTTAGACAAGCACCAAAGAGTGGAGGTTTTTGGCATAGTGCTTATTTATGAGAGATTCACATGATTTGCAACTGATTTAAGTGTCTGTCTCAAACAACTGACTGTGGCATAGAATTATGATGAAGCAAGGGTGCATGAAAATGCAGTCAGGGTGCAGGAAAATGCAGTCATGCAAAATGCTGATTGTCAGTACTACACTGGTAGGAAAGAATATAGTGCGCTAATGAATGAGATAACAAACCTATCAAAAATTTGTTTGGGGGGAGGGGACTGAAAAAAAATTGGCTCCATGCTCCTGACTGGCAAACAGGATGATAGCATGGTGGCAAATAAAATGATTGCAGCCTTCTGATTGATTATACAATTATTAGGGATTGGCTATAATTCTACATACTGGTCTCTGGTTCAAGACTTTGGTTCTTACCTGTTACTCTCTGGGATGCAGTTTTTGATCAGCTCTCTCACAAAACCAAGGTTTATGTTATAGCTGAGATAATCCTTATCTCAAGGCTAGAGAAATGGAAGAAGTGTATGTCGCTACTGTTTATGGAAACAATTGGAGGTTGAGGGAGTAAGCACACAAACAGCTTTTCGGACGTGTCAGCAGTTCCTGGAAGTCAGGTATAATAGCTATAGGGTGTTCCTAGGAGGTGGAGTAGGGAGATAGAGACCACAGGCTATTGGCTCATCCTGCAAGGGCATCATCTTTCCCAGCCTCCAAGAACAGGGTATTTAACACTATGTAATCGCATTGTTCTCTGTGCATATTTGGGAAATCCCCTGTGTCTATATTTCTTCTGCAGTAAAAATATATAAAAGATTTTTTGCTCAGTGTGATTAATTGGGGCTGGGCAAAAGAACCCTAATTAGAACCCGAACACTTAGCCACAGTGATCCATGCAACGGTCACCTCCAGAATAGATTTCTGTAACTCGCTCTACGTGGGCCTTCCCTTGTCCTTGATCCGGAAACTTCAGCTAGTGCAAAACGCAGCTGCTAGGGTCCTCACTGGCACATCTTGGAGGGCCCACATCCAGCCAGTGCTGAGGCAGCTGCACTGGTTGCCAATTGCTGCCCGGATCCGGTTCAAGGTTTTGGTTCTAACCTTCAAGGCTTTACGTGAGTTGGGACCCACATACCTGAGGGACCACCTATCGCCCTATGCCCCTCGCAGGGCCTTGCGCTCTGCGGGTGAAAACCTGTTGGTCGTTCCTGGCCCTAGGGAAGCACGCCTGGCCTCGACCAGGGCCAGGGCCTTTTCGGCCCTGGCCCTGACCTGGTGGAATGAGCTTCCGGGAGAGCTGCGGGCCCTGAGGGATCTTTCAACGTTCTGCAGGACCTGCAAGACGGAGATCTTCCGCCAGGTTTATGGTTGAGGCCGGGGCTGATAATTGATCTATGCCTCCCCCGGGGACTCGGGTTCTGGACCCGAAGCAAAACATCATCAGGACCTCCTCTTCACCCGCTAGTAGTGGGAGGGAGGGGGGAGAAGTTGAGCTGCCGTTCTTGCCATGCCAGCAATATTGGCAATGTTATTATTGTTTTTATGGGGTTTAATGGGGATTTGTGATATTGTTACCCGCCACAAGCCGCAAGGGGGTTGCGGGCTATAAATCTAATAATAATAATAATAATAATAATAATAATAATAATAGTGATAATGATAATAATTAGACTATCTGGCAATCAAGGCTGTGATCTAACCCAGTGGGTGTTTGGGCCTCTCTGACTGCAGATCCTGCCTGGCTTGTTGTCTCTAGGGCTCCAGTAGTTTACAATGGGATGCTCATAGGACATTTCTCAAGAAGGGGGAAGTGGAGAAAGAAGCAGAATCCCCATAGGATGACTGTGTGCTAGATGCAAGGGACATGCCACAAATGCAGGAGGATGGCCTTTGACTATGGTGCTGACAAGCTAACCCCACCTACTGCATCTATGTCTGAGAACTGTAATGGCTATAGTGATTAGACTAGGGTGAAGGAGCTTTAGATCCCTGCTCAAGCATGAAGCTAGTTGGATGACCTTGGGCCAACAGCTCTCTCTTTCTCATTCCAACCCACCTCACTCTGTTAAAATAGGAGGGGAGGGACCATGTATGTTGCCATGGGCTCCCTGGAGCAAGGGCATGGTGAAAATGTGGCACAGAAGCAGGCAGATAGGCAGATACAGTGAACATTTGCTGAGCTTTCGACACAGTACTTTATTGTATTTCATCCACAGTAGTTTTATATTGTGTAAGAGGTCAAACTCAGCTCTTCCTCCCCTCCCCAAACACACACATTTACCTTTTTGAAGTGTAGTTCAGAACACATACCACTTGATGGCAGTGAAGCTTAATTAAACTTTAATAACAGAGCTGCTAGAAGCAACCCGGGGATACTAGCATGGTGATAATAAGAAGTTACAACAATTTTAATAACAATGTTCTTGACTAATTAGGTCAGGAGTTATGTGCATAAGCCCTGAGGTTTCAGGACACGTTTGACAGCTGGCTCCGCCACGGTCAGGATAAGAGAGTTAGTAGTGCTATAGTAAGCCATGCAGTTGCTTACAAATTAGGTTCTGCAGAATCCAATCACTGGTAAAATAAAATGCAGTAATGGTAGTTTTTCATGATTCAGTGGACATGGAGCCCATTATCAGCCACAGAATTTATTCCTTCCTCCCTGCTCTATGCTAAGTTGTAAAAAAAAAAGTACATGCAAGAAAATAAGGAAACATCATATGAAAAATATTTTCCTCAAACCAAAACCACACGTCTTGATGTTGCTGAGCAGAGCTTGTGGTTTTCCCATTATACCCAAAAGAGGAAAAAAGCAAAACTAAACACATTTAATAAATATGTTTAATAAATACATGACCCGCTCTGCATAAAATAAAAGGAGCACTTCTCTCTCTCTCTCTCTCTCTCTCTCTCTCTCTCTCTCTCTCTCTCTCTCTCTCTCTCTCTCTCTCTCTCTCTTTCATTCTGGATATAAATGATTCTCTTTGCTGTCTCAGTTTTATAAGCTGGGGTCTAACATCAGCTGCATTATAATTGTGCACCCACAGTATTATTCTGGCAGGATGTACTATATAAACAAAAGATTACCATTCAAGAGAGAACAAAAGGGCAGCTGGTTTTTATAATCCTGTTAAAATAATATTGTTTAAAATAATATTGCTATAATTCTCAACGAAAATACCGCTGAAGGAAGGAGATGTTGAAAGGGGAGTTTCAGAGGTAAATGATGAACAGCCTCCATGCAAATCAGTGTTGCAAAGAGCTAAGGACTGCTGTTGCCTCTGCAGAGAGAGAAAAGGTCATTCATTACTTGGAAAATGGTGGAGAAGGAAATCCTGTTGGAAATAGGCCCTTTCAGGCTGGCTGGTGAAATTCTCTCTGCTTTTTCAGCTTTTTAGCCTTCATGTTTCTCTTAGAGTTGCACTCAAAGTTGGCTTTTGTAGTTCCAAAGTTGGGACCTGAAGAAGGTTCTAAATATTGGAATATCTTCAGACATGCATCCAGCAACTTCTGTTTGGGCTGATAGAAGAACCAGGATTTCAGGCTTTGGACATTTCAACTTTGGACATTGGTTCTGATGCAGCTGAACTCACTTTTGGTCTCAGTGTATACTCAGGAAAGTAGTGTGTCGTTGGTGGAATGAGAAGAGGGACAAGTGAACCATTATGGACTTTGGGAACCCAAATAAGAAAATGAGCAAAGCCTTTTTGGTTCACTGTTTCATTTTTTTTTTGAGAGATGAATGAACACCTCTAGTCCTTTGAAGGATCAGGCAGATGGAAACAGTACCCATAGGCATTGCATCAAGCCAGGGCTCGTTCTAATTCCATACCCTAGTAACAACTATAAGCCACCTTGCACAAGATGAAGTCAACGTGAAAGTGAAAAAGGTCACACACAAAAATCTCTGCAACAACATCTAGGAAACCATCATTATTATCTCCAACACTGGAGGAAAAATTCATTCCAGAGAATAATGTTTGGATTCGTCTTTGCAATGAAACAAGTGATTACACTAAATTGTTTCCTAATATCATAGTCTTCGTGTAAATGAAATTCAATGTTAGAATGTCACCTATCTGAGAAAAATGACTATATGCTAGAGAAGCACTAAGGCTGAATCATATTTCTTGTCAGATACTCAAGAGCATTTTATGTTCTTATGGAATTATATTATATCCAAAAGAAAATGAATGGGCAGTTGTGCACAAGAGACAAATCTTGAACAACAGACACAGCAAAAGACTCTGATGAACTGGATCCAACTCCGTGTTCCCCAGCTCCTCCCGTTTCTCATAGATGAGTCTTTAAAAAATGACCCCATGGTTTCAGTCCTAAACCCATCTTCCCCTGTTGTGGGGAAGGGACAAAGAAACACACAACATTGCATAATTAAATATACAACAGGCTGCAATGCAAGAAGATAGAAGCAACAGGGATAGAAGCCCCTTGGCTATTACGAACCTTTAAAAAAAATAGTCAAGAAGAAGAGAAGAGGATTTCAAATGGGTGGTTGCATTGTGGTGCCTCACCAATGGCAGCTCGCCTCTGGGAAAGATGGAATGGTGGGTGTGCTTTGTAGGGAGCAAGCCAACAGATCCGCCGGATATGGTGCCCCTCCCCAAACCCTAAACTGGGTAAAGTGGATGGTAAGGATTTTGATGGCCACTCAGGGGGCTATAGGGGAGAAAAGCTGGGGTATAAATGAAGTCAAGAAATAAGTGAAGGCTAAGGCAGTTAGAACTGAAAGGGAAGGCAACAGGGTGTGGACTGATCTCATCAGATCTTGGAAGCTAAGCAGGGGGAAACCAAGGAAGGGGAAAATCAAGGAAGACTGAAGAGGAAAGCAATGACTAATCACAACTGCTTCGTACTTGCCTTGAAAGCCCCTTGCTAGGGCTGCCATAAATAAATTGTAATTGGATGGCATTTTATACATATACATTGCAGTAAGAATTCCTTGAGGTTACCTGAGGTATTATTTATTTATGGATTATATCTCACTGGCAAAGGGAATTACACAGCTGATACAATTAATATGATAAGACATCGAATAAGCAATGCACTAGGATTAAGATTACAGAAATCTGAATAAACAGAGCACACTAGACATGATAAAGCATGCAGATTCTATGAAGAAAATGGTATTACATCAGCAGCAGCAGCACAAGAGCTTGTTGCACCCTGCTTTTCACCACCCGAAGAAGTCCCAAAGCAGCTTACAAACACCTTCCTTTCTCTACAACAAATATCTCATGAAGTCGGTGGGGCTCAGAAAGCTCTAAGAGAATTGCTCTGTAAGAACAGCTCTAAAAGAACTACAGGTCAAGGTCATTCACCTGGCTGCATATGGAGGAATCGGGAATCAAACCTGGTTCTCCAAATTAGAGTCCACCACTCTTAACGATTATACCACGCTGGCTTGCAATGCAATGGCACCAGGGCAATACATGAGTGGATGCATCAGGCTCTAGTGTCTCAGCTGCCTTGAGTGACTCTGCTCCTGGCTTTGCTCAGACATGCAACCCCTGTCATCATATTCAGATGCATAGTGGGCATACATCGTAAAGTATGAGGGAGTTGGCATGTCTCAAAATGCCTCACAGAGCCAGTCAAGGAGGAATGGTCACAGCCGAGACCCTAGAGCAGGGGTGGCCAGATGTGGCTCACTCCTGCACTAAGGTAAGATACATCCACCCATTTCAGGGATGAACAGCTACATCAACTGAACAGACTGTTCCAATGGTCACCCAGAGGGCTGCATGTGGAGGAGGAGTGGGGAATCAAATCCAGTTCTTTAGCTGGTTCTCCTGACTCAGAAGTAATTTGATGGCACTTAAACCACATACACATTTGCAGTAGTATTCCTAACCTGGATAGACCAGGCTAGCCCAATTCATTAGCCCTAGGCAGGGTAGGCTCTGGCTAGTATTTGGGTGGGAAATTTCCAAGGAATTCTAGAGTTGCAATGCAGAGGCAGGCAATGGCTGAAAATGTCTGAAAATGTCTTACTTTGAAAATCCTACGAGGTCATTATAAGTCACCTGGGACTTGATGGCACTTTCCACCACCATACAGACCACAGTCTCTTTCCCTTTTTGAGTTGTCTTCTTAAATCCTTGTGTTATCTTCTAGTGCTATTACCTTTATAATAAAGCTCTCCTAAACAACTCCATTTCACATAGTTTGCAGAGTGGCAAAAGGGTGGAAGTCCTACTGATTGCCTTAGTTAGGCCATGCTACAAAGTAGAAGTACAACAAGGTCATACTGCGGCTTGGGTCCTACTTACTTGCGGACCTCTTGGTTGCTTATGCCCCCCCCCCGCAGGGCTCTTCACTCTGTGGCCATGGATTTACTGGTCATCCCGGGCCCCTGGGATGTTTGCCTGGCCTCGACCCAGGCCAGGGTCTTTTCAGTCCTGGCCCCAATCTGGTGGAATGAGCTCCCGGAAGAGCTGAGGCCCCTACCTGAGTTGTCAGCTTTCCGCAGGGCCTGCAAGATGGAGTTCTTCCGCCAGGCGTATGGATGAGGCCAGGGAAGAATCCCGGCATTCTAACCAAGGATCCCTTACCAAGGCCTATTAGACCTGCACCGACTCCCAGTGGAAGAGGACTTGGCCTTCAGCTGAACAAGGTGGGATGGGACAGGCTAATCAGAAGAATGTCTGGCTGCTTGCTGCCTTGTTGTAATGTTGGAGGGGGGATTTATGGGGTTTTTAATTGTATTTTAATGTTTTATTCTGTGAACCACTGTGGATCCATAGGAAGAGCAGCCATATATAAATTGAAAAATAAATAAACAAACAAATAGATCATATGTATGGTCTTGCCCATGTGCAAGGTGGCGCTGAACAGATGATCGGGGCTATTATGGGAAAACATTATGGGTAGGAGAATTAGTCATTTAGATATGAGGTTCCAAATCCATACAGGACATTTTAGGTGACACTTTGTATCAAGGTCAATTTCAAAAAAACTAAAAATATATAGAGTCATAGAGTTCAAAGGGGCCATAAAGGCCACCTAGTCCAACCTTCTGCTCAGTGCAGGATCATCCTAAAGCATCTCTGACAAGCATTCATCCAGCCCCTGCTTGACGACTGCCAGTGAGAGAGAGCTCACCACCTCCCTAGGTAGCCAAGTCCACTGCTAAACTATTCTTCTTGCAAGAAAAAAAATCCTAATATCCAGACAGTACTTTTCTACCTGTAATATAAACCCATTATTGAAAGTCCTATCTTCTGCTGCCAAGGGAAACAACTCCTTCCCTGCCTCTGAGTGACAGCCTTTAAAACACTTTTAAAAACATGGGATTTTAAATCAAACTGTGAATATTAAAAACTGCTAGGCTCTTAACTGAGTCAACACGGGACAGCTGAGCTCCGTTGAAACTGGGAAGCCCTTCAAAGCAGCCGCCTCAGCCTTGCAAGCCAGCATCACTTCCGTCTTGTCAGGGTTCAGCTTCAATTTGTTCACTCTTAGCCATTTAACCACCACAGTTACGTAATGGGCCAAGACTTCTGCTGCATCGCCAGAAGATTTGGAGAGAGGGGGAGAGAGAGAGAGAAGTGGGCATCTCCCACATGTTGCTGACTGTAAGGAATGGTTTCTTCTAAAGGCTTTATACAGAGATTGAATCATGAAGGGGATAGGACTCCATCCTGTGGAGCCCACAGGACAAATCCCATGCTGATGTCAATTGGTCTCATAGAATCATAGAATCATAGAATAATAGAGTTGGAAGGTACCTCATGGGTCACTTAGTCCAACCCCCTGCACTATGCAGGACACTCACATCCCAATCGCTCATCTGCTGTAATCTGCCACCCCTTTGCCTTCACAGAATCAGCCTCTCCGTCAAATGGCTATCTAGACTCTGTTTAAAAACTTCCAAAGATGGAGAACCCACCAGCTCCCGAGGAAGCCTGTTCCACTGAGAAACCGCTCTGTCAGGAACTTCTTCCGGACGTTTAGATGGAATTTCTCCAATGGCAACTCTTTGAGGCAAGTATGAAAGGAAAGCTTTCAACCAGTCCAAAGCACATATACTTTCCCAGTTTCTTCATTTGAAGTTCTGAAGGGTGGATGGCCCAGGAACAAAATCCAGTAATGATTTTTAAGATTCAGACTGCCTATAAAAGACAAGGGGAAAGACCTGTTCCATTTGTGCTTGCCATTTGTATCTGTTATCACATCTCTATAGATTTACAATGGTGAAGAATCAGTTGTATGGCACATCCTGAGAACCCCTTGGAACCAATAGGATGGTAGAATATTGTGAAGCATTGTTTGGGTGAATGATTGCTGGAATATGCAAGATTGGCAAGTGTACATGATTAAGCATAACGTGGGGAGTGTCCTGCAGGGGGTCGTTGGTTTAGATGTGTATTTAGCATAGTTAGATCAAGAACTTCCTGATAACTTTCAAATTATCTCTTCTTTCCAGTGTCCTGACTGGCTCAGTGGAAGACTTTCTGCTCTTTTAACTGTATTTCCTCCCTGCTTCCCTCCAGAACAGCAGTTGAACAGCAGAATGACTGCAGACAACAGTTAGACCAGTTAGTTAGGTCTCTTCTCTCCTCTTTCTATACATAAGTTGTTTCTCTTCGGAATAAAAATAGGTGCCCTGGTGCTTTGCCCTCTCTGCATATTCAAACTCCGCCAACAACAATAATCCTGCAGAGGCTGTAATCACAGTGTGAAATGAGAGTTTGATGGAAGCAGTTGACAGTCGCACCTCATTGATTACTGATTTTGTGCCGGCCACATCAGAATCAACCAGTTGTTGCAATTACTTGAATCAAATCAGGTTGCTCCCTCTGATGTCGCACATGATTGTGAAGGCCACAATATGTAAATCTGATCCCTGCCCCTCATGGCTTGTGAAATCTAACCATTTAGCTAAGATTCTTCATTTTTTCCCTTGGGAGGAGATTGTTTCTTTCAGTTGTTGAAATATGCAGTTGTATCTTTGCTGTTAATGAGAATATCTTTGGTTAAAGATGACCTGACCAATTTGAGACCAGTCACAGATTTTTCCTTGGACAAGCAACATGATTTAGCACCCTGTGACACAGCAGCTCCGGGGACTCTTGAAAGACACATCTTTCTTTGAGCCTTTTCAATTTAACTTGTGGTTTGGAGACAATATTGGTGACAGTAGTGGATGATCTATGTCTGGCAGGTTGAAAGGGAAAATTCCTTTGTGACAGTTCTGCCAAATCTCTCTGCAGTTTTTAATTTGGTCCACCTTGTCATTCTTCTTGAAATAATTAGAACACTGGGTCAATTTCAGGATAGGTTCTCCAGTGGCTTTGGTTCTTCTTTTGTCTATTAAATTACTGGGGCTGAGGGCAGCCTATAGATTATTATGTGGATAATAATCTATAGATAGATAAGAGAGTTATAGCCCATGTTAAAATCCATTGTTTCTAGGTAAGACTGCCCATGGCCTCAGGGTTGGATCTTATCAATATGTTGGCAACATCCAGCTCTTTATATTCTTAACAAAGCATCTGGAAAAAGTGATTTCTGTCTAGAACCTGAAGACCAAATATACGGAAGGTATCACACTGAAACTTAACATAGGGATGGCAAATATTATGCTGATTAAGACATCTGTTACCCCAAGAGGTGTAAGTAGGAATATCTGTTTTTCATTCCTTCTAGATCACTGAAACCTTGCTGTGTTGATCTCTGATTCCCTTCCTCTAGACTCTTGGATATAAAATGTATCATGCCTGAAAAGTATACCCAGGATGGTACAGGGCCTGCCATGGTAAAAGCAGAACTTCCATTTTATCCGAACCACAATGACTAAGAAAATAACTCTGTTTATATTTAGTAGATGTGATAGAACACATATCTTTGTTAAAGTAGGTGAACCCTCATTGCTTATGCAATTAAAGCACATTTTGATCCACCTTGTCATTCTTCTTGAAATAATTAGAACACTGGGTCAATCTCAGGATTGAGATTGGAGGAAGGAAAGCAGGCAGATTTTTTAATGCTAAATCTGAGCTAACCACAGGATGATTGGAAGCTGCCAACCTATGGTCAGAGTGGGGAGCTTCAAGTCATTATTAGAATCTTGCTATAACATAATCAATTACCTGATTTTTATTGGCTTATGTTGAATTAACTGTATGTAATCAGATCTGTGAGGAAAAAAGGTGGGCCATAAGGTTTTTGGTTGGCACCAAGGTGGGATACCGAGTCTATGGTCTGGAAAGCCTCAAGAGATCCAAACAAGTGAGAAAGGGGAACTTAGGAAGTGAACAGATTCATAACTGCCAGGTGTCTGGAATGCTATGGACATTTCACTTATGGACAGAATCCATGGCCCAAAGGCCTCCTCCCTACCTTATAAGGGGGATCACCCCAGAGGGATGCACAAAAGGAAGAGAGTATAAATGGTGTTCCATTTCAAGTTGAGAGCAGAAATCTCTTCTGAGAGATTTCTTCTGATCAATCAGTATTTGGTGTCATCATCTGGTCACTTTGCGGTAGGGGTGTGTGTGTGTGCGTATGTGAAGAGTTGGTTCTTATATGCCGCTTTTCCCTACCTGAAGGAGGCTCAAAGCGGCTTACAGTTGCCTTCCCATTCCTCTCCCCACAACCCCTGTGGGGTGGGTGAGGCTGAGAGAGACCTGATGTCACTGCCCGGTCAGAACAGTTTTATCAGTGCCGTGGCGAGCCCAAGGGCACCCAGCTAGTTGCATGTGGGAGAGTGCAGATTCAAACCTGGCATGCCAGATTAGAAGTCCGCACTCCTAACCACTACAACAAACTGGCTCTCTACACCAAACTGGCTCTCTACTCAAGCCTAACTATAAGTAGTCAATAAAGACTGAAGCTTTAACTGAAGTATGTACACTTAGGTCCTGCCTATTCCTTCCAGTTTGCATGCAGCTCAGTAAATTGACCAAGAAGAAAACAGAACTTTCCTTGGTAAATTCAACTGATAAACTGTCTTTGGTAAATTCAAGTGACCCATTTTTAACTGGTTCTTGATGATGTACACTTCCTGTTCTACCTTTTTATGCTAATTCTAAATTTGCTTCTCAGTTTTCAGCATGATGATTTTAATCCCTTTCACAGCTTTGGCTTTCAAATATGTGAAAAAACACAGCAGGTGGGGGCCGTGACTGCTAGAAGCAGGGCTTTTGCTGTGATGGCTCCATTTCTCAGTAATCTTCTTCCTATATGTTTCCTCTCTTCTAAATTTGGTAAAGTCTACAAAACCTTCCCTTTCCACTTGGCATTTAGTGAGTAGCATTTTGTGGCTATTCTGCATCTTAAGAGTTATGACTATGATTAAGTGGTTGTTTTATTGATTTTATTATCATGGACATCTATAAGTGCAAGAAAAATGATCACAAATATTTTAAATAGTGTTTATAAGGCCACACTGGGCTCCTGTTTCCCACTGTTGCCATCAAAGGGAGAAAAATAATCCAAAAGTAATCATAATCTTTTTTATTTTAAGTGACATCAGTCCTTTCTAGGAATTGCCTTGTTTGTACCTTGGCAACCCTGGTGTATGAAAATAATAATAATAAGTGTATGAAAATAATCGATACTTTAGTGATATGAGAAAATGGTGTCCATATTAATCAGAGCATCCCGAGATTTTAAAAGAGGGACAGTATATCTAAAAATAAACTTTTCTGGAGAAAAAAAGTAGTAGGAGCAAAGGCATATCATGCATACCCTTCCTATTTCCAAAATGGGAGTGAAAATACAATTTCTGTTTTGCTTCAATCAGCAAGCAATAAAATGGAACTGCTGAAACCACCAAAACAGGCCCAACTTTGTTTAATAAAATATGTGAGCTTTTAAAATCCTAACCATGTAATGTACTGTGTGTGTGTGCAACTGGCACACCTAAATGTCAACAGCCCACCATACCACTGGTGCCTATGATACATCCATTAGGAATGAACATGATTTTTGATGCATTTTGAATCAGTGAAAATGGGATATGTTCAGGCTCCTGTAGTTTACTGAGGACCCCTGAGAAATAGTATTCATATTGCTACACCTTCCCCATTCAAGGCATAATTACCTTTCCCCCAAGATAAACAGAAAAAGACCAACTGTTCCATTTTCTACATAGGCTTCTAAAACCTATGGTTATTCCAAATTGGTTGGAATAACATTGGCTGAAACAAAGGAATAAACCAGGGGTAGTCAAACTGCGGCCCTCCAGATGTCCATGGACCACAATTCCCATAAGCCCCTGCCAGCCAATGCCAGCGAATGCTGGCAGGGGCTGCTGGGAATTGTAGTCCATGGACATCTGGAGGGCCGCAGTTTGACTACCCCTGGAATAAACCTTTGGTTGGAATAATCAGTGTTTTTAAAGGGAGTAGAAACTGACAACTTGTCATGAATATTGCTGTTTTCATTTAGATATTTTTAGTAGAATTTGAGATGCGTTGTTCTTAATAGATTAGCAAAAGAAGTTGTTTAGATTAACAAAGCTGAGTGCTTGCTTTGAATCAAGGGTCTAAACATTTACGTTGGTGCCTCCATCTGTGATTCTTCTGGATTGCTGCTGTTGCACAGGCATATTCTCAATTTATGATAGCCTAGTTGTTCGTGTGAGCCTCCTTAGCACTTATGTCCTGGAATAACATGTCTTAGGACCAGACAATTAGAAACACATTTTCCTCCAGTACATCCTGTTTAGAAGACCCAAGGGAAAGCGGCTGGCTGGCTCTTCCCCAGATCACATTGTGGCTGACTTCCTCAGTATGGAAATTTGTGGCTAACTTTGCATTTTGTTTTCACTTCTCAACATTGTTCTTATTGTTCTCTACCTATTTATTTCCAACTATTGAATGCTTTTAAAAGGAGAGATACTATCTCCTCATAGACATAAGATTAAGGTTGTCATGAAAAGAATTATTCATGACAGAAACTAGAGATTTTTTTCTAAAGAGACCGTAACATGAAAGTCTACTAGATAGTAGCAGAATGCTTAACTTCCTTTCTTAATGAACCGTAGTTAATAGCTACTCAGCATTTTCAGCTCCAAATTCTGGCATCACTCTTTTCTTTGCCTTTCATAAACATGTATATGCCCAAGCACATAATGCACAGAAAAATACTCACAGATCAAATCATACAGTGCAGGTAGCAGTGCCAATCTTCAGTTGGGGGTGTGTGGAAATCTCCCAGAGAGCAGTTCCCATGGAGAAAATGACAGCTTTCAAGGGTGAACTCAATGGCACCATATTCCCACTGAGCTCCCTCACCTCCTCACACTTACCATCTTCCCTTCATTTGTCACATCTTATATACTTATAAATATTGCCCACAAACTTAGAGCCAAACTAGATGTGATGTTTTATACAAGTTCCCATCATGCATCAGCAATGCCTTTCCAGCCGCTACATTGGATGAATAGGCCAGTCTCTTCAACAAAGAATTAATGGATATAGGTCTGAGATTAGAAACCACAACTTCCAAACCCAGTGGGGAAATATTGTAACCTTCCAGAACAATCAGTTGTTCCACTAAGAGTAGCAGTTCTCTTACAGAGGAATTTCAAAGGGAGATTATAAAGGGAGACTTGCTGAGTTGCAACTGATAATGAAGCTCAAGAAAATGCCTTCACCTGGACTTAATCTAGACCTACGTTTCCTGTCTTGTTACCAGAATTGCGCTTACACGTGTGTCCTGCGACATAGGTGTATTAAGCTGTGGGGAAATAGCAGGGCGAGAGGGCGGTAACATAGCGTTTAAGGATCAATTTGCCACTGTTTTACAAGGTGATTATGCCCTCAAGAACTCAAGGCAGACAATGTTGGTAAATTGTAAAAATAATAACAGTCTTTATTAAAAAGAAAATAATCAAAAGCATAAATATATCTAACACACTTAGCAAGCAGTCATACAGAGAAGAATAGGGTGGGGAAAGAGGGTCCAGTATAATTACCTTTACTGTAGATAGGCAAGAGAAATCAGGCTGCATGGGGAGCATGCAGGGTGTTTCAGATGGGTACCATATCCAAAATATGTGAGGGGGCTTGCTAAAGCCACTGTTTATAAAGGGTCTTGGGGGCAGGGGCTACATGCTATAAGCCAGGCGGGAGACTAGTTGGAAATTTCCACTGAGCCTGGGGTTGGGCAATGCTAACCTGAGCCTATGATGCCTCTTGATGGCCCTAGACAAAAGGAACCATCCTATAGATGGTGCTATCTATTCACTGGGTGATGAGCTTAACCCCTGGTGGCCAAGTGTGAGGAGACAAAGAAAGTGGCCAAGAGCCTGTGGCCATACCAGTTCTGGCCAGACCACATTATCAGCAAAACTATGGGGGGGGGAGGGTTCAGAGTCCAAAGGCACCTGAAATTCCAACCTGTAGCACAGGACAAGCCAAGGCATGTCCTAGTTTCCAAAATGGATTCTCTCCTCGCAGTGTGTCTGGTCAAGGTGTTTCAGTGTGTTCCTATGTCTGGCTTGCTCCCAAGCCTAGACTCTTCTGGTTATGGAGTACAGTGTGCCAATGTGTACGACTGGGGTCCTGCCATACTTAACAGTCTCATTACCAGTGCTGTTTTCTTCATGCCTACTACCACCTCTGCATATCACACCTCATCCAATCACACCTGTTATTTGCCTGCTAGTGTCATTTGGCATCTGAAATCACTGCACTTTCCAATATGTAGGACAGATGGATTCACGTTCTAGCTGTATCTGAAGAAGTGAGCGGTGACTCATGAAAGCTCATACCTTACGACAAGTATTGTTACTCTTTAAGGTGATACTGGCCTCTTGTTCTTTTCTACCCCTCAAAACTGTTTAGCATATTTGGAGACAAGTGCACTGCACCAATGTCTAGATCAGGATTAACAATATGTAGTGTTGATCTTCCACTAACCACTTAATCTGTGACATGGCTGAACAGTATCTTGATAGGACAGTATTCTTTGAAGCCATGAGTCCTCAATAACAATAGGTGCTGCGTGAAAGATATGGTATGATACAGGTGCTATCTCTGTTGAGGTGACACAATTTCATAGCATGGACAATGTCACATCCAACTGTTTCTATGACAACGAGGCTGCAAAGCACCTGTGAGATGACACAGGTAGGAACTACCACCTATCAATTGCTCACTTTGTGCTGACTGATTTCTGAAATATAAACATTTGAAAGCAATACACTAGATATACGCCGAGAGCCGTATGGAAGGGTGGTATAAAAATCTAAATAAATAAATCTAAATAAATAAATCCAGTTCAAGTTTATTTTCATGATCACTGTAGAAGATAAATCAATGAAGGAAAAAAAGAGAGATTCAGGACCATGTTGACCAGATTCTTTTGCTTAGCATCATGTAAAGGGATTCACCCCAGAGCCACCAACATATAAGCTCCAATTTTCCTGTTTCAACTCCCTGAAAACAGCAAAGTGGGCAAGGAAAGAGGATTCTGCTTGACTATTTCAAACAGAGCTAAAAAGAATCCTGGCTTCCCCTTTTGCTGGTGGGATGCCAAACTTCACACTACCAGGTAGGACTCTTATTGGCTGCTTAAAATTGAGTTCTTGGTTAGGGTTTACAAGAATCCTTCCATCTATGAAGAACACGCTTCTGGTGCTTGATTATGAACTCATCCATTGGCAGAGAGGACTCCAGAGTTTCATACTGCACTTTAATCTCATCTCTCCTATGTTCCCAATAGTTTGTTTATTCAGAGTCAAATCAGAAGTGAACATAACCCAAGTAATGTAACTAAATCATTCAATTTCTGCCTTCAAGTAGAAAAAAAAATGTGTAAGTGCTCTGCTATGGAAAATAATTCCTGTGGCAAGTGAAGGACTCTATGCTGTAGCTTAGCTACAGAATTACTATAATTTAATAGCTATAATAGAGTCAGGAGATAGATAGGCTCAGATACATAACATCCTTTCACTCTCTGCTGTGCTGCTATCCCCTTTGTGTAGATTGCTACTCTCACAGAATCTTTCTTCCTTGTGTCTTTTGACACCTTCTCTCCACACGTTGCCAGTCTGTCCTCCATCCTGGCACCATACTTCATAAAAGCATGACATGGATTCCTGCATCTCCATCCATCCTAGTTAGTTAGACTAGATTAGAGTCTATCCTGTCTAGAATGGAGTTCCAATAATAAAAGAACTCTTAGTAGTTTGAAAAGATATGAGTCTGTTATTTTGTCCCTTACTAACAAATGCACTCTGCATGGCCTCTGCTGCATTCAAAGTCTATGAGCACGCTGCTAATGCACTGGAAAAGTGACAATATTCCAACAGGTTATGGGCCCAGAGTATTCAATAAATTATGAATATGCAGCTTCTCTAACTAAACCAGTTTATTAAGCCAGACACACAAATAGTTAAATTTGCCTCCAGAGACCTCTTACCAAGGCAAAGGGGTCAGCTGTTTGCAATTTAACTGAGAGATAATAAAAAGGAGAAAGTGAACTTGCAGAAGACACACACACACACACACTGAAAGCAATGCAACAAGAGCAGCCTGGAATGAAACCTCAAGGCACAAATGATTATCATATTATTCAAAAATTGTGATTGTATTTTTGTTATACTGGAATTACCAACTGTGAAATAAATGTATAATGCTTTAATATCCATTCATCAAAGCAAGGGGTGGAGTTTTATATATTCTCTTCATCAGAAACAGTCTAGAACTAAATATCAAGATGCTTTTGCATGCATGTGGGCTAGTTTAATAGATGTTTTGAACAACTGAAAAATACTAGGGATATCATAGTTATAAGCAAAAAAGAAGCACCCTATTTCTAAGACTGCCTCAGAGTTATGTGCATGTTATGAGTCATTTGGAATGAATTTTGTGAATTATCAGAAGAGGTCAACACTGCAAAGTCATGTACTCATGAAAACTGTCTATGACTTTGGCACAGAAGACTAGACCATAGGAATTATCAAGCCATCTAACTTATGGAAATAAGAGATTTGACCAATGGCAATAATGACTCAGAATGCAAAAATTACTCTAATTGTGTTTGTTATATCCAGTCTAAGGCAGATAACAAGCACTTTCCAAAGCAGAGTAAAAAGGACACCTTGGAATTAATTCACAATGATATTTGCGGATCATTACCAGCACCAACCATAGGTAATTACAGATATTTTCTAACCTTTATTGATAATTACCAAATATTCAATTGTCTCTTTGCTTAGTGAAAATCACAGTTGCTTAGTGAAAATCACAGTCTCAAAGGTTATGTCACACTTGCCACCAATGAATCTGAACGAAAGCCAAAGATCCTGAACACAGACAATGGTGGTGAACACCTGTCAAATGCTACAAAGTACTTCCTGAGTGAACCAGGAATTCGATACCAGACCACTATCCCAATTCTCCTAAGCAGAATGGGATGTCAGAAAGGAAAAACAAGGCCATACATGGTCAGGGTCCTGTGTACCTCAAGGACCATCTGCTTGTCTATACTCCCTGAAGAAGGACTCTCTCTCTATCCATTCCAATAACCTGGTAATCCTGGCCCCAAATAAATCAATCTGTCCTCAACCAGAGCCAGAGCTTTCTCATCTGTGGCCCCAACCTTGCGGGATGAGCTCCCCATTGAGATCAAGGCCCTGTCAGAACTCCAACTCAAAATGGTGCTCTTCCACTTAGCTTTTGGATAAGACCAGTGTCAAGGACCCCAAAATTGACCCAATTGCCAGGAAACTGTAACAGTGATGCCCAAAACGTCCCTCTCATCTGTTAGGCCATTCCTTTTTATCTGTTATCTGTTGTAGATTAGTTAGCTATGACTGTTAGATTTCCTTGTTTTAAATGTTTTAAATGCAAATGTTTAATGTATTTTCCTGTTTCTATGTTCTTTGTACACTGCCCCAGGATGTCACAGGGCAGTATATAAGCCAAATGAATGAATGAATAAATAAATGCCTATTTGACATGCTAAAGTGCATGCTTAGTGCTTAGTGATGCAATCCTTCCAGACAAGTTCTGAGGAGAATGCATTTAGACAATCACATACATATAGAACAGGCTTCCCATAAAAGCCACAAATGTGATACTATATGAACTTTGGCATGGTTTGGCTTTTCATCAACCAAGAACAAAAGATCAAAGAACTAATAAAATACCTAAGAATTCAAGGTGCACATCCAGCACCAACTCTTATGGAAGTAAGCTACATAAACCAGAAATATGACACCAAGGAGTGACCTGCAAAAAACAAATATTATGAAGCATTACATAAACTTCTCTACATCAGTAGACTCACTAGACCAGATATTTGCACTGCCGTAGAGTTACTATGCAGAAAGGCTGCATCATCAACCAACAAAGAGTGGAATGCAATTAAGAGACTTGTAAAATACTCAAAAGGTACTACACGCCTTAAACTTAAGCCACCTGGTGATGACAAACTAAAGCAGAAGACTATGTAGATGCAGACTGGGCAGGAGAGCTAGAAGATAGGAAATCCACCAATGGTCACATATTTTCCTTGGAGAAAGAACCATAAGTTGGTCAAGTAAGAAGCAAGTTACTGTTGTAATATCTACTACTAAAGCTGAAAACATATCAGCTGTGCAAGGTTGTCAAGAAATACATTTGCTATGCATAGATGTACTGTAACCCATACAAATTCATGAAGACAATCAAATCTGCATTTACCTATCTAAACAAGATGTGAACCAATGTAAAGCTCTGCTCTACTGCTATCCCTTTGATGTGTAGATTGCTAGACTGTTTCCACACTAGAAGCTTTGTGGTGGGCTGGAGGGTGGAGTTTGAGCCAGAGCTAGTTGCCCCACCTCTTCCTGCTCCCACATGGGGGGGCATTTGGGCTGGTGCATCTCATCTGCTCTGGATTTGTGCTCCTACACTGGTGCCTGAGCAGCAGAGTTTCCAGTGTGGAAACGATCTCACAGAATCTTCCTTCCTTCAGCACTTTCTCTCCACACTTCACCAGTTCTCCATCTTGGCATCATGCTTCATGAAAGCAAGACATGAATTCCTGCATCTCCACCCTTCCTAATTCGTTAGATTGGATTAGAACTCTACCTCTACTCTATCCTTCTTGGAACGTAGTTTCTATAATAAAAAACTCTTATTAATTTGAAAAGATAAGAGACTGTTGTTTTATTATTATCTATTTTGTTATATCTTACTACAAAACACAAGCCTTTGAGCACTGACTCAGCTGCCCTGGAATATTCTTAATATTCCAACGTATTCAGTGCTAGCATACAGGGTTGCCAGTCTTCAGGTAGGATCTCTCGTTCTCAAAAATATCAACTGATCTCCAAGCTGCATAGACCAGTTCCTCTGAAGAAAATGGCAGCCTTGAAGGGCAGACTATGGCATTATGCTCCTCTGAGATCCCTCCCTTTCCCAGTCTGTACTCCCAAATCTCCAGGAATTTCCAGACCCTTCTACCATGTCAGAAGGAAGGTTTGGGACCTGGTACAAAATTGGTCCTTGGTCCCAATACAAAATTGTAACACATATCTTCTCATACATAAAGTCTCATGAGTAATTAAAGAAAAGTTCCATTTTATTTCTGGGATGGCATAGACCATCTCATGCAATTGCACCACCAAGAAATATTAAAGCTCATCCATTTGCTCTCTGCCTCCATACAAATACTTCTTTATATTTCATTACTGGACACTTAATGGCAAACAGCTGAGAAGTGTGAGAAATATGATAATAGGAGTGTCTCGACAGTGATCTCTGACTGGCCATTCATACACGCAAGCCATTGTTCCATGTTGCAGGAGCTGAGCAATGACCCTGGATGTGTGAACCAGCTCTGTGCTAAGACTACTGAATAATCCAGTGAGGAGACCTCAAATGACAGGCATATTTATGTGAACCAGTTCCTTTAGTTGATTAGCTGGAAAAAGAAGAATTTTTCAAACAGCTACCCAGATGATAAAAACATTCTAAATGTATATGGGTAGAATTTCATTACACAGGTGTATTTTCTCTGTATGTGCGAACAAAAAGGCATTTCTTCCATCTGCTGCAGGAAGACTCTGAAAGCTTTTTTTTTTTAATGACCTTCTTGGTTTAGGTAATGCAATGGAGAGGAGCTGCTATCATTAATTCCAAAGAACACCTTGATTGGTTTCTCTGCCCTCTTTCGCTCCCCTGCTCAGACATAAGAATCTGCCTTCAGCAGAGGATGTGAATCTAAGACAATAAAATGCATACATTTCCTTCGCGACGGCAGGGTTAAAAACATTAGTGTAAATGGTGGCTGAAAATCTGAGATTAAAGCATGAATCTCATTCCAGTTCACTTGTGACTGTGAGTGGGGGGTGGAAATGAATTGAAGTCTCTAGACCACAGTGCCTTAATGCAATCATCCATACAGCAAATTACCTGGAATGATTAGATTGCTCAAGTGTACCCATGGGTCCCTACCCATTATGTATTGGGGTGCCGGATTCGGTGCTCTTTCCAAAGAGAAGCTAAAATTAGATGAGATATTACCATCCTGCTACAACCACTAGAAAACGGTGAAATATCGCCACTGCTGTTTTCTTGCTTTGCTCCTTTTCTTATACACTCCCATATAAAGCTCTGTGTCTGAAACCATTTTACTCATTCTTTGCACAGAAAAGAAAGTAAACACAGCTGTAAGATTTTAATGGCCTGGAGATAAGTGTACATATTTTTCTTGTTTCGGGGTATCGCAGGCTGTTGACTGGATTTCAAAGTGAGCAATAATAGCAAGGCTGTGAGCAATTGTTCCTATGCAAGGTGCATATTAATGCCCAGACTGTCCGCCTTTGCACAATGGCGACCAGTGGTGAAACATTGCCATGGCCAGCCTTCTGGGCAATAAAATCATGCCAAACTGCTAAATTGTCAAAGTGCTGCACATTTCTGTGGAGGGAGGGGAACGGCAATTTCTCAGGTAACTGACCCACGACACAATTATGACTGCTGCAGGCGTGAAGCCTGCTTACACCATGGCAGACAATCTAGCCAAGTATTAAAAGAAACGCTAACAATGCCATCCGCTGGGCCAACAGAAATGAATGCGAACTCTTTGTGTGTGTGTGCATGCTTGCATACTCTATGCACTTCCTTTTTTATTGCTTTTTAAAAAATCAGCTTCATAGCTGAACAAATTAAATGGGCAAAATTGAAGTTGTCATTTTAACTCCTCAGAATAACAAGTCTAATTGCTATGTGAATAATTACAATTAAAAGCCTGACGCTTAAAATCCCGAGCATGCTTCCATGTAAATACATGTAGGTAATAGTCGTACATGTATATCTCTTTGTTACTTGCAGGTGAAATCACTGAAGAGCACTGTTATTGAGCTGAGGTGAAAGGGAGGGTTGGAGTAGCTTAGTTGTAGAACCCGTGCACTTTCATTCCCACCATCTCCAATGAGGAGATCTCAAGTTGCATATGTTAGGAAATATCTTCCTGTTCCCAGGGCCCTTGAGAGTTCCTAACAGTAGATAAGGAGTTTGATGGAGCAATGACCTTACTCAATAGGAGACAGCTCTGTCTCTTGTGACTGATACATATGACTTATTCACGTACACAAAACACACTAGATGATGCGGTTGTACAGTGAACTTATAAGCGCACCATACAGATCTTCAGACATGGTGGTCTTTGGGGATTCTGCCTTTTCTGGTCAATAACAGTAAATTTACATAGGCCTAATATACAATTAGCAATAGACTTGGACAAAAATATCCTTATCCTTTAATGGTGGTTTAATATGTGGAAATAGGACAGTGAAGTTTTTCAAGGTAAATAACCCCACCTTGTAAATAACATTCCATAAACCCTCTATTAAAGGGACAAGACTGCTTTTCTACATCAAGCCAACAATTCTATGCCACTGCAGCTAGAACAGCACTCAAGACACAAGACAACCCTGGAATGCTGTGCCAGTTATAACTGTTGGCAGAGTTTAAATATGCAAAGAGGATGTAGCAGCAGGCTGCTTAAATAATAAAATGGTTTTACTTAGAAGAGAAACAAACTTTGTATAGAAAGAAGGGAGGTAGAAAGTCTTATCTAACGGTTCTCTTGTTTTCATTCTGTCTCTTCTGGGGCCAAGCTCGGAGGAAGTGTGCTCAAAAAAGCAGGAAGTCTCCAAATGAGCCAATCAAGACACTGGAGGAGATTATCTGAAAATATCAGGATGTTCCTATTCTAGGCACACTTTTCCTCTGCTGCCCCCTGTAGGATATTCCTCATGTGCTCTTGAATCATGCATACTACAGAGCTTGCATATTCCAACAATAACAACACATCAGTAATGTAGATATGCTCTATCAAGCGTTTTTATTTTTATTTGACATGAAACAACTTTAATCAAGTTGCCACATTCTAGATGTACTATAAAGTTCCATCCTTTATATTGGCCTTTCTCAACTTTTTTCCCATTGAGAAACTTCTGAAACATTCTTCAGTCTTCGAGAAATCGCTGAAGTGGCATGATCATGCAGAATATGGTTGGGAAGCACAGCTGAGTACATACCCACCTGGATCCCCTTCCCTTCCCACCCCCTCCAGGGCCATTATTGGCCATTTTTTGGGGGGGGGGACCGGATGATATGACCATATATACTCATATCACCCGATAAATGTTTAACAAATTTTAAATATATATTTAAAAAATAATTAACTCCCACCCATTGGGAAACCCTTCTAGGGCCATGATGAAACCCTGGTTGAGAAAGCCTGATGATAGGGAAACATTTGATTAATTTCCTTGTGAAATAAGTTTCTATTATTTCCATTTTACACATAAGAAACTGACAGGTGAATGATTTGCTTAAGTTCACAAAGTCAGTCCCTGGCAAAAGGGAACCATGCTCTCTATACAAGTACCTGCTCTCTATACTGACCCACACTGACTCTCAATAAATTACCTCGGTTTTGTTGTGAAGATGGAATAAACTAGAGATTGGGAAGCATCTTGTATACTTTGGGGGGGGGATTCCAAATGTATATGATCGTTAGGAACTGAATAACTAGGAGAAATGTTATACATACAGCAGCTCTTAGGTTTGCCTTGAAATATTTTTGTCTCAAAAGGATTCGGTTTATTTCGTGCTTTAGATTTCACCACCTATTGGAAAGCGAGAAGAACAGCTTGTCCTTTGAGATGCTTTGTTTATCAACATAAATCCCACTTTCCTTCTGTAAAATTATTTGAACCCTTTGGGGGAGGCTCTGTGTATGCTCTCCTGTACCCCGCTCTTAAAGGTGTTACGCTTCTGGGCCACAGCTATTGCCAGACAAGGGAAGAAAAGGTGATCAGGCTTAAGGGAAGATCAAGCTTGGTATCTTGGGAGCTAGTGCCATCTCCTGGAGAACTGAGGGTGTTATGAGCTATCTCCACACTGCAAAAAGGTACTCTACAAAAACGAGGCTGCATCTGCTGTATCCTCCCTGATTTACTTGTGTTTGATATTGAGCCCACTCACATTTCCAGATGTTCTTGACAGAAGTTGTAATATGTGCTAGTCTGACGCGTCTGTGTGTGTTTATATGTCAGTCTTGTAACTAGAGGATTGTAGCTAGATACAACCTCAGTTCTTGCAATCTGTCAGTTATAAGACAGAAGTACCTTCCATATTGTAATTTTGTGGAGCATGGCTCTTAGTGCTGAGTTCCACGGGTGACACAGACTTTGTTATGAAACACCTGCTGACAGATCATGGAAGAGAGACTTACATTCCATGATTCCTTAACTAGGGCAAGGACTTGGCATTCTGGGGACCTTGACATCTGTGTGTTGAGCTAAATACTGTAGTTTGTTGTGTCATGTTTCGGTGTGCATTGGCATATGTATCTCTCCTTGCATTAGACAGTTTTGCACGTGTTTGTTATCATTCTCACTTTTCTAACTCCAAAACACAAAACCAAAATATCACCATATGTAATAGTAACATTGCGTGTTCCAACACAATGAATCACCCACAGATAAGATAGGGGTCACATGAACATACATGAAGATGCTTTATACTGAATAACATCACTGGTCCATCAAGGCCAGAACTGTCTGCTGAAACTGGTAGCAGCTCTTCAGGGTCTCCGGTCAAGGTCACCTCCAATCTGATCCTTTTAATTGGGGGTGCTGGCAATAGAACCTGGGATCTTCTACATCAGGGGTAGTCAAACTGTGGCCCTCCAGATGTCTGTGGACTACAATTCCCAGGAGCCCCTGCCAGCATTCGGGCAGGGGCTCCTGGGAATTGTAGTCCACAGACATCTGGAGGGCCGCAATTTGACTACCCCTGTTCTACATGCTAAGCAAAGGTTTTAATGCTGAGCCACAGCCCCTTTCCTGAGGTTTCTTATTTACTGAGAGACACCCGAGGTATGGAGAGAAACATTACCTGTTAAAGCGTAGAAGCCTCTAATTTGGAGAAACGGGTTTGATTCCCCACTAGAAGAAGAAGAGTTGGTTCTTATATGCCACTCTTCTCTACCAGAAGGAGTCTCAAAGTGGCTTTCCTCCCCTTTCCTCTACCCACAACAGACTGTTTATATGTCAGTCTTGTAACTAGAGGATTATAGCTAGATACAGCCTCAGTTCTTGCAATCTGTCAGTTATAAGACAGAAGTGCCTTCCATATTGTAATTTTGTGGAGCATGGCTCTTAGTGCTGAGTTCCACAGGTGACCTGTGAGGTAGGTGAGGCTGAGAGAGCCCTGATATTATTGCTCTGCCAGAACAGCTTTATCACTGCTGTGACTGGCCTAAGGTCCCCCAGCTGGCTGCATGTGGGGGAGTGGAGAATCAAACCCGGCTTCTCAGATTAGAAGTTCATGCTCCTAAGCACTGCACCAAGTTGGCTCTCCTCTACATGCAGCCAACTGGGTGACCTTGTCACAAAAGTAGCCCGGATGGATTTTTTCCATCTTTGCCAGGCCCAGCTACTGGCGCCCTATCTGTCCTCGGAACAGCTAGCCACTGTGAGCCATGCAACGGTCACTTCCAGACTAGACTACTGTAACATGCTCTACGCAAACCTACCCTTGACTTTGATCCGTAAGTTACAGCTGATGCAAAATGCGGCGGCTAGGGTCCTCACTAGGACATCTTGGAGGGCCCATATTCAGCCGGCACTTCGTCATCTGCATCGGCTACCAGTCTGTTTCTGGGTCAAGTTTAAGGTGTTGGTATTAACCTTTAAGGCCATACGCAGCCTGGGTCCTGCTTATCTGCGGGACCACTTGGTTGCTTATGCTCTTTGCTCTGTGGGTATGAATCTACTGGTTGTCCTGGGCCCCTGGGATGTTCGCCTGGCCTTGATCCATGCCAGGGCCTTTTTGGTCCTAGCCCCAACCTGGTGGAATGAGCTCCCAGAGGAGTTAAGGGCTCTGCTGGAATTACCAGCATTCTGCAGGTCACAAAAGTAAGACCTGCAAGACGGAGCTCTTCTGCCAGCTATGCGGTTGAGGCCAAGGCAGAGCTCAGGTTCCATCTTGGATCCCTTAGATCCATCCCTCTCTCATGAGAGCAATGTTATGATCTCTGACTGAACAGACGGGGGTTATAGGATTAGAACGCCATTGTTGTTATTATTGCCTATCACATAATGGGAACTTATGGTTTTATTGTGATTTTAATGTTTTATTGTGAACCGCCGTGAGACCTCCTGGCAAACAGCGGTATATAAGTTTAAATAATAAATAAATAAGATAGATTTCCAGATTTTTGGGTGACTCCCAAGTCTGCAGAGAAATGTGACTTCATTATCTGAATGAAAACAATAACAACAACTGATGAGGACTAGGTGTGTTCCAGAACTCATGGAATGTTGAGAGAATTTAAGAGTCATTTCAACAGGGTGTGTGTGTGGGGGGGGTGGCTGAGATTAGCTTCTTAACCCACTGAAAGTTTATAGAGCAGAGATTTTGTGGATGGAAGAAAGGATTCCAAACTGTTGTGCCCTTCTATGACTGTCAACTCAGGGACGGGAAATTCCTGGAAATCTTGGAGGTGGAGCCTGAATATGTATCATAAGGTTTGGGAAGGGGAGGGAGTTAGTGAACCCACCTTTCAAACCTGCCATTCTCTCTAAGGGATTTGTTTTTAGTAGTCTGGAGATCAATTGTAATTCTAGGAGATCTCCCAATCTCATCACTAGAGAATGGCAATAATATTTCTCATGCTCCTTTTTAACCCCCAGCTGGTCGCTATATAGTATAGGGAAGTGTCGCATCCATAACAAATACAGCAAAATCAGGTTACTGCACCATGTAGTGGTTGCTACATATTCAGGGGAAAGGAAAGCATTACTTTTTAAATTGTAAAAAAGAAAAGGAAAAAAAACACCTTGTTTTACAGAACTGAACATTCTCCAAGAGCATAGGATGCTGAGAGCCGATGAACATCAGTAGATAAAAAAAGCTGGCTTGTTCATGCCTCTGAGAGCTCCTAAAATGCTTGAGGGGTAGTTCAGCTTGTCCAAATTGTTCCTCCCTCCCTATGGGTCCCCATCTTGTTGGTATCTATTTAACACATGAGTGTGTTTCAAATAAGAGAACTGTTTCCTAGTAATCTGTCTGACGTTTATTTAGATGTTTTAGAGTAGGCAGCCATGCCAAAAATGTGATAAGCACCCAGCAGGCATATTGTTTTGTTGGATTATTGGCAGAAAACTGGATATTACAGTTTGTGTTTCTTTCTGCAGCCCTGTCTCAGCTTTCCAAATTTAGAAGTTACAAGGAAGCCCTCGGTGGGTGTGTCGTTGAATTGTTTCCTCTTGATACAGACCCCTCTGATGAGGAAACTATCAGATTAGTGGAATTTGATTGTCATAGGTATTCAATGAATCATAGAAATGCATTGGATTATTTTGCTAAATGACGTGTTCAGGTATTCTGCGATTGCACAGATACACAGAAACTAATATCTCCCAGCCCTGTCACTATCTCAAGTGTTGGAGTATTTTACCCTAATAGTTGTTTGATAAGGATTTTCAAATGAAACAACATTTCCTTCTGAAGTCAAAGGGGGTATAGAAGTTTGCAGAAGGTAAAATATCAGTGTCAATTAGCAGAAACTGACCGCGTATGTCTTTGTGGTAGCTATTTTACTAAGGAGATTTCCACTTGACACAGTTCCATTATGGTCACTGCCCCTGGGACTTTGTACTAGAGCCATCAATGGGAAAAGGGAAGCCCGAATGCTCCTAAACAGCTTAGTCACTCATGTAATTATGTTCCTGCTAACTGCATGGGAAGGCGGGAAGACAACAGTCAAGTTTGGGTTTCTCCTGACGGCAGCATTCCTTTTTTCATAAGACACAAAGTCCTTTGCCTCATTTACTGCTGTGCTAAGCAGCAACAGGAAGTGACAGCCAGCCTTAAATTATGCTGTGAGCTGTGGGTGGATTGTGAAGACTCAAACATCTACTGTTGAGCTATTTCTCTGAGTCTGTGAGATAAGAGGTCTGCTTTAACTCTGCAAGCCCTTTCCCACTCCTGGGTGTTGCTAACTCCCTTTGTCTCATCCTTTCTCCACTGGCTGGTTGATAAGACTTCCAACTAAGAGGGCCAGACTCTGAGCTGCCATTCTTTAACACCAAGGCTCCCTGTGCCATCAGCTGCCCAGTACCTTGGCTGCAACAGGGCCAGTGAACTGCAAGGTACATCCCTAGAGGAGTAGCCATTTGCCAAGCTCCCTCCCTTGACTCTAGGGGTTCCTCTTTTTCTGGAATAGCATTTCTGAGACAGGTGAACATTACAGGGACCAGAGAACCACTGCCAGCTTTCAAATCTATAAAAGATTATTTATTTAAAGAAAAAGGTTTACAGAAATATTTTAGCATTGCAAAGTTTTAAGGAAAATAATTCAAGCAAAACTGGGTAAAACACAATCCTTCTGTCCCTCTGCTAAAATGTATCTCACTAGATCAGTGGCTCTCAACCTTCCTAATGCCACGACCCTTTAATACAGTTCCTCATGTTGAGGAACTGTAAAATTATGCAAGTGTTCTTTCACAGAAATTAAACCGAAGCTGACCAATGGCATGAAGATCCATTGTTCATGATTGTATATAAATTGGTTTTTTTCTGGAGTTTCTCAGTTCAGCTCTGCCTCTTGTCCCATCGTGCCTATCTCACTCTTTTCCAATACTCCAGACAGATGCTCCGATGCTCCAGGCATGCGCGGCACCCCCGGGTTGCCCTCTCCCCCCACCCCTTGGCAGCGGGCCGCAACAAAAAAAAGGTTGCGGACCGCTAGTCAACATGATATCCAGTGCCTTATTTGTGAATAACAGAAGAAATGCTCATTTGAGACTCGGTTCATTAGTAATTACATATATTCAGGGGCAGTCTTTATCAATCAGGCATACCTCACAGAAAAATGTCTTCAAGAACCAAGTGTATTCAGTACACCCATACTGAAGTTAGCATTTCCACTACATCAATTTTAGATTTAGCAAAAGAATATTAGAATCCAAATTAAATAATTTCCTGGAAGTAATTTCATGGGAATCTTCTACCTAATCCTGTTTATTCTGAATGTTAACAGGTAACTAAAAATATGTTCTGAAGAATTTTATAGCTTTTTTAAGCCTTCTAAATGGACTCCTTATTGCACATAATAAAAAAAAAAAGAATTCATTCAAACATGAGGGTGCACAATCTTTAACTGGAGTCTTTCCTCTGTTAGCAGTTATCCAGCTTGAGGGACAAACCTAATAAAGGCAATTAAAAAAGGGAACAGCAGGGATGCAGAGCACACCAGCCTGGTTACAATGGCAGGCCTGCTGCTTGGACAACAGGAACACAGCAAACAAGGAGCAGCTTCATCAAGACACGAAACCTGCAAAAATAATGAGTTTTAAATTATCATAAAGGCTGACAACATTCCTCTTTAAACAAAGCGGGGGAGGGGGGAAAGTGTGGATATAAAAATTCAGCTCTATAAGACAAGAAGGAGCATCTATAAATAATAATAATAAAAAAGCACCCTAGAAAAGTTATTATAGAATGGAGGCTGTTTGCTGCCTAGCTGTCAATGAAAATGTATTGCTTCTCTATCCCCCCCCCCTTTTCAAAATTAAAATGCTCTGTCTGGGGACAGTTGTTGACTGATAAGGAGGGGACTGCCTGGATTTCAGCGTGACATTATTCCCTTGCAACAGCAGAAAGAAATTAATTTGGTTAAAGGGAAGGGGGCCAAATGCAAAACTGAAATGGGATGAATTAAAAGATGCTTTCTTCAGAAAGCCGGGTGAGGTGGTGATATTGTTCTTTTTTTTTTTAATCCCCATTGTATTCTTACTTCTATTTCCCTACAGTTACTAAGGCTGCAATATGGGTTTTGCAGAGCATTCCCTCCTGTCTGCAGATTCAAATAACTGAGAAGTAATGACAGTGGGGGGCATTTGAAAAAATACTCTATACCTGTTTTGATTGAACATCTCACATCCAGGATCCTGTTTTTAAAGGGTTGTTATGCAAGTTGAGTAAATATCATCCAATGCAAGATTTCTAACAAAATAGGCTTATAGCCACACCTTTGCTGTCATCTACGCATAACGCCCAGGGATTTAATGGAATAAAATACCTACAGTATATAAAAATACTCATATTGCAGCATAATGAGATGGGACCTTTTTGCCACATGGAATCAGAAAGGAAAGTATAAACAAACCAATTTTCATTATGCTCCATCTGATACAAGTCCTCATAGATCTAGATTTGGGTTACATGTTCCAGTAAATAGCATATGCAGGGTAGGAGTGTTTTATTTCACTGAACTACAATAACACTCATTTGGAACATTCTTCTTAGTAAATATTGCACAACATTCTTCAGGAACATGGCTACATTCCCATCATCCTCAGGCGGGGGGGGGGGCGGGGATTAATTACACTGTCAAAAAAAGAGAGAGAGAGCTGGATGAAGGCAGTCATTCTCCTCACAATTCTACAGATTTATACAAAGAAGAAAAAGCCCCTGAGACTTATCGAGGGGGCCACGGTCATTGCTGCGAAGTCAGCAACAAAGGGACCTGATTGGGGGGAGTGAACTCCCAGCCCTAGCATCCTCTGGGTGGTGTTGTGCATTGGGGTGGCTGCAGGGTGGGAGGGGCTGAGCCGGGCATCCTTTTAAGGAATGGCCCAACGTGGCTTTGCCTATTTCCTCTTCTAGAACCTGAGGATGCAGCCCACCCTCCCTCTCTATTGTTACACATTGGATTTAATGTTTATTATGCAATTTGGAATGTATTGCTTTTATTGTTAATTGTCGCAGCCTGCGGATTGGAAGCATGGGGTGGATCTTTTATGGGCTGGCCAAGCTTGTGTGCTGGCCTCCCCAGGTTTGAGGGCCTCCTTAAGAGGCTGTGTGGATGCGGAGCCTCATGGAAACCTGGCATATCTGGGAGGTAGGGGAACCCAACAGAGGCAGATGCCCAGCGGGTTCACTCCAGGTTGCCACCTCCCATTAATTAGCAGGCCATTAGGTCCGGGTTTCTGGGATGGCTGGACCCATTGAAGGGGCCTAATAATATAAGGATGCCTTGTGGTCAGCTGACCACAAGAGTACCAGATATGTCTCCCATGCTTGCCGTGCTCAGTTTGGAATAAAGGATGTGGCCAGTATTCATGCCAAAAAATAGCCGCATCCAGTATCCCCCTGCAAAACCAAGGCATTTTTTGTCAAAAGTGATTAAAACAACATACATATGGTGCATGTTTAGCGCCTTTATGGTGTAGTGATTAAGAGCGACAGCCTCTAATCTGTAGAACGGGGTTTGTATTCCTGCTCCTCCACATACAGCCAGCTGGGCCAATCACAGATCTTTTAGAGTTATCTCAGCCCTACCTACCTCACAAGGAAGGGAGAAAAGGCGGATTATAAGTCATTCTGAGTCTCCTTTGGGTAGTGAAAAGTGGGGAATAAAAATAAATTCTTCTTCTAATTAACATAAGTACATTGCTGATTTATGAACCAAGATGAGAAGAACAGCGACTGTCCTCCATTTGACTATTTTGTTCCAATGAGCTCTCATGATGAAAAACTGGCCAGTTTGAGAGCTAGTGTAATACAATGGTAAGAGTGTCGGAGTAAGGATATGGGAGCCTTTCCCCTTTCCCATTAAGAATGCTGGTCCTCGGCTTTCTTGCCATGCAATACAGATGGGTCTCCCCAGGCCTCAGGAAGAAGATCACCTTATTCATAGAATCATAGAGTTGGAAGGGGCCATACAGGCCATCTAGTCCAACCCCCTGCTCAACGCAGGATCAGCCCAAAGCATCCTAAAGCATCCAAGAAAAGTGTGTATCCAACCTTTGCTTGAAGACTTCCAGTGAGGGGGAGCTCACCGCCTCCTTAGGCAGCCTATTCCACTGCTGAACTATTCTGACTGTGAAAAACTTTTTCCTGATATCTAGCCTATATTTTGTACTTGAAGTTTAAACCCATTACTGCGTGTCCTCTCCTCTGCAGCCAGCAGAAACAGCATCCTGCCCTCCTCCAAGTGACAACCTTTCAAATACTTAAAGAGGGCTATCATGTCCTCTCTCAACCTCCTTTTCTCCAGGCTGAACATTCCCAGGTCCCTCAACCTATCTTCATAGGGCTTGGTCCCTTGGCCCCAGATCATCCCCATCGCTCTCCTCTGTACCCTTTCAATTTGATCTACGTCCTTCTTGAAGTGAAGCCTCCACAACTGCACACAGTACTCCAGGTGTGGTCTGACCAGTGCTGTATACAATGGGACTATGACATCTTGTGATTTTGATGTGCTGCCCCTGTTGATACAGCCCAAAATGGCATTTGCCTTTTTTACCACTGCATCACACTGCCTGTTCATGTTTAGTTTACAATCCACAAGTATCTCAAGGTCTCGTTCACACACAGTGTTACCTAGAAGCGTATTCCCCCATCCAGTAGGCATGCTTTTCATTTTTCTGACCCAGATGCAGAACTTTACACTTATCTTTATTAAATTGCATCTTGTTCTCATTTGCCCATTTTTCCATTGTGGTAAGATCTCATTGAACTCTGTCTCTATCTTCCGGAGTATTTGCCAGTCCTCCCAATTTGGTGTCATCTGCAAACTTGATGAGTAGTCCCTCCACCCCCTCATCTAGATCATTAATAAATATGTTAAAAAGTACCTGGCCGAGCCCTGAGCCTTGAGGTACCCCGCTACTCACCTCCCTCCAGTCTGATGAAACACCTGCTGCTGTCTTCCCTGAAATGTTCCAATGATGGGTCCTAGCCATTTTTTCCACCTTACCAGAAGTCCTATTGCCAGGTAAGGACTGTGTGTTGGCTCACTGGAGGCAGTCAGGAATTGGGATCTCTATTGGTGGGGATGGGGACTGCGGGGAGCTTTGCCTCTGAAGCTCAAATACTTTGGCCACCTCATGAGAAGGAAGGACTCCCTGGAGAAGAGCCTAATGCTGAGAGTGATTGAGGGCAAAAGAAGAAGGGGACGACAGAGAATGAGGTGGCTGGATGGAGTCACTGAAGCAGTCGGTACGAACTTAAATGGACTCCGGGGAATGGTAGAGGACAGGAAGGCCTGGAGGATCATTATCCATGGGGTCGCGATGAGTTGGACACAACTTCACACCTAACAACAACAACAACAACAACGCCTCCCATAGCAGCAGCTGAAGGTCTGTTGCAAAAGGAAAATCAATTTAATCATTGCCATCAACTTCTACAGGGCAAGACTGTACTCCTTGCTTGTTCAGCAGGCACCCATGTTGTAGTTTGCAGTAGGGATGCCAGACTGCCCACTAGGAGGGGGGGTCTTTCAGATGTAAGGATGCCGGGGTGGGGGGTGATGCTGCCATGGAGTTTTGCCCCAAAACTAGAGCACACACCCATGCGCCTACATCACTTCCAGGTCACATTGGCACATTGCGTTAATTTCTGGCATTCCTCTCCACTCCTGGTAAGTGAACCCCCCAGTCCACACTGGTTGCTTTGAAGGGTTTGGCAAAACTTGTTCGCAGACAAACTGAAACTGCTGTCATTTAAAGGAACATTTTGTGTAACATATCAATTATCTCACATTTCTCCTTCATCAAAATTGTTATATAGGACAAAAGCAAAACAAAGTTTTGGCTCCCAGCTTCAACTTGCCCCAAATTTCAGCTTTTCTCTTCATTTGCTCTACCCAAAGCATAATTCATCCCTGTCATTACAGTTTCTCTATAACGTAAAATGAGGCCAGTAATTTTACTTTGGTCAGATATTTGCTTTGTTACTAAGGCTAAAGCCATCTTAAAACAACATGAAAAATACCCTGGAATATTTTCATGTCTGCAAACAAAAGAAAATTGGCTGGACTGCCAGGATTACAGTACAACAGGCCCCCTTAATTTTGTTGGGGGTTGCTAGGGGGAGATCTCCTGTTTAACTATTAAAATGATACAGTGTGTGTGCATGCAAGTGAATGGATCATAACATGTCTGTATCCAAGTGGACATCATCTATGAATTAAAGGGTGAAATTTGACTAGATTTACTTCTAGAGGCCAAAGCTTCCATCTCTTCCAGCACTGTTTCAACAAAATGTTCTGGTGAGTTACGCTCATTTAAAAACAGGTTCTTAGTTGTGTGTAGTTGCCTGTGTCCTCAAAATATGATAACCATGTTTCTTGATTTAAAACATTTCCATTCCACACTTTAAGAACTAAAACCTTCCAAGGTGACTCAAAAGCATTAAGATAATTTTTTTTTTAAATCCCATTCCAAAACAAAAATATAAACCAACAGATTAAAACAAATTGAACAAATCAACACCAATTAAAACTATGATATCACAGAAAAAGAGTAAAAAGAAAAAGGCAGTAAAATCAGAAGTAAACAGGACAAAACACATACAAAAGAATGCCTAGTTTAGCAAAAGTTTTCACCGGTGCATGCTGTTTAACAATCTGTCAGGTGCTGCTCTGTTTGGAGCTGTCTGTGGCCAGAAGAGAGAGGAAGTCCACCCCTACTGGGAGCTGGCAACCTTACTCCTAGTATATGTGAACTAATCTAACTTAGTTAAGGTCAAATTGTCAGAAGGTATGTTCTACAGATACTGTGAGACCTGAGCTGTGCATTACTCTGGATATCTGTTCCTGTAATTTTGCATTTTAGTAATGAAAATTAAGTAATAATAATTATTAAGACCTCAGATAATTGTTATAAGCTGCTGTCTATCAACATTCGCTCCTATTTGAAATGTGGGGATTCCAGCTCTGCATCATGGAGATAAAAACAGTGTTCTGGGTCAGTATCTTTCCCAGAAGATATTTATATTACAGAGATACATTATTATATAAGAAAGGTACTTAGTGGTACTGCCAGTGGTGGTGGTAATAGTAGTAGTGCCAGCTTGGCGTAGCAGTTAAGAGTGGTGGCCCCTATTCTGGAGAACCAGGTTTGATCCCCCACTCCTCCACATGTAGCCAGCTGGGTGACCTTAGGCTAGTCATAGTTCTCTTACAGCTTTCTCAGCCCCAACTGCCTCAATGGGGCTGCTTCTGAACAGGTGGAAAAGGCCAAGAGGGCAATCATATGGAAGCAGGGCAAATCCCTGCTTTTATATGATGTTGCCACCCGGCTGCTGCCCTTCCATGGCCTGGCATGGATCAGGCCCCAGAAGCCCAAGGTTAAGGGAATGCAAATTCTTCCAGGTTCCCTTAGCCCACTGCAGGGGCCAACAGGGGCAGGCCCACATGGACAGGGAAGGCCCGGTTCCACACAATCTCACCTTTCTGCAAACTAAAGCCCCCCCCCCCCCGCCCCCAGTGCTCCGCACATGGTGGAACTAATCCACAGCTGCTATGTTTCCCAGGGGGACACATTTAACCATTACACCAGGTGTCACATTGAAATGCATCCCCTGTGTGGACAGAGACTTCTGTGGAGGGTATAGCTCCACAGCAACACACTGTCAGTGGCCTGGCGCAGCCATTGCTGTGTGGAATCAGCGTGGGTGTCTGTTTTAGCAAAAGAAAGGGTCGGTGATTGTAGGCTGCTTTAAGACTTCTTCGGGTAGTAAAAAGTGGAGTGCCTAAAAAATAGCTCTTTTTCTTTTAGAAGTAGCCTTGTTTTCCAAATAATATACTGAGAGCACTTTATTATGAAAGAATCACAACACAAATAAAATGCATTAATTCTAATAATACACCACCTTAACTGTGACAGGGTGGAGAAGCAGAATACCCAACAACTTGAGCAGAACAAAGAATCAATCAAAGCCGCAAGAAAATCAAAAGGTCTTTCATATCTAAATAATAATTATGAAGGTGAACCTCTCTGTGGAAGATGTACCAACAACTCAATACAAAATACTTCACTTGTGGACACTACCTTGGGATTTTTGATTCTTGTTTTCTGGTTTTATGTCCTAGTGTGTTTTAATGGGGTTTTATTGTGGACAAATTGTACCTCACCAATCCCAGGAGTGATGGGAAATAAATTTAAATAATAATAATACCTGCCTTGCCTCTGAAAGCAGGAAATTTAGGTAAGGTCATTCAAGTAAGATCTGAGTGGACAGGACACTTTATATGAGGAAAGGTCTTATGGACCTTGACAACATTTTGGAGATATAAACCCATTCCCTAAGCCTCATCACCTGCATGCTTGATACATTAATACTGAACAGTTCATTTTTTCCCCTTTTAGTGCAGGAAGCATTTTCAGGGCACTTTAATACATACATACATATGATTTTTCCCCAAACAGGAATTTCTGGCTTAATCTTAAATGTTTTATTGTGTGAGATTTTCTCCTTTGTTGTAAGCCGCCCCAAAGTCTTTTTGTAGAGGGGCAGGCTAGAAAATGAAATAAATAAACAAAATAAAGCATATGAACTGCTGTTATCTTTGTTTTTACATTCGAATGCCAAATCACTGCAGTACAAAGTCCTGGATTGTTCTATTGTCTCCTGTGAATACCTGTCATTGTTAGCACTCTAACAAGAGAAAGCCATGATATCAAAATGAGCAGGATGTCCAATCTGCAGACAAAGGAACTATCATTCTAGTGCTTTTTCTGTGTCTATGTTCCCACACATAAAACACACTGATTGTCAGCATTAAGGCTTGTGGCTGTGTTAGTGATTTCTTAGCTTGCTATGCCACCGTGAGGCTGAACTGTAAAAGTGCACAAAAATATAAAAATATTTGTGGGTTTTTTGGTCTGGTTTAATACATATGGTATGTTATTTTGAACCTTGGACACATCTGGAAATGTGTGGTCAAATAATGAAGCAGCCAAAACTAGCGCATATGCAGAACAGATCTGATTCCCAAATCAGATTCTAGAGCTCTCCAGTCAAGCCTATCATGACCTATTTAGAAATGTATTAAATATATTAATATCTGCTGCCCTTTTCAATGTATTTAAGAGCTCAATTACAAATCTCATATCATACATCTTCACAAAATCCCTATGAGGTAGCTTTAGGGCTGTGTGAATGCAACTGGAGAGATTCTATTGTTAAATGTATTTTCTTTCTCCCTCTAAACCATTGGATATCCACAGAAATCCATTGCGTGAGTGAAAATGAATGGGTGTAATGGGATTTTAGTTCATTTTAAGTTATTTTTTTGTTTGTTTGTTTCTTTGTTGTAATTCAAGCCCTGGATAATTATGTGTATGCAATTTTGCTCATAGTATAACCACTAATGAATTTTATACTCTTAAAACTGTATTTATAGATGGCAAACTTCAGCTTATTTACATGGAAGAGAACCACAGTGAACTGAGGGGTACCAGCAAACGTGATTAGGCTTAATGCTATTTGTTTGTTTAAATGCTTGTTTAAAGCATTTTTGTACTGCCTTATCTCCTCGGAATCAAGACAGTGAAGTGCATCCAAGCTAGGTGAATTGGTCTCCTGGGATGTGTTGAGAAGCATGGGAGTGTGTCTCTCAACAAGACCACCAAAAGGGGGAACTTGGGGTCAAATTTAGGGGGGGGGGGTCAGTCTTTCCTGTGAGCTGTGCAAATGAACAGATATAAATTAATTCAGGAAGCCCACTCAGCAGCAGTCTAGAGCCACACAGGGTCTTGAACTGCCCATTGTCCAATCACATCAGTTATATTTTGGGGCTATTATGCCATACATGTTCTCACTGAACTCAGCACTCTAACCCTTTTGAATTATCATTTTAAAATGGTTGCTTTTATGCATCTGCTCTCATGCTGAATTGGCTTTCTCTGCATGCGATTACGCATTTGGAAGACTTACTATGATAAATGCTTATGGAAGGGGCACTTCCTCCATTGTGCTATTGCTTATTGGGAGACCATGGTTAGCTGCAATGTCACCTGACTACCACTCTGGCACATGCTGCTGGCAGGGCCTCATGGGAATTGTAGTTCATGGACACAGAGGCTGCAACAACAAATTTCCGTGGGGGCACACAGCCTTTTGAAAATACTATAACCTTTCTGTCCCTCCCCTTTTCCCATCCCCTTCTGTGGTCCTCTCCCACCATGCTGTACCTGCACTACATTGGCCAATGCTGGGGGATTGTCCAACAGGTGCTCCATCTGCATCTCCTGCACTGCCTCTACTGCTGCTAAAGTGGGAGGTGATTTGGACATGTCACTTTGCACATTTTTAGCAACAAAGTGCCTCAGGAACAGAACTGTAAATAATAGTTTCCACACACACGTGTGTGTGTGGCCATGGCAGCAACTTTTGGCCATGGCAGCCACTGTTATTGTTGCTTCATGAGGATGAGGTCTGCTGCTGCTGCTGCTTCCTCACAGGTGGGCCATTTCCAAATGATTAAGTGCACGCTAAGTAGGGTGGGGGAGGAAAGAAATATGCCCAGGCTCCTGCTGCCTCACCCTGCCTTAACCACCGCAGTTTCTCTCCATCAGAGAATAGAGCATAGCAACTGCTACTCCAGACAAGGAGAGGGGAGGAGAGAGTGAGTCACCTGAGAGAAGCTGTGAATGACAACAATGATGTTTCCTTGTTTTCCCTACACACACACGCATGCACACGCTTGAGACTGATGGAGGAAGGGAAGTGCACGAAAAAGTGGGATGGGGTGATCGGAGGCTGCTGAATGGGAGCAGAAATCTCTTTCATGGGAAGTGACAAGTTGTTCTAGTTGAGTTTCTGGAGCACCTTTACTGATTATCTGAGGAGAACTGAAATGCCTCTGAGTGAATAAATTAGTTAATTTCTGCTGGCTGTCATAGCAGAGGTAGGAGGGCCTGCCCCAAACAAGGGGCACCCCAAGAAGCTTCCATTGGTGAACATGGGACTAGAGGCTGACCATTCCCACACTGGTGTGTGGTGCCACAGAGGAGGAGACCAAAAAGCATGCAAAAACTGGCATCTTCAGCACCATCATAAAAGAAAAAGTCATAGTAAAGCTAGTTTCAAATGCTGCACTGAAAAGACACAGTCGCAGCTATGAGTAGGGAGGACAATGCATAATCAAAAATACTATGGTAGGTTTTCCATGTTGAAAATGGCACTACATGCATAATTTTTTTAAGTCTTTTTTTCAAGACTTATTAGGACGTTTCCTGGGTTTTTTTGTTTGTTTGTTTTTGCAAAGTTTACTTGGAGGCTGTCAGAAATGATTTGCTGCCAAGACAGCACTGGAGCAAGGCAAGACCAGTCAAGATAAGCTACAGTCCTTGCCAGGATGCAGCCTCCTAGCAACGTCATTAACCCATCCCACTCGTCTATAATTTGCTTTTTCCTTTAATTCCACCCAGCACCTGCACAGTCAGATCTTGCAAAGAGAGAACCTGCTCATGTATGGTATCAAAAATTTTTAAAAACTCAGAACTTTTGTTATCTTTCCCTACATTTTTCTAACTCTTTCCACCCTTCTTTGTTTTGCTGTTTTTCTTTCATAATCTGCCATTCTATCTATCCCCAGTTCCCCCCCCCCTGCAAAGCAGCTTACATTGTTCTTTTCTCCATTTTATCCTCACAACAACCCTGGTAGGTAGGTTAGGTTGAGAGAGTGTGATAGGCCCAAATTTATGCAGCAAGAGTTTGAATTCAAATCTGGGTGTCCCAGATCCTGATATGACACTTTAAGCACTACCAAACTTTCCAGTTACAATTAATAATTGTCTGCTTTGATCCCAAGTCAACTAATGGCTCATCTGGATGGAACAGCAGCCATACTGCATAACACACAGTGTCTAAGAAGCTTAAGGCCTTCCATAGTCATATGAAGTGGGAAAGAACACAAGAGAGCTCAACAGGTACTCAGAAATGGTTCACTTTGTAATGAAATCCTGTAGTGCTCCCTAAAGCTAACAGATCACCAAAAAAGAAACTAACGGTTGACGTGGCAGCTTTCTGGAGACGAAGAAGGATATGTCAGCAGTTGCCAGAGCAAAAAAAATTAAGGAAAAAGGAAAAGAATCAGAAAGATTGAAGCGACAACAACTAGAACAAGAAGAGTTGGAGGAAACCTCAGAAGAAGAAAGCACAGATATGGAAAAAATAGCCCGCCTCCTGGAGAAACAAAGCAAGGAATTAAAAGCATACACAGAAGAAGCGCTCAAACAACAACTCAAAGAACTATCCAAAGAACTCTCCAAAGAAATACAAGACTCCAAGAAGGAACTCTCAGACAGAATAGATGGAATAAAAACACTTGTAGATGGAAACAAAACAACTAAAAGAGCACAAGGATAAAATTGCAAAACTGGAAGGTTGGAAAGCAGGAGCAAAAGACAAGTTTGAAGTTCTTCAGTCAGAAGTGAGAATTAGGAATGTGAAGATCAGAGGGGTTCCGGAATCGTTTGGCAAGGAAGATCTGAAGAAAGAACTCACTGATCTTCAAAGAAAATAGGTTCAACATTTCCACCCTCTGCTAGATCTAATTTCCAACATCTGGCATTAGTAGACGTCTGGAGGGAACATCATCCAAAATTGCGCCAATATACATTCTATTTGAACAGACATGATGCCTATTCAATATTGGACCAATGCTGGGCATCAAAACAAATGTTGCCCAAATTGAGAACTTCAGAGATATTACCAAACACCTTTGCAAATCATAACCCATTACAAATAGAGCTATGTGTGAAAAGAATCGGAATGAGAAGGTGGAAAATGAATGACTATCTTTTGGAGGATCCAAAAGTACAGCAAATCTGTGAAGCAAATCTACAAGAGTTTTTCCAGCTAAATACTACTCCAGATATTTCACTGGCCACGGTGTGGGATGCCAGCAAAGCATATATGAGGGGCATATTCATGCGATTGCATACTACAATAAGAAAAAGAAAGGAAAAAACTCTGAGTGAAATAAAAGAAAAACTACAACAGACAGAAAGACAACACCAGGAACATCAAACAAGAGGATTAGCAAAGCAAATAACATTATTAAGAATACAGAGAGATAACATAGAGGTGGAAGAAATGAGGAAGAAGCTTGCTTATCTCAAACAAAAAATTTTTGAATGGGCAGATAAACCTGGAAGATGGCTAACTCAAAGACTGAGGAAGAGCTTTCAAAAGCACAGTATCACAAAGCTAACACATGAAGGCTTGGACCATAATAATGAAGCAGAAATTAATTTATGTCTTATTAATTTTTTTCAGAACATATATTTAAAAAAGGAACAAAATCATGGCAACAGGCTTCAATAACACTCATCCACAAAGAAGGAGGAGACATGAACTCACCTAATTCGTACAGACCAATCTCTCTGTTAAATGTGGACTATAAAATTCTGGCAAAAATTTTAGCAGAAAGACTGAAAAAATGTATTGGGGACATTGTACATCAAGACCAAACTGGATTTATGCCAAGAAGGCTAATGAGGAATAACATACTATTTGTCTTGAATGCTGCAGATTACATACGTAAAGAAAAGCTGCAGGCTGCTATTATATTCCTGGACACAGAGAAAGCTTTTGATAATGTTAGTTGGGACTTTCTGTTCGAAACATTAAAAACAACTGATTTTTTTTCGAAACATTAAAAATTTCAAAACATTAAAAACAACAACGGCACCTTTTTGGAACTTATTAGACAAATATACTCAGAACAAGAAGCTAGAATATTAATAAATGGAATGCTTACAAAACAATCCATCAAAATAGACAAAGGTACCAGACAAGGATGCCCTCTGTCTCCATTGTTATTCAATTTGGTATTAGAAATGCTTGCGGACTTTGATAAGATGGCCAAACTAACACTGATCATTAATGGAAAAACAGAAGAGGTGTTTCAAGAACAATGGGGCCCTTATCTGAATTACTTAAGAAAATACTCTTCTCAGGTGGTTTACTATTCTAATAAAAGGAGTATGAACATCCAGTGAGTTCATTCATGCTTGTTCCTTTCTTGGAGATACCATCTCAGCCACATATATGCAAGGAGGCTGCAGGAAGAAGTGAAAGAGAGTAACAATGCCATCTGAAGTAGGGTTACTCCTTTCCAAGTCCACCGAAGCAAATGAGCTTAGAAGGTTCTGTGGTATAGATCAGTGGTCCCCAACCTTTTTATCACCGGAGACCACTAAACGCTTGACAATTTTACTGAGGCCCACTGCCCTAACGCTCTCTGACTCTGGTCGCTATGGTAATGTTTAAACATCCCTTCAAAATAAGATACAGACATGCCACAGCAATGAACATAAAGAACATTTTATTTTCATGGAAATTTTAACTCATGACAATGACAAATCAATGGGGACCCTGAGCTTGTTTCTCTGCAACGAGATAGTCCCATGTGCGGCTGCCGGATCGTGGATGAAGTAAAGGGCCGGGTGGGGGAGAAGGCATCCTTCACGGCCTACCTCCAGTTAGTCGACGGACCACATGTGGTCCGCTGCCCACAGGTTGGGGATCGCTAGTATAGATGACAGTTTTAGATGCTAGTTTTAAGACTCTACCCTTGTCAATGTAAATCTGTGTGTATTATATGCCCTCAAATGACCTGAGTTATGGTGAACCTATGACTCAGTGACTTCCAAAACAGCCTTGCTTTGGTCTTGCAAATTGAAGGCTGTATTAAGTCAATCCATCTCATTTGGGATCTTCAGTTTTCCTGCTGCCTTCAGTGTTTCCCATCATTATGGTCTTTTTCAGTTAACTTAGAGATGGTAACTTGTCCAAAGCTACTCCATGAATTTCAAAAGTGAATAAAGGTTTCTATAGCCCAAACATTCTAAATAAATGGAAGCCAACACTTTTGGCAAGAGGGATATGGGTAAAGTCCAAAGTATAGAAAATTGCCTCTCCAGGATACAATATATAAAGTATAAAGCCCTGGCAATATGCACAAAGCTAGACTCATGAGCTCCTTTTCTGTTATTGAGGCATGCATCTGTGACTAATGGTATAAGGAGCAAACAATATTCCTATCGTGTGGACCACACTTGAATTATTAGTACAAAATACTTGATAATTCTACTTATGAGGAAGGGCCACAGCTCAGTAAATAGCATGCATACTTTGTATGCAGAAGATCCCAGGTTCATTTCAGCTTCCCAGACCAGAACAGTATCTTTGGACCATTTCCGTACGGAGGGGTAAAGTGCAAGTATCTTCTTGCTTGCAAACGCGGGATGGTAAATCTCACATTTGCAGCCCTCCTCATGGGGAGACCCCTCCCACATTTTCCCTCTGCCCCATAGTGGCTATTTCCCTCTAACGAGACTGCAAGGGAAAACAAGCCGAACTTCTGCCTCCACTCCTTGGCTTGTCAATCATAGCAAGCCACCAATCTCAGCACAACAGTTCTCTCATGGACTGAAACTCCCTCCCCTCCCGCCCCCCGAGCCCTGAAATAAAAATCAACACTGCCGCGTTGCTGTAGAGAAACGCCAGAATGATACAGCATCTCTCCTTCTTTTTGGGATTCCTGTTCTTTGGGACTTTATTTCTGTCTGATGGATTTCTGAGATGGTGAACATTGTCCCTGGAGCCCAAATAGACATTTTGTGTTAATGGTTGGCTTAAAAACAAAGCACTCATACCCCCGTATGATCGGGAGAAAGCTGCCCGATCACTCCCCCCCCCCTTTCCCAGCTCATTTCCCCACCTCCAGAAAACAGAAAAGGAATTATGTTTTGCCTGCCTGGTCCCACTTGTGTTTTGCCTGCCTGGTGAACACTTTGCAGAACATTTTATTTTACCCTTGACATTGTAGCTTTGTGGTCGCACTGCTATGCGGACTGGGCCATTTAAAACAATTACTCAGCAGGAAATGGAGAGGGGAGGGTGGGTGCGAGGGTGAGACAAAGCTGCCCAGACTATCACATGTTTCCCTCCATACAGGATTATCCCTGGTTGCTCACCCATGAGACACGCAATTTAAGGCAACATCATGTGCAAAGGACTCTAAAACGCAGCAACATTCAAAGACTGTCCAGGAACAGCATCCTCTTGCAGAAATGGTCTTGTTGTCAGTTATTTTTTTGTGAATAATCATAAAGCTGTTATATCATTTTAAGTTCTTATTTTAAAGATAGCATTTCAACACAAGAGGGCAGCCTTTCAGCATCTTCAAGGATTTTTTTTCTTTTCAATACCTTTGAAACACCCAACCAAGCCCATTGAAATTCTGCACCCACAGCATTTTTTAAAGTTTTTTTTTAATTTTGCAGGATATATACCATTTCTGATATACATAGTGCAATCTAGAGTCTGTGGACTTAAAGATTGTATTGTGAATAACTTATTAGAACCTTAGGCTTGTACTGTGAATATCTTATTAGAACAGGAGCATTTTTTAAAAGCCTTCCTAAATGCTGTGTGCACATAGTGTATTTCAGTGTACTTAGGAAGATGCAACTCTGATCAGGCATGATCAAGACAGAAAAACATAGCTACAAAAAATTCCCGATTCGAAGCCATGAAACAGTAAGTTGTCCAGAATATACAGTGAGTCAAGTCTGAAGTTTTTCAGTTTTTAAAACACTTCAGTTTTTAAAAAGTTTAAAAAAGAAAACAAACAAGGAAAGGAGTACAACAATCTTTAATGTTGCTTTTCTTTCTTTCTTATCCAGTGACAGATAGATGCTTCATCTAGACTCCATCAATGTTCAAGGTAAGCTTGGGGGTGAGGGTATAAAAGTTATATGGCTGTCACTGGATACAATTTAATTTTCATTGAATGCAAATGAATTGAAGTGGCACCTATCCATGATAGGTAGCAGGTTGGAGATGAAACAAGCTGTTAGGATATGGATCTGCCTTAGTCAAACCATGACGCATCTAACTGGGTATTCTCTGTTTCAGCTGGCAGCACCTTGCCAGGACTGTAGGCAAGACAGACCTTCCCAACAAAGGCTATCCAAAGCCTTGTTCATAGGCATAGCAGAAAAGCGTTTCAGATTGCAGGGGGGGGGGAAGTTTACTGGTTCTGGACCAGCTGACTATAGTACACTACAACAAAATTAATTAATTAATATTAATTAATAAAAATAATGTAAACTAAGAAGGCTTGTAAACAAAGAAGTGGATGCAGGCTATGTTATGTACCAAGCATAACATTTTGAAGGCAAATGGAGCTGCCCTGCTTCTCACAGTGGTTAAGTGTAAGGATTCACTTAGGGTGGCTAACAACTTGAAGAAGAAAAAATCCTTTCCCTTTAATAGAGGCTTAATGGATGTTCTTTAGCAGCTGACGCTATTTGCCTCCCTGCTATGAAAAGCTTCAGCTGCCCATTGCTACACTGTAAGCTTGTATTAAATGGACAGGACATTTCCCCCCAGGCCACTGGTAATCCTAGGAAGGCTCTAGTTTCAGTTAGCAGCACCTTTGTTTCTAGAAAACTACAAAAACCATCCCAGGAGCAGGTTTGCCCAAGGGCAAATGTGGACACGGCAAGCGTTATAACCTAACTTAAAGTATGGGAAGTTTCATCAGCCCCTTTGACAACAAATAACTTCACAACATGCAATTCAGAAATGGTTCCAGATTCCATCTAAAGTTCTTGCAATAAGATAAACATAGGGGAGACCTTTAGAAAATTAAAGCCACGTATAACAGAACATGGGAGCTACATACTTTGCAGAACAATTGGTGCACTTTTGGGATAGCATTTTATGGAAATAAACTCCTAGCCTCATGGGCAGAGCTTCAGACTGCATGTCTGCTGCCTTACCACTCTGCGCCACAAGAGGCTCTAGACACAGAAAACAGATGCTTAAAGGCCAGGAGATGAGGCAGCTTGAATAGATTGAGGGAACAAATTGCCAAAAGCCACTAAGATGCAAAACAAGGTTTTCAGGCACCTTTTTGTGAACATTTTAAAAGTAAACATCTTTATTAGCTGACATAATTTCAAATCTAGCCACAAAAGGAGTCCTCATTGTTTGTTACAGAGAAGGACAAATATTACACAATACTTAAGAAAATGTTTAAAGCAATGCATAACACATCAAAAGGAGCAACCTAGTCTCCTCCCTGGGTTAATTGTGAGAACAAAACCTTGTCTCCTGTGTCCAAAAATATTTGTAAGCAACTATTCAAGCCACTATGTATCACTGCATAATATCAAGACTATCCTCAGTCAATAGTTACCATATATACTTGAGTATATATTCGATCCAAACATAAGTCAAAGCACCCAATTTTACCACAAAAAAACTTTGAAACCTTATTGACTTGAGTATAAGTCAAGGGTTGGAAATGCAGCAGCTACTGATAAATTTCAAAAATAAAAATATATACCAATAAAATTACATTAATAGAGGCATCAGTAGGTTTTTGAATATTTATTTCAAAGACAAACAGTCAACTAACTCTGTGAATGCAAAAGAGGATAATCCTCAGCAGAATTATCAAGTGAACCTACTCTACAGTCCTCCAGTGGAGGAGCTCAGGGCGGCCTGAGCGTTTAATCCATGCTCCATCATCACAGGCTCTCCCATCCAGCTTCCCCCCCCCCCAACAAATACAGAAAAGTCAAGAGGATGAATAGCTACTGGTTTTTGTACCCCACTTTTCACTAACCAAAGGAGTCTCAAAGGGGCTTACAATCACCTTCCCTTCCTCTCCTCATGCCAGACACCCTGAGATAGCTCTTACAGAACTGCTCTCTGAGAACAGCTCTGGCAGGAAAACCAAACAGTTCCCCCCCCCAGGCGAGCAAACCAGAGCAGAACTACAGTACCCAAAGTTGGCAACCTACTTCAACAAGTACAACAGCTACCAAACTGGGAGAATGGACAACTCTAACTACAACAACAGTGCCCCCCCCCAGAACAAAGCACTGAAATAAAGAATTGTAAAACTGAACACTGAAAGGAAGAACTGTAAAAATCCACTTTAAAAAGGAACACAATCCCACGAAGAAAAAGCCAAACAATGCTGCCCTTCAGATAAAAGGAGAAAGAAACAGTGAGTCCCAAAGCATGTAGTTGGAAACTTCTGCTACTGCTTTATGCAGATGACATGCAGAGGGTCATCCTGACCCTTAATACAGTTGGACTGAGGAATATGCTGTCTGGACTGGCTACTTATTGCAGAGATGATGTGATTAATTACAATTGTTGCAGGAGCTCCTCATTCCTCTGCCTATCCTCCAGCTGCAGCTCCCTTCTTTGTCAAGCCACCTGGCTCACTTGAGCCAATTAAGCAGTGGCAGCTACGGGCTGAAAGAGAGCTTCAGACTAAAAGGGACCACACCATGCTAGCAAGACAACTGCTAACTACAGACGACTGAGAGTCATCACAGAGTGAGGACTGAGAGGCTACTAACAGCTATATTAACTTGAAACTGGGAGTCTTGGGTTGTGGACAGAAGTTGTGACCTGCTCCTTCTGCTGATGCCCTTGGACTGCCTGAAGGACCCCTTGACTCACTGGACTGAGTTAGGACACTCATTGCATTCTATCTGTCCCTTGGTATTCTGTTTTTGAAATACTGAGTCTTTCTGCCTCCCTGACATTTCATCTGTGCTTTCTTCCTACAGAGAGCTGAAATCTGAGACCAACACAGGTCTCTTGCTTGGGGAAAATGGTGAGTAAGAAGAGGCTGAGGACTGAGCAACTTACCAGCAGCACAGTCTTTCAGTGAGGCCAGCACTTCTTCCACCCTGCAAGCAGCACTAAGAGGACAGGTAAGCTCCACCATTGGCCCTCACTGGAAGAGTGTTATCTCCCTACTGGCAGCAACCCCCCCAAGGAAGGCCAATCAGGTAGAGAGTGAGTTTGCATGCAATTTAAACAGATTGGCCCTCATTGACAGAGTGTTCCGTCCCAATCCAAAGCACAGCCCCAGGGAGGGCCAATCAGGTAAGAAGTAAGTTGTGTGCATGAAACTTGAACTGATTGGCCCTCATTGGCAGAGTGATGTCTCCCTATTGGCAGCATACTCCCAGGAAAGGCCAATCAGGTAGGGAGTCAATTGTCTGCATACAACTTCAACTTTATGATGTTTAGTGATCTTCTTCGTCATGGCACACTTATATACCGTGGGCATGCTGTTCAGTGGAAGCCATTATAAAATTCTTTTATGCCAATGATGGTAATTTGGTTGCCCAAACACTCAAGGCCTTTCAGGGTAAAATTATATCACAACTTCTGTATAGCACAGAGATTTGGGCCTAGCAAGGAAAGGTTTTGGTTAAACTTGGTTGTCCAAAATACCTTTATTAGGAAAAGTTTGGGTCTTACTCAAAATTGAGCTTGGTCTTCTATCTGTAACCTTCAGAGTGCACCTGAAACTCCTGAAATTCTATTTAACAATTGACAGTAAACTTGAAACTCACCTAGTCAAACTCAGCTTTCAGTGTTATCTGGTCCAAAACTCTAAATTTTCCAGGTGGTATCCAAGGCTTAAATATCTTTCTCTGGCTATTTCAATGATCCAAGAAAATCCTTTACTAGTGTAAGGTTTAAGACCTTCCTTTCTGCATATTTGCATGGCAGATTTAATAGGGCCTTATCAGATTGCCAGTTGTGCCTTTGTTGTTTTAACCAGGTAGAAGATCTTATTCACTAAGTCCTGTATCAGCCTCCATACAATGACGTTCAAATTAAGTTGAACACTGCCTCTGACTCCGATGATAAATAAATTTTCTTTTTGGCATATGTTTTCCCTCCTGTCAGTCTAATGGTTGCTAATTTCATTTCCTCATCCATCATTATTAGGAAAAGGCTTGTTTCAAGTATGGCTGATGAATCCTCATTCTACTCAATGTGTAATTCATTTATTCTACTTCATTGAACTTACTCTACACTTGTAATTTTCAGTCGTGTTTTATTTTCATACCAATTTTATTTTCATATCGTATCATGGACAAAGTAAGACTGTGATTACTGGGGTTTTTTAATGTGACATTTTTGGTTTTACTTTTTTATGCTTTATTTGTGTGGATGTTATGGCTTTGGTTTCAGCAACAATAAACTTATCCTGGTTCTGGAAAGGTCCTAATGAGAACCACTTGTGTGGCAAATTGTTTCAGAAAGAGGACCTGTTCTATGTAACAAATTATTAAGACAAGCCCCTATCAGATGTGTCAGTCAACTTCATTTGTTACAAGGGCCAAATCTGACAAATGTCATTTTGTCCGGCTCCATTCACTTCCCAGCCTCTATCGCTGCCTCTCAGGTACCCCTGGCCCCCCTGGCTTTGCCTCCCATTGTCACCCTGGGTGCACCCCTGATAAGCCTACATGAAGGGGGCCTCCCGACTTCCTCCCTAGGCCCCGTCACCATGGAAACCACCTTGGCCCTGCATTCCGGGAGGGGAGGGGAGGGGAGGGGAGGGGAGGGGAGGGGAGGGGAGGGGAGGGGAGGGGAAAGCTAAGCTCCAAATGCTTTGTGGGGAGAGGGAAAGGTGCCTTGCCAGTGAATCCCCATGGGAGATGGGCAGTTCAAGTGCCGCATCACTTTGTGCCTTCTTTCAGCTGCCACCTGTTGGTACTCAGCATGGGCAAACCAGGGAGGCCTCCCCATGCCCAGTGGCTGGACAGATACTTTTCATGGATGCCTTAGGCTGATCTTGCGTTGAGCAGGGGGTTGAACTAGATGGCCTAGGTGTAAACTGCACAGAGCTTTTATTCCAACCCCAGGTCAATTCAGTCCCTGCCCTCTACACAGAATGCGATTTCCATTTTGATTTGGGGCGATTTAAAATTTCGTTCTGCAGCAAGAAGGATTGATCCGGAGTGACCCTACCTTTATTGTGTGATATCTTGGAGTGCTTTTAATGCTCAATATATTTTAAAAATCGCATTGTTTTGAATATGGGCTCTCCTCTGTGGTAGGGAACCCATGATTGGCCACAGGTGGTCATATGACAAGCCTGCCTTAAAGGAGAAGCCCCTAATTTCTCTCAACTTCTGTTGGTCTTGGATTTTTTTTCCTGCCTTCTTCGATCCTCTTATCCCCCCCCCCCTTTTTCCTCTCTCCTCTGACTTCTTGGTTTTCTCCCCCCTTCAAGAAAACGAAGAAAGAGTCTCCATTTGCCTCCCCCCCTCTTCTGAGCCTCCCTAACCATGTGCAGAACACTTTCCTGTTTCAATGGGGGGGGGGAGAGGAAAACCTGAGTTCAAAGCGATCTGAATTCAACAGGATTGACAATGGAATAAACAAAGTAAGTGCAGACTCTGCCCTGTATGGACCCTCCCAAATCTATGATTCTGTGGCTCCATAACATTATACTCCAGCGAGGTCCTACCCAGCCCCACATCCCACCCACTCCTGACTCCACCCCTAAAGTCCCCAGGTATTTCCCAGCACAGAGATAGCAACCCTACTGTTCACAATTACAGTCTCTGGATTTAAGCATCCATGGAGCTGGCCACATGAAGAATTATATTGATGCTAAGGGTTATGTAGTATCTCAGTTTCAATTCCATTTGTTTCTAATTACAGAACAGAAATGACTGAGTATGGCAAAAGTGGCTTACAGTATAATCCTGGATAGAGTTGCTGTAGTCTAAGATCATTATAGTATATCAATGAGCTTAGAGTGGAGTAAATTTGCACTGGCTTGATAAAAACCATATCCTCCACCCCTCATGTCCTCAACAATGTTATCAAATTCTTGTGTATGCAACAGTTGTGTCACATCAGTAGAACACCACTGACCTTTGCATCTGCGATTTTATTTGCATAGAGCACACCTTCATTTTAATGAGCTGTTCCACAATGGATGGACCAGTAACACAAAATATATATTCTAGCTAGCACAAATCATTCACAGCAGTACACACCAGAGAAGCACAGGCCCAGATAATACAGGGACTGTCTGAGCATTCATTATATTGTCACTCTGGTAACAATAAATCCATTGAAAAGAAAACAAGAGAGAAAAGAAACAGAGGACTAAAAGCCTGTTTAAAAGGAAATGCCTGAGCAACATGATATGGTTTTGTCATATATCCTACCAGGCACATGGATGGTGAAGCAAATGATAAACTAAGGGTTAGTGTCTAAACTGCTGGTACTAAAAGGAAGGAGAAACAAAACTGTTGTGTCTGTAGACATTCAGAATCCTTGAACTCAGAGCTAGGACCGGAATCCTGAGTTTTTGTTAGGGATTCGGTGGGTCCCAGCTAACAGCCAATCAGCAAACAGATTTATGGACCTATCACAGGCCATTAATGGCTAATCATGTGTCCTGGTGGGAGTCTCAAGCATGTATACAAGTTCCCTAGTTACGATTGTCTGTGTTCAGTATTTCTGATTCCAGTAAAGTTGTTTGGTTGTTGGAGCTGAGTGTCCATGTCTTACTGAATTCACAGATTTAATACAAACCAAAGTCAAAAACCATGAAGCGGCCTGTCAAGCAATTGCTTCAATTGTACTTCAATTCTTAAGGAGTCCTTTCTTTTTCTTTGTTATTCTCATCACATCACCCCTTCTCACTGGTCTCAACCATTAGATTCACCTTGGATCCAGTTTTTAAAAAACACACTAGTATACCTCTATAAGAAAAGAATGAGAAGGTTTACACACCTACAGTGGAGAAAGGGGCCAACAGTGCTTTGAAGGGCTGGGACCAAATCAGTTTAGGGGGGGGGGGGGCTCTTATACAAGTGTCCCATGTGCTGACAGTTACAAACAGGTTGGATAGGGCATTCTCAATGCACTATACTGTTTGGAAACGATTGCTATAGTGCATTTAGGATGTGTCATCCAAGGACAACATTTGCAAATGATTGCTATAGGGCATTGGGAATGCATTATTCAAGTGCATGTGAAAGCAGAAAGAGTCTCTCCAGAGGATTAAGTTAGGTCTCGCCTCTGATTGGGTGTAAAGTTTATATGTTTAAAATTAATTTGCAAAAGTTGGCTGAGGCCTCACGAATATATACAAAAATGGTATAGTCCTTTTTGAAGCTTTCTTCCAACCTCCCAACAACTGTTGTGGAACTGCAATGTTAAAATCCAAGCTGGGATTACAAAATAAGGCAGTGCAAAAATAAGAAACGTGAGAAGTCGAGGTTCCTTGCAAAATAGTTATTAGAAAAAGGTCTTGATCATTCATAATGGAGAAGCATTTTTCATTATCAGACTGAAATATGATTTCTCTATAGAAGTAATCAGAATTCAGATCGTGTTTTCATCATTCAGTGCCCTCATTCTCTTTTTATCATTTGTTTATATTGTGTAAAGTTGCCTTTCTCATGGGACTCAAGGCACATCACACAGAGACCGATTCTGCACAGGCAGAAAAGGCTGGCCTGGCACTCATATGGCAGCAGGGATAACCCTGCTTCCATACGACGTTTGTGCCATCCGGCCCCAGCACACTTTAGGTCCTCCATTGCCCCGCAGCAAGGAAATGTGGATATTTCCATGTTCCCCGGTCTGCCACTGGTGGCAACAGGGGCAGGCCTATGTAGACAGGGGCAGGGGCAGGCCTATGTAGACAGGCATCCCAGAGGGGACAGAAAATGCTCCACTTGGTTTTGCATCGCTTCATGGTGCCACAGGGCTGACCAGGGCATTTTAAAAATTTGCACAAAGATGGGATAGCAGAATATTCCTTCATAGGTTTGGACCGTAAACATCTATAAAACCTGTCCCAGCTCTGTTTCTTTATTTTCCAAGCAGGGAAGAAAGGAAAGCACCAAGACAGGAAAAGGGAGTTGAGGATGGAGATTCATTAGCCACCTGAATGGGAGTTACCTGGCTGGTCCTCTACTGGTTTACCATCCTGGCAGCAGACCCAGTTGAAGTGGGATATAATGCAGTAACAAAATATTATGTAAATAATGTTTTTTTTTAAATGAGATGTGTTTTGTGATTATACCCTCCTATTAAATTGGACTGTGCCATTACACCAAAGATGATTTTAGGATTCTCACACACTTTTGAACTACAGCATGGGATGCATAATGTATTTGCTCCAAGCCTTAGTATGATGCCATTTGCACATGCCTATTGGTTTGCAAAGTGTTTGCCACCCTCAAAGCGCAGAGTGGTAGATGTAACTAATGTGATGGCTTAATTTTTCAAACCACATACGTCACTTTTGAGGGCACAGCGTTTATTACTACTGCCCTAATCTAAAAGGGAGCTTGGACATTATGAAGAAGCAAATGTGAGTGATTTGCACTTTGACTTTTTTGTCTGAGAAGTCTGAATGGGGAATTCTAGCATCTCCTTTGTGGGAGGCAGAATCAATGAAAGCAATTTATATAAAAGGCTGACAGCACTTACGGATGAGGCATAGCAATATAAAGCGACAGTGAAAATATTAAGTAGAAGAAATCCTCTCTATGGAATATATATATATATCACTCAGCACAATAAGGAATGTAGTTATTTAGAGGAGGCAAAAGTCCACTGAAGATGCATTTCCCCTTTCAGATCTGAACATTCCCAGAAGTTAGCAGAGCTTGTTAACAGAACCATGGGTGGCCAAACTGCAGCTCTCCAGTGCATGCTGGCAGGGGGTCATGGGAATTGTAGTCCATGGATATCTGGAGAGCCATATTTTGGCCACTCAGGTCTAGACAGTGGCTACCCATTCCTCGGAATCCTTTCCTCCTCTGGCTATGAAACATAACATGAAATAGTTTTTATTAATTTGACTTATTTGAAGTCCTAGATTGTACCTCAGCAGAGTTTTCAAGTGCATTTCTTTAAGCAGCCTGCTAAAGCATTGTCTTTTTCATTTTCATTTCATTTTCAGAGCCTCTAATCTTGAGAACTGAGTTGGATTCCCCATTCCTCCACATGCAGCCAGCTGGGTGACCCTGAGCTAGTTACAGTTTTCTCAGAGCTGTTCTCACAGAGCAGTTCTCTTAAAGCTCTCTTAGTCCCACCGACCTACCTGGATGGATCCGACTGTAGAAACCAAGCACACACGTTCCCACGTTTGTAGGGAAGAACAAGGGATCATTCAAATGGCATTTTGGAACTGCTTAAACTTAAAATCTAGAGTTATCACAGTAAAACAGACTTACAGCATCATAATGCTTTTAAAAAAGTATATGTGTGGATATGTGCATAAAGTTTCCCCTTCTTGAGTAAAAATAAGCAACCCAAGAGCTCTTGGTTCTGTTTTTGTTGTGGGATCAATCAATGCTAGCAGACTGTTCCTATGCATATAGTCCCAGTAATGCCTGCATTTCTAGCTGTGTTCCCTTTTTGCTCCAGTCCTTAATGGGGGCAGATAGAGATAGCATTATTTACCACTAGGATGTAAAATGATGCATTCACAATACCTGGGGCTCAGTGGACCCAGTTGCAAATCTACCTTGTGTATAGAAAGTTAGGTCTTATATGCTGCTGTTCTCTACCCGAAGGAGTCTCAAAGCAACTTCCCTTTCCTCTACCCACAACAGACACCCTGTGAGGTAGGTGGGGCTGAGAGAGCCCTGAAAATAGTACCAAATAGTACCACAGACATCATCTGTGCTTGAAAAGTGTGGCTAGTTATTGGCTTTCTGTAGTTCTCTCCCCCATCCCCAGTTTGATTGAATGGTCTCTGCAGATACTGCTACTGTATCTAGCTGAGGAAATCCATAAACCCTTTTTGGCAGGAACTTCATTTTGTATTGACATATTAATAATGTAGAACTCAATGAATAACTATTATAACAGCAGCTTTGCTCACTTGTGGCTCTTCATGGCAGTTCTTTGTAATAGTAGTTTACAGTCTAACATCTTGGATGTCCTGAAACTTCACCCTACAAGAATGGGCTTGAAGTTGCAAAAATTAATGACATAATTACAGTTTCTAGAACATCACTTTCAACATCAGCATACTCCAGTCTCATTGGCTTCAGATGGACTCAGAGCACAGCCCTCTCCAGAAATTTCAGCTTGCACTTTGGTAATTGACACTTCTACCCCCCCCCTTTTTTTTCCGTCACAGCATTTGTGGGAAGTTTGCATAGTTCTTCCCCATCCTTCATTTCTTTCTTGTAACAACCCTGTAAGGTAGGTCAGGATAAGAAGATCACCTGGGCAGCTTCATAGCCGAGCAGGGAAATTATCAATTCCAAGTTCATCCCTTTAAAGACTGCACCACAATGGCTGTCCAATAGCTACAGGGAGCAAGAACTTTTCAGATATGACTATGGATCCATGAAATGGCCTAGCCCTAGAAACACCTGACCATGTTCTCCTTACTCATTTTGGAAACAATTATGGAAACTTTTTTCCCCATTGCACAGGACATTTATTTAGTTACTTTTAGTGTTTTTAGTATTGATTTTCTTTTGAATCACATTATTAAAATGTTTCAATGTACCAGATTTTTAATTGCTTTATTCCATTGGAACCATATGTGTTAATACAGGGGTAGTCAACCTGTAAGAGCCTCTTGTGGCACAGAGTGGTAAGGCAGCAGAAATGTTGTCTGAAAGCTCTGCCCATGAGGCTGGGAGTTCAGTTCCAGCAGCCGGCTCAAGGTTGACTCAGCCTTCCATCCTTCTGAGGTTGGTAAAATGAGTACCCAGCTTGCTGGGGGGTAAACGGTAATGACTGGGGAAGGCACTGGCAAACCACCCTGTATTGAGTCTGCCATGAAAACACTAAAGGGCGTCACCCCAAGGGTCAGACATGACTCGGTGCTTGCACAGGGGATACCTTTAAGTTTACCTTTACCTTTAGTCAACCTGTGGTCCTCTAGATGTTCATGGACTACAATCCCCATGAGCCCCTGCCAACAAATGCTGGCAGCTCATGGGAATTGTAGTCCATGAACATCTGGAGGACAAATACATAGTCACTTACCAGTAAGAGTCAGAAGCCCCATTTCAGTTAACACATTACTGAGAGAATGCAGGGTGGGAGAATGATCACAGAAGGCTCCAACAGAAAGCTATGTACATCCACTTAAAGGTCCACAGGAATTCTGTATGAATATGTATGATTCTCTGAACGTTTATATGATTCACCTTAACTGGGAAACCTACCATCAAAATAAATTTTGAATGACATTGTAGCTTAGGAAGTGTGCGTGCACACAAAAGCTCATACCTTGAATAAAACTCTGTTGGTCTTAAAGGGGCCACTGGGCTCTAAATTTGTTCTGCTGCTTCAGACCAAGACGGCAACCCATCAAAACAAGGTTCTCAACTGCATGGAGGCCTTCAAGTAAACATGTGTTTACATGTGTCCACACAGTAAACATGTGTCTACACAGGCCTTCAAGTAAACATGTGTGGGTTAGGATCCAACTTGCAATCAAGCTCCTGTTCCACTTGCCATGCAGTTCATTCGCACAATTCATTCTACACTACCTGCCATCTGGAATACAAGTCCTGTGAAGTGGCTGCATTTCTGCACAATAGTGTGACTGGAATCACCGGAAAAGAAAAGAAAACCACGAAAAATAAGGACCTTGCAAATTTCAGTGGGTAATTTCTGAAGACACTAAGTGCGGAAGGGATTATGGCTATTCCTTAGGGGGAAAGGAAATGCCTTTTAATCTTGAGATTAGTTTGCTTTCAGTCCTTGGATGTACTGTGAGACTGGAAAACTGTGCCCTGAAAAAGGTTAGCATGCTGTTATAACAAATAAACTTGTTATTTGAAAAATATCTTATAGACAAAATCTGAATCTGACTCATTATGCATGAAGCAAAATTTACATTGTTGGTTTCAGTGTGTGTGTGTGTGTGTTGAAAAATTAAATTATCAAAAACATTTTTTGGGGGGAAATGGGGAGAAATTATTTTTCGGGGATTGTCCCCACAGCTCATCTGGGGAAGTCATTCCATGGGACAAAGGGGGCCTTCACTGTCCGTCTGGTGGGATGAGGGGTCAGGTCACAGGTGTGATCCCTAGCTAAACTGGAGCCATCTTAAAGGCCAACGACATCCCCTCCCAGTCGCCCCCACCCCCAGGGACTGGCGAGCCAAGTGTGTGTGTGGGGGGGGGATGGAACAGCCCATTTAGCACCAAAATCCGGGGTTGGAGCCGGAGGAGGGGAGCGATTTCCTGGGGCGCGAAAATGAAACCTGCCCCGAGAGAAGCCTCTCATACGTGCCAATCGCCACTCGGAGGGTGACGCGTCCCCCCTCGACGGGAAGAGCTTTGTGGGCGCCCTCCTTTCCCCGGGCGGCCAGAGCCCGCTCCCCCCTTTCCCTCTCTCTCTCTCTCCGTGCGGAGGAGCCGACTGCGGTGATCCGGGGAGCGAGCGAACGAGGGAAGGGAGGAGGAGCAGGAGCGGGATGACTTCATGCAGCCGGAGCGCGGTGCATTCGGGCTCGGCAGCTGCAGCTGGATGTGGTGGGGGCTGAATGACAGGCAGCGCGATTGCCGGGCGCTTGCCCAGCGCACCCCCCGCCTCGTCTCCCGACTGCAGCCGCAGGGCCTCGCCGGCGCCGGGGGTGGCCGAGGAGCAGGGGCGGCCGCCGCAGTGAGCGGGAGGAAGATGCGTTGAATCGGTCGTCCGGAAGGTGAGAGTCGCCGGCCGAGAGCCGCTGGGGAGGGCGAGGGCGCAACACGTGCGGTCCCGGCGGGCGGCGTGCAGCGGGGGTCGAGCCCTCCTGAAGCTGCGGAGCCCCGGGGGGGGGGGAGCGGTTCCGAGCGGGCTTCTCTGCTGGCACCCGGGCAGGGGTCCGTCCTTCCTCCCCCTTCCCCCTCCTGGCGTGGGTCGGCCGGTCCCCCCCCCCCCCCGCGGACGGCCACACGCGTCGGTGGCTGCGGCGAGCCCCCGGGAAGCGCCCTCGTGGCCGAGCCGCTCGGTCAGCGCGAGGCCACCGGGGAGATGCTTCCCCGCGCGGGGCAGCGCTTGTTTTTCTCGGCGTCCTAAAAATAGCCCGGGCGTGTGGGGGGCTGCCCGGCGTCTTTGTCCGGGAGGAAAGCCCGAGCCGAAGCCAGGCCTGGCGCCTCTGGGCCGGGAAGCGAGGGAAAGGGCGTCCAGGGCGGGTGTCCCCCCACCCCACCCCACCCCACCCCACCCACGGAACGGCAACCCCGGTGACGATAGACTGCAATCTTGGGACGTGTGAACGCCGTCCCCGCGCCCCTTCCGTGTCCAGGGAGCAGGCAGACAGGGCACGGGGGCGGTAGGCTGGGATGGGATAGCCCCGAGGGGGGGGAGCAGGGGGGGAGTTCTACGAGGAGAAGTCATTTGCTGCTTCTGGATCTTGGGGCAGGATTGGCCTCTGCCGGGCTTGTCCTCTTTTTTGGGGGGAGGGGGGTTGCTGCAGTATTAGACGTGCTCCTAAAGGGTTCTGCCATGTTTGTTTTTGGCACAGCAGCCATTTTAATGACATTTATGGTGTCTTTGCAGCACTAATGGTTTTTAAGGGACAATCCCAAAAGAGAAGGGGGACAGTCAATGGATGGTGCGGGTCTGGATTCTAGAGCCCGTTTTGGAAGCGTGTTTTGGAATTTGGCTGCTGGTCTGCTACAGGCCTATTTCGGTCAGAAGCAAAGGCATGTAGGCTGTGACTCGGTACCATCAATGGATTTGCCTTTATCATAAAATCTTTACAGGACGGGTTTCCCCACTGTCTATTTTTAGTGTATGTTTTTATGGGCTCTTGAATCTCATCCATGTTCTTCAGCCACAGATGCATGCCAGGCAACAGCCCCCACATTTGCTGTTGGATGCTTTCAAACTGGTGGCTGTCTAACAAAAAAATCACATTTCTTTCCAGCCGTGAAAAATCCTCTCTGTTCAAAACATGGATTTTGTGCCAGAATGTGCAAAGTGTTATGCTAATAGTCTGCTTAGCACCAACTAAGCTTCCTTGTATGTCTCTTAAACAGCTATCCAGGAGTCAATAGTGGGCAATTTATTCTGTTTAGCAAATGTAGTGGGGAAAGGGAAATGCATGCTGGGAGCCATTCTGGGTTCTGCCACCACATTTTATTAATTTGGCTGACATCTGTAGGTACATCATTTTTCCCCTCCTTGCTCGTGAATGAGAATTTCTTGATTAAGCAAGAAATTATTTGCTTCAGAATACTCCCAGAAAATGGAACACTCTGCCCCAGTCCTTCCCTACTTACTGGGTACCAAAATGAGTGTTTCCTGGGACTGTGTATATAGTGGGCTGTGTCACAATCCAAATCTGTTATTCAGCATGGCTTGGTATAGTATCTCTTTCTTTGAGCAATGGAGAATAAAAGGAGCTGAATGGTGAAAATCTGTATTGGGCATACCTAGCTTAAGGGACTACTTTAGTCTCTGTTCTTAAACTCATACCAGAGCTTCACTTATCTGAATGATCTGGATAAGGCCATAATATTGCATGATCAACATGGTGCCAAAGCAGATTTTTTTTTAACAAAGGATTACATTTGAGCAAAGAGGTGAGAGTGGGAACGTACAGTGCATTCAGAGGATAGTGAATTTGGAGCACATTTGCTAAACCACAAAGGTTGGCTCCTAAAAATCTAAGAAACATTCAGAAAACTAGATCCTGCCTTTAAGGTTGCTACTTGTTTTCTGACAGGAGTTCTGTACCTGGTATTTGATGTGCAAACATTAATGCAGCTTCATAAATATCAGGTTACCTGCCTTTTGGATGGTCTCCTCCCTTGTCATCAGCAGAAAAATTGGTTGAATCCATGTATACACATGCTAGATTCCAGGTCGCTGGAAGTATTCCTTACCAACTGAAGGTACATTTTGTATCTTTTGTTGGAAAGATATTCAAGTGTTCAGTTTCTACATTTTTTCTAATAATTGGTTTGTCTTGGACTCCATGCATCTAGTTCTAGGTTCTCTACCCAGGTCTTCAAATGATTTGCATTGTTTGTCCACACATGTACACATAAATAAAAGGTTGAAAGTATCAAGGCAAACAGATAACAAGAGAGCCAAAAACACTGTCTTAAAAAAAAAAATTCTAATTCTTCACTGTCCGTTGTGCTTGTCTTTAACATTGTTTCCTTTAAATATAGCAGCCCCATGGGCAGGGATGAGAAAATACATCCTGTTAGGGCTGTATAAATTTTAGGTCATGATGTTAAGGAGTATTGGATGAGCATTTGCTTAACAGTGCAGCTAATGCTCTTAAGTCCAAGAATAGGCTTGCAAGAGTAGAAGACGAGTTATAGCTGGCAGGGAGAGGCTGATGCAGCACTCAAATCCTTTTTGTGAACTGGTCCATCCTTGTTGCTGAGTAGCTGATTCAGATGATGATCCCATCTTTAGGTTAAAGAAATCGGTTTCCCTGCATTAGTTTAGGTGGCTGAGATTTTTTAGCCAGGAGACTCTCTTTACCGAGTCTCTGCCGGTACCCATTTGATTAGTTACAGTTTGTGATGTACAGCCTACCTGTGATGAACAGCCTGAGAGCAAGACTGTTGTCCCTTTTAGAAGAATGGGTTGAAATTAATTCTAGAGAATTTTTGGCTAAACATCCGGAAAAAGTTCTTGACAGTTATAGTGGTTCCTCAGTGGAACATTCTTCTTTGGGAGGTGGTAAGTTCTCTTACTTTGGAAGTTTTTAAGTAGATGCTATATAGTCATCGGACAGATGCTGATTTTATGAACCTAGGCAGATTGTCAGTGGGTGGGCAGGGAGGGATTTGTCAGTGTTTGTCTCCTGTGGCCTTTCCTTGCATACCCGGGGACTTGCTAATTGCCACTGTGGGATGGTAGGTGAATTTCCTCCAGACCAGGCTGGATTCTGAAGATTTTTGGTGGTTGTGGGCATGATTTTTGGTGGATCACTTGGGTATGAAATTGGGGTCACTGTGGATGAGCAGGTAGTTGTGAATTTCTGCATTGTGCAGGGGGTTGGACTAGATGACCCTGGAGATCGCTTCCAACTATGATTCTAAGGGTTTGATTTTTATACTCCACTTTTCACTACCCAAAGGGGTTTCAGAGTGGTTTACAATCACCTACCCTTCCTTTCCCCAAAACAGAAATCCTGTAAGGTAGGTGAAACTTAGAGCTCTTAGAAATGTGACTGGCCTAGGGTTACCCAGCTGGCTACATGTGGAGGAGGGAGGAATCAAATCTCCACCAAGCTGGTCTATAAAATTGTTCTGTACAAGAGGATTTTGGCAGGGCTGCTTGATAGTATATCAGTCTGCTGACAGAATGATTGAAGCAACACCTGAAATTTGTACTTGGATGTCACTATTGAAGGTACAGAAACAGAGCTTGAACTGCCAAGGTTTCAGCCTCCTCTGGTCCCTTTCTTTTTGCATTGAGCCTCCTTGGCTGCTAGTTTAAAAGGCTGCAAAGGAGGTCCTTTACCAAAGAACCCCCATGGCTCCTCTTGCCTGGATTTTTCTACTGTGTCTCTCAACAGCTATGTACCTGATGGAAGAGTGTATCCAAATCCACCCAGGTCTGTTGTTTCTTTGGCTTCCTCATGCACTCTGTCCTGTTAGCATCTCACCTCCCTCCAAAGAGTCCCAGCTGGTTCCAATTTGTTGGTAAAGAGCCAAAATAGGAAGTCCTTGAAACTATTAGTAGCAGCATGATAGCCAAATGTATAGCGAGTGAAATCAGCTGAGTATGAAAGGAGCTTTCTAGTTCCTGAAAATAATTGCCACAGACAGCAGAAAAAGCATGGAACCTTCAGCTACACCAGATTTAATGTCTTCCAACAATACCGGATCCATGGACTCAAGATGAACAACCATCCTCTTCAAGACTTTAATCCAGTTTGTAGAAGATACATGGAAATGTAGTTGAGATATTGCTGCCATGACCACAAAACTAGTTCATAAGATTTACATGCCAGTACTGGAAATACATATATGTCAAAAAGGAGATCTTTGCAGGCTGTTGTAAAAAAAAAAGATTAAATAAAACTTACTTCTTTCCTGAAATGCCTTCTTACTTTTTTCCATAATGAAATGTACTCTATTAATAATCTCTGAAATGCCTTTTAGGAATAGAATGGGGTAGAGTGGTGGTTTATGAAAGCTACATGGAGAGTATAAAATTGAGGAGCATCAAATACTGGGTTTCTGGAGTTCAAGCTGCATGGGAGCCAACATTTGACATGTGCCACTTCACACCTGCATGCTTTCATGCTAAAAAGCCATGTAAGTTGAATTTCTGCCTGTCATGCAGCTATTCATTGCATAGAAGCTTTGGAAGGGGAAAAAGAGGCAGCCTAGATCTAAGGCTTTCATTACATCCCTGCCTAAGGTCTGGCCATCTGTTAGAATTCTGAGATGGTAGAACGGGATGTACTATGTTGGACTGTAGGTTCTGGTATTACATTTTCATTTTCCCCAATTACATTTACATTTCCCCCCTTAAAAAATTGTTCCACATATAAAATTCCTTGCCCTTTCCCCAAAGGCATACCAGGGAGCCTAGCCTAGCTCTTTACATGCTGTGCTGGTTTTCCCCTCAAAAGGAATGGTTATTAGGGAGGGGGGCTTTGAAAAATCTAATCCTTTCCCTGCAGTATGAAGTGGTTTAATCCATTTTCTCACCTCATTACTCTTCTGTTTCATTATCACTTCTTTCTGTTGCACGTCTGGACCAGGGCTGAGGGACGAGAGTAAATATATATTTGTCTATTAAAAATGTTTGGTGACATCAAGGGCCTGATACCATCAGGAATAAAGTGGTTTATAGACAGCAGTTGCATTATTTCCCTGTTAAGACAGCATCTTGTGAAGATTGGTGGACGTTCATACTAATGCTGTAGGTTACTGCTGTATTTTATCTATGTGAATTTATAGCTTGTCTGAACACTTTGGTGGTTTGAGATATGCTAGGGAATGTGAGCATAAAGTGCCATCAAATTGCAACCAATTTATGGTGACCCGAGAAAGTAGTTATCAAGGCAAGTGAGAAGCAAAGGTGGTTTTGTGATTCCTCTGCAGAATTCTCCTTCCTTCCTTCTTCCTCTGCAGAATCTTTCTTGATGGTCTGCATGCCAAGTACCAGCCCACCATAGCTTCTGAGAGCTGACAAGATCGAGCTATACTATGTCTCCTTCCCTCCCATGCGAGGAGAAATGCCCTCTAAAATAGATAAGCTATTTGCATTCTTGCTAGAAACAGAGCAATTTTTAGCAGAGAAGACACACTGAACAGAACAGAGCTAGGAAGACAACCCACCACCAGCACTTCTGCTTTAGTGACTGTGTTTTGTGAAAGGTGGGGAGGACAGTCACCTATCATTTTGGTGGACTGATATTCTGTTCATCTCTGTTAATGTTCCTATAACCTGGCATGCCTCAGAGGGCAGGGTTGTCTCTCTGAAGCAGATGTTAGCGTGGGAGGCAATTCTTGATGATATGAAGAAGCTACTTCCCAAAGAGAGGAGGGGAGAAATATAGAAGTAGCTTGGGAGGACAAAGGCATTAATTAACTGTTGCAAGACAGCCACATAAGGCCTTGGCTAATACTTTTAAAGAGAAAAGACAATCTGGTTCAGTTCTACTAATCCCCACTAAATATATTTGAGTATAATTCTGAGAAGGTATGTTTAGGATTTCTCTCTGGATGTCTCATGCAGTCCCTGAGTTCTGACATTCTGGAAACCAGGTTGGTTGATCTCAGTAGGGGCTGCTTCTGGAGTCTTCATAGACAGCCACAGAAATTTTTTTGAATAATGTCTCTTTTCCGTGTGCTGGTTTACTTGTGCATAATTAGTCTCTTTTTCTGCTGAGCAAAATACATTGCTGCAATACCCTTCCTCCTTATTTTTGTTGTGTAGGATGATGTAAGTAGGTGCTTATGTTGATACAGCAGTTGTGCACTCAATAAGCCATTTGTGTTTTCTCAAAAAAGAAAGTGATATTTCACAGCATTGTTGAAAGCTTAGAACAACAGGACAGTTAAAGAGAGAGGGCTTGCAGCGTAGATGGCATAGTGGAAATTTCTTACCTTTTAGTATAAGCAAGTTTTGAATATCTAAAAGAGTGGTGGGAAGGTAGATCCATGATTGTGCAGCATAGTGATTCTCATGCACATAAATGGTCAAAAGCACAGTCTGGGGGATGTTTCCGATTAATTAATCCAGATAAGAACGGTCCTTTGTTTGCTGCAGGCAAGCAGTCTCTTTTGGCCTATTCTGCATGGGTGGAAAAGGCCAAGAGGGCAGTCATATGGAAGCGGGGCTAATTCCCTCTTCCACATGATGCAGCTGCTGGGCAGGCTCCCTCCCAGGCCTACCGTGGATTGAGCCTTCAGTTGCCCCAAGCTAAGAGATCATAGGATATTCCGTGTTCCCTTATCCGTTGTGGGGGCCAACAGCGCCTGTCACATGGCAGACCCATGTGGACAGGGAAGAGCTGGCATGGAAGGCCTGGCTCCTCCCTGTCCTACGGTAGCCCAGAGGGGGGCAAAAAATGCCCTGGTCAGCTTTGTGGTGCTTCACCATTGGATGGACCACGACATTTAAAAAAATTATTTTGCAGGAACCTTCCTGGAAAATAACCTCCTGCAGGGATCCCTGCACAGCGGAACCATGCTGCTGCTGCTATGTTTTCCAAAGGGACACATTTTGGCACTGGAGCAGACCCGGCGCTGAAATGTGTTCCCCATGGGGCATAGAATGCTGTGGAGCGTGCAGTCCGTGGCATCGCACTCTGTAGCATCACATAGCTGCCACCACTGCTGTGCAAAATGAGCCTTTTCGTGCTTCTGGATTTGTAAGAATTGCTTGTAGTTATATACAGGATCCCCCCAATATATTTCAGTTTTTAAAGAGTATACTTCTTGAAAAAAATAATTGCATTCTGACACATTTTTTGTTCAGTTTTGTTCATGATGAAAATCAGCCTGGAAGTTCTGAGGGTTATGAAGTCCCTACCATCAGGGTGCCCTGGTAAAGGTGGCCTAGTTTGGAACAATTCTGCTGCAATGTCCAAATTGTCTGGAATGGCAAGCTGGCATGTTCTTTTGCCCACAAACTTGGGGTTTAGAATCCTTCCTTGCAATCAAGAAGTTGTTTCACCTAATTTGTCACAGCAACAATGAGCTGTTAGTTTCAAGCTGGGCAGTCTTTGTGACTTGTATGAGGGGAGAGGGAGTGAATTATACAAGCCTATGTTCAGTTGTTATTCTTAATCAAAATCTGAGGCAACCATTGTATTGAATGGGGCAAGCATAAGAATTCCCATATGGTAAACCTGATCCTTGTGAACTATAGATGCTGGGAACTGAACTATGGGCCTTCTGTAAGCAAACCAGATGTTCATCCTCTGAGCCATATCCCCATCCTGTATGATCCCCATCCGGGCTGTAATTGACCAGAGAGAGAACATACAATGATTGCACATGCAGTTGGTGCTGCATAAACATGAACTCGAGCAGAGTCGCCTGAAACTCAACCCCTCCAAGACGGAGGTCCTGTGGCTGGGACGTAGGGGGCGGGAACAGGAAGCGCGCTTGCCCACCCTGGGAGGGGCGCATCTTACCATCGCGTCCCAGGCCAGGAACTTGGGTGTGATCATTGATGCCTCCCTGACTTTGGAGGCACAGATCAAAAGAGTAGCGGGCCAGGTATTTTTCCAACTTCGCCAGGCCCGACTACTAGCGCCCTACCTGTCCCCCGAACACCTGGCCACGGTGATCCATGCAACGGTCACCTCCAGAATAGATTTCTGTAACTCGCTCTACGCGGGCCTTCCCTTGTCCTTGATCCGGAAACTTCAGCTAGTGCAGAATGCAGCTGCTAGGGTCCTAACTGGTACACCTTAGAGGGCCCATATCCAGTCAGTGCTGAGGCAGCTGCACTGGTTGCCGATTGCTGGCCGGATCTGGTTCAAGGTTTTGGTTTTAACCTTCAAGGCTTTACGTGAGTTGGGACCCACATACCTGAGGGACCGCTTATCGCCCTATGCCCCCCGCAGAGCTTTACGTTCTGCGGGAGAAAATCTGTTGGTCATTCCCGGCCCTAGGGAAGCACGCCTGGCCTCGACCAGGGCCAGGGCCTTTTCGGTCCTGGCCCCCGTCTGGTGGAACGAGCTCCTGGGAGAGCTGCGGGACCTTCCATCGTTCCGCAGGGCTTGCAAGACGGAGCTCTTCCGCCAGGTTTACGGTTGAGACCAGGCTTAACATCTATGCCCCCCCGGGACCTGAGGATTGGGATTAAAGAGACGGGTGCCATCAGTATCCCCTCTCCACCCGCTAGTGGGGGAATGGGTAGTCGATTAGCCGCTCTTGCCAGGCAGCTTTTAATTGTAGATGTGTCAATGGGATTTTAATGTATTTTATGGGGTTTTATACTCTTGTAACCCGCCACGAGCCGCAAGGGAGTGGCGGGTAATAAATCCAATAATAATAATAATAATAATAATAATAATAATAATAATAAAACTGACCTTTAGTGGTGAGACAATGGACTCCATATGCTATATACCTGAAAGCAAAGAAACTTTATATATTTAAGTTTTGCTGGGACTTATAACTGGATTCTGGGGAGCCTTTGCTCAATTTGAGCTTTGAGGAAGTCTGTAGCTAATTTGTAGTGGGTCAAAGATTTCAGATCATAATATATATGGAGCATCAGCTCCTCATTAAATGAGGGCATACATTGTCCTGCACTTCCACAGTAAAGTGTTGTGTGTGAATTAAATATGAGATTAAAAACTATTCCGTACATTCAGTTTCAAAATAGCAAAGCCCTTGAAGGTTTTATCACATCTGTAACTTAAGCTCTTGGGTTGTATTTCAGCTAGCCAACATGTTAATTATATCTGAAACTTTAAAATGACAGTCATTATTGTTCTGGTTTTTAATAATAGTTCTAACTGTTAGTTTTAACTGGAATGATTTCACTTCAGAGAAATATGTCTTATTAGAGTTCTTGTTGGTAGAAGAGTTTGCTCTCCCTAAATGAATGCTATAAAGAATACATTCCCCAATAGGGAAGGTGTACACTCTTTTATTGTTTTGAAGAGACAAAATGTGGGATGGAAGACTGAAATATAGATGGAAATAATATCTTTCATGAAGATGTTTTAGTTATTTATAAACATTACATCATATTAAAATCCATGATGCACACCTGAAGATTTCATTAGAATTTTCTGTAAAACACGCTCCTCTACTAGTTTTTCAATCTGATGTTAACCTAGAGATCAAGAAATGATAACTGCTTCATAAAACAAGCCTGTTTTTTTTCAATATTTACAGCTTGAAGAATGCCTATATGTTTTCAGGCTTGCTTGATGTACTACATTGGCTGCAAATGGTGACTGAACACAGTGAGGAAATGTAGATACTGACATGTTCACACACGTACACGCATCTCCATTTTTATGAGCACAAGATTTTAAAAAGTGTAGCATATGAAGGGCCCCTAAACTGAAAGGAACATCTGGCCAGTTCAGATGTGAAATACCATTTTCAAGTCTTTATGCCTTCACCAACTTTAATGTGTCATTTAGTAGATTCATGAAATCTATCCAGACTTTCATTCTGACATTGTATGGCCCCCTAAAGCCCTCTCAACCAGTTTAATGTTGTACATCCATATAGATTTTTATCACTGCATGTCCAGGATTCCCTATCAGTAAACTAGATAAGGAAATATTTTTTTTGTTAATTTGCTTCACTCTTGTGGTTAAATATGCCATAAAACATTATCCCACCAACAACCAATGGTACAAGTGGATCGTATAGGGTAATGAACCCCATTCAACATGAGTTCTGCTTGGAACCTGATATTCTCTTGGAACCTGATATTGCTGATATCACAGTTCTCATGGAAGTAACAAGATACACACGAAACAAATAACCATCATCTTCTGCTTGTAACCAGCCGGCTGCTCTCTACACCTACTAACAAGGAGGGGGAGACCACACCAATCACAGGAGATAAAAAATAAGCCCAAGGCCGATAATGCAGAATCAATTAAATATGTATTTTATTACTCCGTTAAATTTCCAAAATTTCAGTAAAGATCCTTTATTCTTTTTGAAGAACTGCTGCAAGACTAACATAATCCTCTGATGTCTGTTGGCAAAATATAGGGAATTTCTTGGAAATTTAACTGAGTAATAAAATATATTTTATCTGATTTTTCATCATTGGCCTTGGCCGTATTTTTTTAATCTGCTTTGTTTATCTGCAGATTGCAGTCACTATGAACCGCAAACTATGTGATTCATTTTCTTCAGTTAAGCTCTGTCTTATAATCACCCTTGCCCTTGAGTTTTAAGGCCCTTAAAGATACAGTACAGAAGTGAAGAAACAGGTCCAGGGTAGAAATGAAAAAATAGGGTTTTCTTTTAGAATAAAGTTTGCAGATTGCTGACAAACAAAAGGTTGTTGCCAATACTGGGTAGATTGTAAGCTAAGTACTGTTAGTATAATTTTGCAAGGCTGTCTAATGCACACTGGACTGCCTCCGTGTGTTCCTAGCTGGAGAGTACCTGGGGACTGTAATATAATGAAAGAGCAATTTTTCCACTCCCTGACATCTGTAATACTTGTTGCAGCATGCCTGTAGACTAGTTGTTCTAGGGGAAACATTTGGTGGGGAAGTATGTCTGCTTATATGCTTCTAGCTCTAGTTTGCTTATCCCTAGAAGAAAGAGTTAAGTCAAGAAATTTTGAGGATACCATTAGATACTTAATTTCATTTTACATTAGATTCTGGTTCCCACCCTGATATCAAAGCTGAAGTTGTTCAAGGAATTGTCAGTTCAGTATAACTCAATAAAATCAGAGTCCAGTAGCACCTTTAAGACCAACAAAGATTTATTCAAGGCGTGAGCTTTCGAGTGCAAGCACTCTTCGTCAATATGATTTTCTTACCTACTGGACTCTGATTTTATTGTGCTACTTCAGACCAACACGGCTACTCATTGAATCTATCAGTATAACAATGTAAGCAATCTCTTCGGCATTTGTAGGGGCTTTCCTCTGTGCACCTACCTTGATTTTGGAGAATTAATATGAACGTGAGATGGCTCTTGTACAGCTGTTATCCCCAATCCTTGGGTTATTTTGCTTTGCATTCCTGTTTTTTTATTGTTCAGTTTTGCATTCCTGTGGTTTATAGTTAGTTTGTAATTACAAGCTGTATTCTTAAATGCAAAGTCATTATGTAACTATAATAAAGCAACTGATACAATTACTCAAGGATACAAGTCTCCTATCTGTTCCACAATATATTTCTGGTAAGGGCTTAGAAGAGGAGCTGGTGTCATGGCTTAACACGCATTCAGGGGCCTATTATGCATGGAGTGGAAGGTCCGCATTCGAGGTGGAATGGCAGCGGCTAAAATCACCAATAATGCACGCTGTAGGCAGTGACCAGGTGCAGAGTCAACGTATGCTGCTGAAAAAGCTGCGTTAGCGAAATGCGGAAGAAAGTGGAGCTTCCCAGGCGACCAGGGTGCAACCAGAAGTGGCTCTGGATTGGCCACATGCATAATCGGCTGCTCTTGGTTTTGCCACCATTGTGTTCCGTCCCGTGCGTTTGCTGTTTGCTTCGCTTCTTCCTCCTCCGCGTTCTCTATGCCGCCGTTTCAGCGGCCGCGCATATTAGGCCAGGGCACTGTCCCACCCCTGAGTGCCTCCTCCTCAAACCAGCTTGTCTGTCTGTCCAGCTGCCAGCCAATCACCTTCGGTCCCCCACCCCTCCTCCTTCCACTTCACTCTGAGACTCGGAGGCTGCAGATCCCTGCCGCCTGAGAGCTGCCCCTGCCCGTGAGTTACCTGCCTGGGGCCTCCAGCCTGCAGGCTTTTTAGGTCCTGGGGAGCAGGAGAGGCCATCTGCAGTGTTCACACACACACACCCCAATCTAGCGTCCGCTGTGTTCCTGAATGCAATAGGCTTTGCCCCTAGTTTATAAAATACTGTGTAGAAGCCATGTAGAGTCTATCAAACAGACAATTCACAACGGAATTATTAGTCTGTGAAGTGTCTGGCTTTAAGAAGACGGTTATTCTCAGTTCAGCCCTAAGAGCACTTTCCTGTGAGTTAACCCCACTGAGTAGACTTCAGTAAGATTCTGAATAGAGTTGCCTAGAGAGACTGTTTGTCTCTCTGGCCTTGTCTTAGTGCAGTTCTTGGATGTAAGTGATGGTGGGTTGAATCTTGGCAAGATCTAAAGAGAAAACACAGCGAGAATCGTTTATTCATAAAAGACTTGGAACACATGAAAATTCTGGTCCCTCTAAAAGTGATTGAGAATACACATGGGGAAAACTTAGCTTAGATTCAGAATTTTAAGTAACTCCCTTTTGTTTTACTCTGTTTGGAGGCAAGTTCTAGTGATTCATTTCCTTGGATGGACAGATAGGATAATAGTGGGGAAAATCAACAAAAATAGAGCAATAGTGTATTCTGCTTCATGGTTTTCTGTGAGCTGTCATGGCAATATTTTGTTCATAGAGAAATGGGCACGTAGGATGTGAAAGCAATATGAGTGGCATAAAAATGTCCTAGATATATGATGAAAACAAAGCAATGTTAAAATAACTACATGATCAAATAAATGTGGACAAGAATGTTGTAGTATGGCTGACATTATGCTAAGTATTGAAGTGATGGTAGTGGCAAGATACAGAAGTAGTATGTAAGCAAGATATATGATGTATGTTATTTAGATATGAAAACCCTGCCTTTCTCCCCAGTGCAAAGTGGCTTACCACATTGCTTTCCTCTGATCCATCTCAGCTGCAATCCTGTGAAGTAGGTTAGGCTGAGTGATTGCACCAAGGTCACCCAATAAACTTGACTTAAAATTGACTTATACAGTTCAATTTAAATCAGCTGCAGAAGAAGCCAGCCTCAGAAGCTGCTAGCCATGTCACTGCAGATCCTGGAACTGGCTTCTCCTGCAACACAGATTAAACCAGGCTACAAAAGAAGCCATTCCAGCCAGGTCGGCATGAGGCAGGGAGAGACCCCCTCACTATACGCAGATACGGGGGCCAGCTTCTGCAACACAGTTTAAACCATATGGCAGGAGAAACCAAGCCAACTCCACAATCTGGCTGCCTTTTTTTGTTTGTTTGCTTTAACTCACTTTTCTTCGCTCGGGTCTATTGGACCCTAAAAAAATTGAGATTTTTGAAAAAATCCCAGAGCAGATAGATCCAAAGTGGAAAATGCCAGTTTGTTTAAAAATATTACACACACTCATTGTAGATTCATGAACAAAATTCCTATGGAGTATTTTAGCCAAAAAGTCAGCTGTGCATGAGCCTGATGTGAACTGGGCCACTGGGAGAGGGAGAGATCTTTTCCTGAGTAATGTCAAGCAAAATATAACCATAAAAAATGGGTTCCAAATATAATTCTATTCCATGTTTTAATTTTCATCTTCATTATTTCAAAAACTCGTGTGTGTGTGTATTTTTCAACTTGTGCAGATAGTTAAACGTTTTTTGTATTACAAAAATATTTGTACCTAGACAGCAAGCACAATCATCTTTTATCTTCTACTTTTCCTGTTTGGGGGCATTTATCAATTTTATGTAAATATATTTGTATTATTCTATGTAAGAGCCAAAGATGCTTGCACTAGAGTTTCAGCCATAGCATTCTGCTTTCTGAGTTGAAAGGTAACTGTTGCACAGCAATTTTGGAAAGCTGCTGCAATTGTCTTTGATCTGGGATTCTAATTTCTAGCTAGGTAAATGGTTACAGTTTCACAAAACTCTTGCATCATGTTTACCTTTGATCTCTGGGCAGAAAATTCACTATGGCACCACCGTTGAACATACAGCAGACAGGTAAGAATATTTAACGCCAAATGGTTTTTACCTTATTCATAAATGCAGTGTGCTGTTTAGAGTCCAGTCCCTTTCAGCTGTTCATTAACTGACTTCCAGATTGAATTTTAGGTGGCTGACCCAATTGATTTCAGCTCTGCTCGTATTGGAAAAAGCCTCAAGCCTTTGATCACTTCATCATGTTTCAACTAGACGATGATGATGTGCTAATGGATGCACATGGATGTGGCTTCTAGCAAGATGTCTTGTATTGGGATTTTTTTTAAGCCAATCCCTGTGTTAGATTTTGCTGTAGCAAGGCCCTTTGATTCTCACAAGCCTTCTCTGAAGCCACTAGAATTGGTGTTCATTTAGCATGACGTTTTCCCCTCCTCATCTGGTGTGTTCACAGGAAAATAAATGAGGGTTCTTACATTCTCCCTGTTGCTTGTTAAAAAGACTACCACAGTTGCTAGGGATAAGATGGGAGCCTTTGCAGTCTTTTTGAGGGTAAAAACAAGACAAGAACACACATGATGCTACCTTTTACTGAATCTTGGTCCATCAAGGTCAATACTGTCTAACCTGACTGGCAGTGGTTCTCCAGGGTTTCAGGCAGACGGCCTTCCCATCTCCTATTGCCTCAGCCTATGAACTGGAGAGACCAGGGAGTGAACCTGGGATCTTCTGCTGTGTTGCTGGGCCATAACCACTCCCTTTTACATCTCCTCACAGTGACCTGCAATAACCTGGAAAATCAAACTTGCCTTCCATGTAGTCATGCTGTTATGCATTCACATCTTAAAAACTGGATCTAGAGAAAGTTCTGCCAATGCAACTCAGTTGCCGGGAGTTGCCAAACTTTGCATATGTTACCCACCTACTGTCTGAAGAGGCTTTCAAAATTGGGCTGAAACAATTTTTGACCTTTCCTGAAACTATCTTTTAAGGCTTTGGGGGCAGCTAATTTCTTTATGGTGGTCTACACCTTGATGTAGTGGTTAGGAGTGCCGACTTCTAATCTGGTGAGCAGGGTTTGAGTCCCCCCTCCTTCACATACAGCCAGGTATGCTTGGGCTCGCCACAGCACTGATAAAGCTGTTCAGATCAAGCAGTAATATCAGGGCTCTCTCAGCCTCACCTATCTCACAGGGCGTCTGTTATGGGGAGAGGAAAGGGGAGGCGATTGAAAACTGCTTTAGGGCTCCTTCTGGTAAAGAAAAAGCATATAAGAACCAACTCTTCTCCCTTCTTCCTTCTAGTCAGTGTAGAACTAATGAAAATACTTTATGAGATAGTGCCATCTAAACAACTCCAGTATTTGCCTTTAGCTCCATGAATGCTTATCATGGAGGTCACTTGTTGTATCCCATTTGTTTTGCTTTGTTTAGTATTCAGTAGAGAAGAGACTGCTGGTTCTCTGTCTACTACCTCTGATCATGTTTCACAAAATTACAGTTCTTCCCATAAAAAGAGGAACAATCTAAGCACATGTTCCCTTGTACAAATTAATTCTAGAAGTTTTATAGGACCCCAGCTAGTGAAAATTAGGGGCCATTCCGCACTCGTTCAAAATTGCACAATGGTTGCAAATTGAAATCGCTACTAATTTGCTGTTATGCACAACGTCGTTGACAATCTGCAACACTCCTGAAACCGATCCGCAATAAGCGCTTCGTTGTAGTGCTTTCAGGGAAATCCCAAAAAGTGGATTCACCCTCCGGAAAGCGCTACACTGTTGCAACCATTCTGTAACACTAGCGGGAAAGTTCTGTGCGTTACCATTGTTGCGGTTTCTGCAAAGTCCCTCCCCCTGGCTTTCTCCCCTGATCTTCCGGCGAAGCGATCGCCATTTTTTTTTCTTGGAGCGAGCGGAGATCAATGCACCGGCGAGCCTTCGTTTACCCAGCGAGGCTTCCCCGGCTGCAGTCCCTCCCCAGAGCTGTTTTAAGTCACCAAGCACCAAGCACCACACAGCCCTGTTTGCTGGTTTATAAAATCGTGCCTGTATGTGTGTGTGGGGGGGGGGGTTTTCACTCAGGGGGGAGCGTGGCAATGATGAAACGGCAGCTCAAACACCACCTGCTAGTTAGATGGGTCTCTCCATTGCAACAAAACAACGCAGATTCGTTGCAACGTGTTTTTTTTTAAACCTTCCTTAAAGGGAAAGGGGCTTTTCAGGAGCATGATAACGTCCGCCCATTGGCTGCTCATTTGATTGACGGCCAGGGGCGGGACAAACCTCTGCAATATCACTTCCTGGCTAGCAATTTTTGCTGAGACCGGAAGCCTGTGGGAAACGATAGAAACGCAACTGGATTCCACTACAAAGGCAGGTATGCATAACGACGAATTCCACTATTTAAAATGGCGTTTTTTCGTTCTGAAACCAATTTACTACATGGATCCTGGTACGGAATGGTCCTAGGTCTTTGTGGTGGTGTTCCAGTACTGTAAGTTTCTTGGGTCTTGGAGGTATTCTTCCATATAGCAATTAACCTTGGTCATGGGTAATGTACCACTCAGGTTACAGCTTCACATCAAAGAATGGCCATGGCTGTAAAATCTGAATATGTAGGATAGGATGAGTCTAGTGGAACCAATTATATAATGTATTTATTTTCAGTATGTTTTATTGTCCAAATGGAAGTCTGTTTTAGATTCTGGCTGTATATTCATCAGCTGGATCATATAACAATAACAAGATAATATATAATTGACTAGTCTGAAGGAAATGTTCAAGTATGAGATGTGTAATAAAGTGCCATGTTGTTAGCATGATGCTTAAAATATCGTAGCCTGAGGGAAGGTAGTAAAAACCATAAGCATTCTGTGATCCTCTTGTTATGCTTTTGGCTGGCTTTTTTCCACATTGCCATTCTAGAAAATCAGGAAGATAATTCTGCTTCCCAGGGGGCTCATGTTTAATGATACATGTGGATAGCATGTAGGTTAAAAATAGTGATGCTGCACAGTTCATATTTAACAGCAGAGTAGAAGTGCACACAGACCTCATCCTTAGTCTCAACTGCTTCCTTTTAGATATTTGATGTAAAATGTGTAACAGATTAGCCTAGTGTTTCGTTTGCTGTCAGATTCCTGTCTTTTCAGCGTTCCAGGTAGAAAGAGGCAGGCGCATACTGGAACCATGAATTTAAGTTGTTGAAGTTTCTTGCAACTCTCTTTGCAAGGAACCTAATGCGAGGAGGCGCATGTGGATAAAGGAGTGAGTTTAGAGGTATTATTGCAGTGCCATGTTGTCCAGTTCCCTGAATAGTGTTAAATTGTAAGGTCAAGTTTTTATTGGGTTAGTTTTCTTGTGAGTGTGAAGTACCATAATATTGCATCATTTCTGTATTATCTGTTGATTTACAACATGGGATGGGAATGGGAGAATGGGAAAGCCCCAGTGCTGGTCATTAAAAGGGAACCTGATCCCCCCCCCCCGCAGAAACAACAAAGAATGCAGCACTTGAACCACCCACAGCTCTCTCATCTCAGCCAATTTCTAAAACAGAACTTCCTTTGACTCTAGTTGCAATAGGGAGCAGGAAGGAGAATGTGCTTTGCTTCCCTGTCTTGGAGTAACGTGTGAATAGGACCAAATCCAACGCACAAAGACTAGGCAGGCACCGTTGATCTCTGTTTCAAATCCATGTATCAACTACATGTACAGAGCCTCTGAAAACTGGATCTGATCTAGTTTGCACATTGTTCTAGCGCATGATGGTCCTCTATTACTAAGCATCACACTGCAGCAATTCCATTACACTGTATTTAATTGAGGGGAAAACTCTGAACTTACATTTGTCTAGTCAAAAAAGATCAGTTATTATTGGGTCTTCACACTGTGTGGGGCTCCAATTATCTAACCCATCTCTAAGAAATTGAGCTTTCTGATCATTTCCTGTGTGATAGTTACAGGAAGGTTGCGCAGAAAGAATACTGGAGAGATACAGTCTGATTTTATTGAAATGGTAGTTAAGTTAATTCAGTAAGAAATAATAAACTCTCAGGAGATCATGGTAAGATGAATCTAAATGGCTCATTTAAAAGTTTTCTCTTTAAGGATGCACAAGTGACTATAGATGAGGATTCATCTAGGATACCAGAAGTAATAATTTTTCTGCAAGATTGAATCCTGGACAAAGTGACCAACTTTGTAACACATGCCAGTAATTTAACTGATATAATTTACAGTATTTTGCATTTGTGAGCTTGTTCTTGGTTCACTCCTTTTTCTTCCTTCTTAGTTTGTGTTGCATCAAATAGTTCTTTGATTAGGGGGCAACATTTTGGATATACCAAGTGCCAAGCAGAGAAGCTGCTATGATGGGTCCCCGTCTTCTTTGGTTTAGTGCAGGTAGTTTCATCAACCTGGTTAAATACTAAATTTACTTTTAAAAGACTGAAAACATGAGAATTGCTAATAATTTTATTTTTACTTATGGTTACATGAATATCGTACAGACAAGACAAGAGCCAGAATAGTTTTATTGTATTAGCCATTGGCCATCACAACCCTACCAAATATACCAGATATACAAAAGACATCAATAAATATCTTGCAGAGATCACAGGAATTTATTGGCAAATATGGCATCCTTCAATTGTGTGCTGCTAGTGATAGTTTGTGGATACAAGTTGTATATCAATGTTAATCTGGTAGAACTACTTGGTGATTAATGTGGACTATGCATATCTGAATGTATAAATAAAATGGTAAGAGGGTGCTAGGAGGAGTTGGGACTCATTGCCTATCAATCAGGTAAGCTGTCCCAGCTGTCCTATCCCTGATTGGGTGTCCATCCAATGAACAGCCAATCAGGAAGGATGTCCTGCCTCTGGCCGCATCCCCCCCCCCAACTTCTTCCATATGGAAGAAGTGCCAGCCTGTTGAGTGGGAGCTGGGAGGGAGAGTGGATGGCCTGGGACTGCAAGCCCAGTGTGGAGGGAGGGAGCCCTCGCCACGGCCCTTGCCTGCCACTGCTCACCCCCACTCCGAGCAGCCCTGGCCTTGTCATTGTGCTGAGGGTGAGAGGGTGAGCCAGTTCTTACCAGTGCTCCTGCCACCCCAAGCAGCTCCGGCTGTGGTCTTGCCAGGCCTCACCAGGACAGCCTGGGGTGGTGGGGAGAGGAATGGAGACCCTGCCAGCACTTCCCCCCGCCACCCCGAAAAGGACCATCTAGGCCACTCCGGGCCTCAGCAGGCCTGCCTGGGACAGGGGTGGGGAGGATCAGTGGAGTCCCCGCCAGCACTCCCCCTCACCCATGTTCCCCCCTCCCCAAAAAGGCTTGCTGTGGCATCTCCAGGCCTTGGCTGGCTTGCCAAGGGCAGAGATGAGGGCCTAGTGCCCGTTGTATTTTTTAGATACAACGGGCTTTTTTGCTAGTATGGAAATAATAGTGGTAAAGTTCAGACATACAATGGGTTGTGTCCTTCATTCCATTACCAGAGGCACTTTCCTCTGGTTGAAGAAGCCTTCTTCTGAAGTATATTGGAGGAAAGCTACTTTTGCCAGAGAGAAGCATCACTGTTAACAAAATGGATCCACTGGCTCTAATATCAAATTCTTATTACAAGTATCCATTAAGAGTAATAGCCTGTTTTGTGGCTGCCTCGGAACAGTTAAACTATGCACTTGCCAGTGTTACTGAGGTGGGAGAATGGGAAGAAATAAATTGCTAGATGCACTGTAAAAGAAGCCAGAACTGCCTTCAGATTTTTATAAATAAAGTATCTTAGTTGGTAATTGATATGCAGTCCTAGAGCATGAACATAAAAGATACTGCTTCAGTTGACACACACACACACACACACACATGTTATAGTTGTAAAATGATTCTCGAATGTGAAGGGACCTGAAGATGTTGCTGCTGGTAAACGCAGCATCCAGAAACTGGAGAGTGAGGCAAAGCCATGCAAAACTCTGAAGAGTTACTGGCAGTCTAATGTTGGTCTTAACATGCTGCTTTGTTACCATTGGTGTCAGCTGTGCACTGCTTGAAAGTTCTTTCTAATGCCGCTCTAAGAAAACTAGGGGGAAGATCAAAGCTGTGGGTGTCAAACAATATTTTCCAGTGCTGCCTCTACAATTCTAATGTGAGAGAGTGGTAATTAGGATTGTGAACTCAGAACCATTAATGTATCAAATATCACTTCAGACATGAGCTTGCATGTAAAAGTCTGACATCCTGTCTTGAGCTGTTGTGAAATGCAACAGAAGGGAAAGACAGGTTCAATATGTCTATTTATTTACTTCATTTATAATTGCTGAGACCTACCTAAGGTGCATTACATAATTAAAAGTAATGAAATAGCAACTTAGAACAAACAGTGCAATAAAAAATAGAGAATGTACTAGAATGTATAATACATGCTGATTAAGCAGGATTACAAAGCAAAAGAACAATGCAACAAAAATAGCATAATATAGGCAGTGAGCAATGCATTTAAAACTGACTAAAATGTCACAGAAAATGCTCTTGCCTCCTGGCTCTAGGATTCAGAGACTTGGTGCGCCTCTGAATATGGAGGTTCCCCTCAGTCACTTTGGCTAGTAGAATCTGTCTGCTCTAATCTCTTTTTAAAGTTGTTTATTCCTGTGGCCATCAGTACATTCTCTGGCAGCAAGTTCCACATTTAATCTCTCTCAGTATAAAGCAGAATTTCCCTTGTCTGCCCTGAATCTACAGTTCATCAGCTTCCTTAGATTCCCTCAATTTCTTGTACTTCGGGGGAGGGAGAAAAATTTGTCTTTGTCAACTCTCTCTACCCCATGCATAATTTTATAAACCTATTGGAACGTTTTTGTTCCAATGTGCATCACATTATACCAACATTCAACTTCATTTGCCACATTGTCACCCACTGACCAAGTTTGTAGAGATCCTCTTGGAGCGCCACTCAGTTAACCTTGGTTTTTACCATAATTTTCTGCCACTTGGTCACTATGCTACTCTCTCCTAGTTCCAGATCATTTAAGAATAAATTAAATGGTACGGGCCCCAATGCTGATTTGTGAGAACTGTTTTTTGCTTCCAGTTATTTAAACATAGTTTAACTCATAAGAGAACCTGTTAGCCCATGACAACTAAGGAGTCTTTGGTGAGTCCAATTATATAATGTTGACCTGGTCATCGTAATCTGCACAGGCTTTCACTTTCTCAAAAGGCTGATGAGGCATTTTGGCTCTGTGAGTGGATGTGAACGTTCCAAAAGAGCTTTATAAATAAGATCCTTATTATTATTCAGACTAATGATATTCAATTCTGCACCACCTACAGTGTTCCTTCTTCCAACTCGCTGAGCAAGTGAGTGATATTCTATCCCAACACCTCATGAACAAAACAAAGCTACACAAGAGAAGCAAGTAACAATAGTAATAGTTCAGTTGTTTACTACTGGGTTTCGGGTTTTTTTGGTGGGGGACACAGGGAAAAAGGAAAAACAGAGGATATGTTTCCTCTTTCTGTTAACTGTTTGGACTTAAATGGTTAGCAATACTATAAAGAGCTTTTTTGGCCGTCTAGAACAAAATCCTCGCTGTCCATATATAATTGGATTCTGAAATTAGATGGCCATGGTAGTGTCTTTTGGCTTCTTAGGGAATAGCATTCTGTGAATTCCTCCTTGTTAAGTAGATGAATGGCATCAATGAAGAACTTACTTTTCTGCAGCCACACAAGCAAGAACATGTTGGCCTTGGGTAGAGGGGTGGACTAGAAACTGATTTGTCCATATGGCTTCATTTTTTTCATAGTCTTGATTGGTCACAAGTTATGTTATATTATGTAAATTGACAGTAATTGCTTGTAATGGTGACCTAAATTAAGCAAATGTGTATAAACATAGTTAATTTGAGTACTTGTGTAATGCTCATTTTAGAGATGATCAAAGCAAATGATCAAAACATGCACAAGAAAATGTATTCCTCTTCAGTCACTCCAAATTATGTTTTTGAAATAGGGGAGAATGGGAGTAGAAGCTGAGAAAGATGTTTTGGAGCAAAAAAATATCATACCCAAACAAGTTTTGTTTAGATCACAGGAAAGCAAGGAAAAATACAGATGAAAGATTATGCCATATGGATGCACCTAAAAACAGGAAACTGAGGCAGAGCAAAATATCAGTGTGGAAACTACCTAAGGTTTTTTTTATAGCATTGAGCTAGTTTTCATGTTCCCCAGAACTCTGTTATGCTAGCTGTACCTTGCAAAAATAAAGGGGGGTGGTGGACTTTTTTCATAAACTTATTTCTCCCCTCTTGCTTTATTTCTTTGCACTGAAGTGGTAGCCCCTAGAGTTCTAGACAACAGCTTACTCATTACTTTGGTATAATCTGACTTTTACTATAGAGTTTCCAGTCATTCTTAGGGTGGACTGATGTCACTTGGAGTTTTTCCCCAGAAGTGATGACACAATGTTGCCCCTTCCATATCCCCTGCCTCTTGCTACTATCTGGCCATGAATAGCAACCCTAAGTCCTGTGCCTGCATTTTTCTTGCCATCCTTACAAACTTCAACTTTAACTGCCAAGATAGCCGCTTATAGGAGCCAAGTGGTGCTGGTTCTTTCACATGCTACTGAAAGAACCAGCACCACAACAATTTGAGAGCAAGGCAGAAATATACTGGGAGCATGATGAGAAGGGTTTAAGTATTGATGGAAAACAAATGCTATGTTTGCATTATGTTGTATTACTATTGTAATCTGTTTTGAGTTTGCTGGGTGGATGCCAGTCTGGTTCCATGCGCACGCGGAACAACAAGGTATAACTCCTATGAGTTGCTGCTCTGTGGAAGGAGAAAAAACGAAATTAATTTGTATCATGTCAGGGTCATCGCAGCAAGGCATTTTGGGGAGGTCTTAGATGGCAGCCTTGTAAAGATCACTTATTCCTAAAATACCTCTCCTTTCTAACAAATGTAGCCTAACAAAAGTTAGCAACTGAAGTTACTGTTCGACTGCAAAGCAGTTGGCATGCTGCTGAGTCAGAGGGCTGAAAAAAGTATGTTTTCAGGATAGCCAGTACAGTGTTATGGTGAGGATTTGAATGATCCATAATAGCAAAGCAGTAAATATGTTCCTGCTGGAAACAAAGCTAAAAAGGCACACTCAGAACTTCCTGATGAAATAAGTCTTAACTGGGCTATTCTGTTGCATAGCAACAGAAGAAGGCAAACTTAAGTCTTTTTCACAGCTGGTAGTGAAAAATAAACCCAAATTCAGTGGAAACTTTTGAAATGTAGACTTCAATGACAAAGGAAAATCTGAGGGCCATTCTGCACATCTAAGAACATAGCGTTAAGCCAGTGCAATTGCTTAACGCTATTAAAAATCGCACCCCCTCCTGCCATTTCTTACCTTCTCGCTTTCTCGCTTTCCTGTGCTTTTTCACACTTTCTGGCACTCTGCACGGCTGATTAAGATGGTGGAGGAGAGGGACTCGCTATACCCGTGAGGCTCTCCCCACATGTCAATCATGGCAGGCAGCCAACCAGTCAACTTTCCCCCAGCTTTAAAGGGCAAGCAATCTTTTTTAAAAGTAAAACTTCTCTGTTACTATGCCTATGCATATAATCATAGATGCATAGTACAAAGTTTAATGCCACCCCATTCTGGAATTTATGATATTTGAAGATCAGTAGAAGTAATTTTCCTGATTTTTTTTTGGAGGGGGGGGTTTGAGAGGCATGCTTTGTGCGCTAACTGGTGGGTGGAATTTTTTTCTTTCTCTGCCTGGATCAAGCAACACGTATTTGTTGCTTCAGGCAGCTTGCTAAAAAAAAATGCCTCAATTCAGGGACAAGGGAATGGAAGGCGGGCATGAGGGCGGGCACTAGAGACAGAGATCACACTATTTCTGGCCACTTTGGTTATGCTCAGCTATTTCAATAGTGGTTGCTGGTTGCTCTCCTCCCACTTGCACAACATAGTGGGGGGAAACTACTTTATGTGATTCCCCCACTACCGCTTTAAAATGGAGGATGTAGCTGCATCTACAACAGCTAACCCTTTCACTACATTTTCTGAGTGGGGAATGACCTTTATAATTTGCAGTACATGAATATCATATATCATGTCAAAGGTATCCAAATGATGGACAGTCTTGAGAGCCAGCTTGGTGTGTGTAGTGCTTTGTCTATAAGTACTGTGCCCACATGTTTAAATAGCAGCTCATATCCTGATGTCCTACCACGACACAATTAGAGTAATCACTCAGTGGATAAGTTGCTTCCCAAATTCAACCACTATTCATGATGGGATGCTTGTTAATGATCTGTATCCTTTTCCCTGGGGTAAAAGCCTCTTTGTGTTTCTGGTTTTTAAACATACCACAATTAGAAATCCTAGGTAAGAAAGCCTTTTCCATTGTCCTTGTCCTCATGTATTGCTCTTCAGATCAGTGAAATGGCAAAAGAATTATTTGAACTCCAAGGCTTCAGAGAAAGAACTGGAGTTGTCCAGTAGGAGAGAAATGCTTGGTGTAAGAAGGAAGAAACAAGGGTCATTAAGGTCAGGGACTTATGTATACATTAAATATCCCAAGTTCTTTGAAACCTTACATTGGGGGTTGTCAATCCCCGGTCTACAGCCGGGTACCGGGCCGTGAAGGCCTCTGTAATGGGCCGCTGGCAGCCATGCCTGCCTCCCCCCCCCCCCACAGCGATAAGCTCACCAGGCTGCGAGAGAAGTGGCCCGGCTAGCTTCTTGCTGCTACGGGGGGGGGGGGGGGAGGCAGGCGTGGCTGCTGGCAGGTGTGGCCGCCGGCACACCGGTGGATACAAACGCACATGCGCATCAAGCTAAATATGAATCAAGCTACATTTTGAGATGTAATGATAGCATTTATATGATATATAGCTGAGCCAGTGTGGTGTAGGGTTTAAGAGTCTCAGACTAGTATTTGAGAGACCCAAGTTTGAATCCCCACTCATGCCATGGAAGGTGACTGGGTGCCCTTGGGCTTGTCACACTCTCCCAACCTAATCCACCTCACAGTGTTCTTGTGAGGATAAAATGGAGGAGAGGAGAATGGTACGAGTTTCTTTGGGCACACATTGGTTAGAAAGGTGAGGTACCAATGAATGTGTGTCTGTAAATAAATGTCCATGGCCACTTAAAGCAATAGTTAATGCTTCTTTTGTCTTTTAACCTTGTATTTTGTTTGACAGGCGCTATGTCTAGTGTTAAATCCATGGGCTCAGAGGTGGACACAAGACACTGGTGGTGATTTGAGTTCTTTATTGTGACTCCAGCATGGTACAATAAAGAACTGAACTGAACTGAACCGAACCACCCCCTCCCCGAAAACCCCAACATATATACACAAGCATGCTCCGAGATTGCCACACAGTGGATAGGATAGTGTTGTTGTGATTTTAATTGCTGTTTTATGTGCTTTATATACAATCATATGATAAGCCGCCCCGAGGCCATATTGGCGGGAGGGGCAGGGTATAAATTGAGAAATAAACAAACAATGGATCTTCCCACCAGTGCACACTATTGGTCAGTTTCAGTTTGAACTCACTGGATTCAGCAGAAGATATCTAGCCGCTTATTGATCAGTTACATTGTAAGCTACTATCCTTCCTTGGACCTCAAGCTGCATCCTCTGCAGGTCTACAGACACAACATCTAGGATCTTCTATAACAGATTTCTGGCAGCCAATCTACCCTTTGCATGCAGTGCTTGAAATTACTGCATGAGCAACCTAAATACTAACTTGCCAAAGAATTTCAAGGGCTGGATCACCTTCAAGTCCAGTTGCCTTCTGTCCTCAATAACTCCTGCTTTATAATTCAGCTGGGATGACAGCTGGAAATAACAGGGAGGCTGTTTCTGGAAAATGACTGGAAAACTGGAAACTTTCTGTTTCAGGCATTCACTCACTGTTTTATGAAACAGACTCTCGGTTCATTATTCTTTGTTTGAAAGATGATTCTGGTACAAGACTTCCTGCTGAACAGAGCCATCAGTATCTGAAAATGCAGCTGTTTTCTTTTGCAGCCTGGCTGTAATACCTCAGCTGGGGCCATTAAGATCCAACTACCAGCTGGAATGTATTGATGCAGAGAAGGAATTGACATATAACATCCCTTGTTATATGTATTCCAGATCTGTTCAGGAGCTATTTCAATAAAGAGAGCAACTGTGATCTAAATTGGATGACTACAATCACTATTTTAAAAGCAAGTGAGTAAGTTAGATCTGCTAGCAGTGAAGGGTCACAGCATGAATATTAAGGATGCTTAACTTGGCAGTATATTATTCACATTGCTTTTGAGGCCTATAATGACATATTCTAGATTCTAAGTGACAGTAATGCTGGAAATCTCTTATCTCCCCACCCCCAGCTCCAAATTTGGTTGAAATAAAGTTTGATCTATGGAACAGTCACTAGAGCCCCAGGAGGATGGAAACTCTGCTGGGCTGGCCTCAGCCTAATGAATCAACATACAGCCTGAAGCCCATTGTTCCCTTATGAGCCCTGATGTCATAAGGCATATCAGATAGATGCTGAGCTCTCCTTTTTCTAACTCTGGATTATCAACATGCATTTCAGTTCTGGGAAATCTCCATTTTTCTTTTTAAAAATGAATCTTTTCATCTCTTTGAACCCAAAGCAAATGTCATCTGCACTGGGAGAGTTTTAGTATTGTGTGGTCATGTGAAGGTTTTCTTACATTGTACTCCTAGAGCACTATTGCTTAGCTTCTCTGGAACGCTCTGCTCAACCCATTCTTCTGCTCCTCCAGCTGCACGTTTACAACTTACAATGCCTTCATCCAACGCATTTCCTGGAGAAGATAATACTGAATGTTTTTAACAATGTTAATCACAATATGTCCATTGTGGGTTATCTCCATATATGGTTTCAGTCCTACATATATTGCCAATATCCTACATGATATTGCCAATAATGTACAGGAGTGTGGCAGTATGAGACAACTGTCTTGGCAGGAGATGAAGAGTAGACCTTTCGCACTGAACATCACTCAGGACTTTCCTAGATAGGCTTTGCCTTCAAATCATCTTCTGAAGGTAAAGTTTAAGTATGAACCTGTTATTTTGCCCACAAGCTGGTATTTGTATCCCCCATGGGTACATAACCAGAGTTTGTAAGACTGTGTCCTGCGTACAATATTTTGCAGTTCCACAGTCCCAGAGTCTGACAAAAGTGGGGAGCTAGGGATAGCAGGGATATGAGGGTGAAGGAATTGAAGTGGTTAGTGATTCTCCCATCCTCCATTTGATTATCACAACAGCCCTGAGACATAGATTAAGGTTATGGGGAGAGTGACAGGCCAGGGTCTATCATGCTTCCATGGCAGAACAGATTCAAACCTGAATCTCCCAAATCCTTGTCTGGTTCTCTAGCTACTGGGTTTCACTGTGCTCCAACTCTCAAAGGTTAATAGTTGACATTATTTCCTAATCCAGAAATTTTGAAGGATGATGTTGAAACATAGCAAAAACTACTGCACAGTTATTCATTTATACCCTAGCTTTTGTCCCCAACAAAAACCCAAATCAGAAACTCATACATAACAGGGTAGAAAGGGAGTAATGACTTCTGTCAGCAGCTGCTGTTCTCATAGCCTTTCAGTTTCTTTCGTAGGTTCTTGTTTGCAAAAAATCCGCTTTCCCTTTGGACACTAGACATATGAGCACATGGTTGCCTTATATTTAATCAGATACTAGGCCCATGAAAGTCAGTATTGTCTACTCAGACTGGCAAAAGCTCTCTGGGATCTCAGATGCTGGTATTTCAAATCACCTACTACCTAATCCTTAACTGGAGATGCTGGGGATCAACTTTAGGATCTTTAGATAAAAATTAGATGTGCTGCCACTAAGCTAAAGCCCTTCCCTTTGACTTTCTTAGTCCCTCTCAAAAACTCATTCCCTGTTGCTTCTTTCTAAATTCTTCTCAATGCATATTCCCATTAAAATTTACTTTTCTCAGGGATCCCCCGGAACCCCCTTGTGTTTGATTTTATATATAACTAGTAAAAAAAGCCCATTTTATCCTTGAATAAAATGGGCGCTAGCAAACGCTGGGCGGGGAAGCCTTTGGAGGGCGAAGGCTTCCCGGGGCTGGGCTCTGCGCAGGCAGGCGTCGCCGATGTTGGGAGAAGGCCGCAGGGTAGGTGGGCAGCCACGCGGCTCAGTGCAGCCACGGCTCGGGAAGGCTGGTATGGGGGTGGGAGAAGGGCGGGCGGTCATCCGGGCAGCTTACCAGAGCTGCTCGCGAGTTGCACCATGTAGGAGACGCGGCGGCGGGGACGCAGGCCGGCTGGGGCTGGTGTGCGAGGGTTGGGGCGACGGCGAGTGCGAGCAGGCATGCGCGGGAGTCCGCGCATGGGCGTTTCAGTCCAGCGCCATGGTGGAGGTGGCGCAGGGCACGCTGGGTAGGCGAGGCGCGGCCTAGGCAAGGGGAGAAAAGGGCCAGGGAAGCGGAGGACGGCGTCAAGGTGAGTTGGGTCATAGGGACGGAACTGGGAAAGGGACGTTGGGGGTGGGGCCGGGAGGGTGGCGGCTCAAGAGGCGGCTGGCGGGGATCGTGTGATCGAGGGGGGAGGGGGGCGGTGGGAAGGGGTCGGAGGATCGAGCAGAGAGACAGGGCAGCGCGCGGGAATTAAGGTCACCTTAGGCGTCGTTGAGGGCGGTTGTCGTCGGCGGGGCGTCCTCGGGTCGTCGTGAGGTCCTGTCCGGCCATGTTGGATCGCGGGAGGGTGTCTGGGCGCTCCAGCGTCGCTGTGGATGGTAGTCCCCGCCAGCTGCGCTGCGCGCGGCTGGCAGAGGCTCCCTGTCCGGCGGCCTGACGCGTTGAGAGGCGCTTCGCGCCTCTCAACGCATCAGTCCGCCGGACAGGGAGTCCCCGCCAGGCTCAGCTTCTCTTCTTTCAGGCGGGAGGCGGGTAGGGAGGCCCCGGCAGCCGCGCTCTGCGCGACTGCCGGGGGCTCCCTCGGGCGGCGGCCTAATGCGGCGAGAGGCGCTGTGCGCCTCTCACCGCGTCAGGCCGGGAGCAACTGGTGGCCATGTTGGATCGCGGGAGGGTCTCCATCAGTCCGCCGGACAGGGAGTCGGCGCCAGGCTCAGCTCCTCTTCATTCAGCCGGGAGGCAGGTAGGGAGGCCTCGGGGTTTCCTCGCGCCTCTCGCCGCGTCAGGCCGGGAGCAACTGCGAGCCGCGCTGCGCGCGGCTCGCATTTGCTGGGGCTGGGAATCAGAGGGACCAATCGGCAGGCGCGAAGCGCCTGCCGATTGCTCCCTCCGATTGTCTGTCATGAGGAAGGGTCCAATCCGGACCCTTCCTCATCCCGGACTCATCCCGCCCCAGAAGGGCTTACTGTTTTATTTAGTCCGTGGCGCCCGCGGCGCCACGGGCGGTGTACAGATTCCTGAAGGCTAATAAATAAAAAGCAGTTTCTGCCCACAACTTTGGTTGTGTTAAGAACTGTGCTTTAATGTTTGCCATTTGTAGGTCCCCCCCACCCTCCTGCAAGTGAGTGCCTTGGTCCAAAGTCTGTCTTGAATAGATCTTTTGGTTTCACTAGTGCAAATCACTGTCTTGAAAAAAAAAATTGAAATGAGCTAGTGGTATAAAGAGCAGGAAACAAAAAGGGACACAGGCTTTCAAAAAGCAGCAGTGAGTTGAAGGCATTAGAATCCTACTGGGGCAATGAGGTGCCAAGTGCATTAGAACAGGAATCATCAACCTGTGGTCCTCCAGATGTTCATGGACTACAATTCCCATGAGCCCCTGCCAGCAAATGCTGGCAGGGGCTCATGGGAATTGTAGTCCATGGACATCTGGAGGGCCACAGGTTGAGGATCCCTGCATTAGAATATCCATGTGCTGGCAAGCAGGCCCTTTCTCCCTGCATTTTTGCATTTGGATCTAATGTGCGATCTGTTGAGAACTGTGCGGAACCACAGCTAAATTCTGCTTCCGGCTGATGGTGGAATGTCTCAGCAGCACAAGACAGCGCCAGTGTAGAAAGATAGGAGTGTGATTCTAACCAACATATGGGCTCTATTGGACATGATTTATTTTACTTGCCTCTCAAAAATAGCTGTAGATGTAGGCACCTGTCCATCCTGGAGCAGTTCTGAAACATCAATAGTCTTCATTAATTTTTATTAGTGTTCCATAAATACCATCACATGCTGTTTTAATTTTACATATTTTTATTTTTCAATTTTTATATCACCCCCCCCCCTCAAGCAAGTCGTCTCGATGCAGTTTACAACAATAATATGACAGCACTTGATGACGCAAACATACATGATGGTTTGCACGTTTTTCAGAAATAGAAAAGGTGGCCTTATTTTTGCAGAGACAAAATATTAGTTGATGGGAAAATGACACTTGGGGTAAGTTTTGTTGATGGTAATTGGGATTTCCCATGGTTCCCAATTTTTAAAATTGTCTGTGTGATAAAGCAGTTTGAAACCTGGACTAGGGTCTGGGATACCATGTTTGAATCCCCACGCTGTCATGGAAGATTGCTGGTGACCTTGGGACTATATTTCTCCTGAGATGCTTTTGTTTGGTCTGGCCTTCCTTCAGTGATCCCTCTTTCCTGCTCTGATTTTAATTGTTTGTGTGTTGTGTTTTGTTTTATTGTCTGTGTATTTTAACTTTTGTTTGAATAATGTGTTTTTGTTTCATTTTAATGCTGCTTTTTGGCTTGTGTCACTCAGCCAGTCTGACTCTCACTCAACTGAACTAACTCAACAGCTGTCACCTCAACTCAGACTACCTGAACTGTCAGCTGCCCCTCTCACTAATATCCCGTCAGTTGCTATAGGTCACTCTTTGGAAGAGGCAGTACTTAATGTGCCCATCACACTGGTGTTGGGAAATGCAAGGTGTGTGGCCAACATTCTGGAGACCAGTAGGGCCAGTTTATCCATGTAGCATGTGCTTCTGTGTTTCCAGGGGGTCCTGCACAAGACCTTTCCCTCCATGGGTCAGGGCCTCCTCCCCTTTTGCCTCTTTAAGAACACTCGTAGTGATACCCCTTTCCACTGTAGGGGATCCCTCTGCCCCCAGTTTGGCTACTTCTGCCACAATGGTACTCTACTAGAGCCCCATGAGTCCTTAAGTTGGCTCTGGTGCTATGGGCCCTGCAAATCCTTAAACCACTCCTGGAGACCAGATGCGTCCATATGGAACATCCAGTTCCCTTTGTCAGTTTTGCCAAGTATATGAGGAAACTGCCAGAAGAGCAAGGGTTTCTTTCTGAACAGGGATCAAATTATTGCTAAGAGTCACAGTTCTGCCTTCAGCCTTTGCACCCTTGATGAGGAAGTGGGTGGAGGCACAATTGATCTAATATTTAATCAAGTTTGGGCCTGTCATGAGAAAACTACAGTTATTATTTTCACTTGTAGTCTGCCTTTCTCACTGGGACTCATGGATTACAAGTAGGCAGGCAATCAGTGAGAAGATTACAAGATATGCTTACGCTTGAATCTAAACAGCAAAGGTTCCTCGTAATAATGCAGTTAGGCAGAGATTGTTGTCTGAATTGAGCTAGTTTTCCACAAGACAGTTCCATGCCAGCCATACTTATGGGGTAGAGTAGGGTTGAAGTAGGGTTGCCATGTGCGCCCTGGGGATGGGAGATCTGTTCCAGGGGGTGTTGCCTGCCAGCACTCCAGCAGCTAGTGGGAGACAGAAAGAATTTTTAAAGTTGGTGGTAGCATGACAACACTTCTGGGGGGAAAACAACTCTATAGGCTATTTTAGAGAAACAGAGGTAGTTTGCCATTTCCCACCTCTGCACAGAAACTTGGGTCTTCCTTATTATCTCCTGTCCAAGTACTAATCAAAGGTGATTCTGCTTTGCTTCTGAGATCTGACAAGATCAAGTTAGCCAGGCCTATCCAGATCAGCCCCCTTCAAGGATCACTGCCTTGTTGTGGCAAGGGGGCTTGCGTAGTTCAGTGAAGCTATAAGCTAAGCCGTGCAGGGCCACCCAAGACGGACAGGTCATAGCTGAGAGCTCCACTCCAGTATCTTTGCCATGAAAACTCTATGGACAGTTCCAAAAGGCAAAACGTTATGACGCCGGAAGATGAGCCCCTCAGGTCGGAAGGTATCCAATATGCTACTGGGGATGAGCAGACGGCTAGTACGAGTAGCGCCAGAATGAATGAAGCGACTGGGCCAAAGCCGAAAGGACGCTCAGTTGTGGAAGTAACTGGTGGCGAAAAGACAGTCCGATGCTGTAAAGATTTTTATTCCATAGGAACCTGGAACGTCAGATCCATGAATCAAGGCATGCTGGACATGGTTAAACAAGAAATGACAAGACTGAACATCGACATTTTAGGAATCAGTGAACTAAAATGGACAGGAATGGGTGAATTTAATTCAGATGACCATCAGGTATACTACTGTGGACAAGAATCTCGCAGAAGAAATGGAGTAGCCTTCATAATCAATAAGAGAGTAGGAAAAGCAGTCTTGGGTTACAATCCCCAAAATGACAGAATGATCTCAGTTCGAATCCAAGGCAAACCATTCAACATCACAGTGATCCAGGTCTATGCCCCAACCACTGCTGCTGAAGAGGATGAAGTTGATCAGTTCTATGAAACCCTACAACACCTTCTAGAAGCAACGCCAAAAAATGATGTGCTTATCATCATGGGGGATTGGAATGCTAAAGTAGGAAGCCAAAAGATAACCGGGATAACAGGCAAGTTTGGCCTTGGAGTACAAAATGAAGCAGGGCACAGGCTGGTAGAATTTTGTCAAGAGAATACAATGGTCATAGCAAACACTCTTTTCCAACAACCCAAGAGACGACTCTACACATGAACATCACCAGACGGTCAACACAGAAATCAGATTGACTATGTGCTCTGCAGCCAAAGATGGAAAATTTCTATCCAGTCAATAAAAACAAGACCAGGAGCTGATTGTGGTTCAGATCATCAGCTTCTTGTTGCAAAATTTAGGCTTAAATTGAAGAAAGTAGGGAAAACCACTAGGCCACTCAGGTATGAACTAAATCATATCCCCAATGAAAACACAGTAGAGGTGACAAATAGATTTAAGGAATTAGATCTGATAGACAGAGTGCCTGAAGAACTATGGACGGAGGTTCGCAACATTGTACAAGAGGTAGCAACTAAAACCATCCCAAAGAAAAAGAAATGCAAGAAATCAAAATGGCTGTCTGAGGAAGCTTTACAAATAGCTAAGGAGAGAAGGGAAGTGAAAGGCAAGGGAGAAAGAGAAAGATACACCCAATTGAATGCAGAATTCCAGAGAAAAGATAGAAGAGATAAGAATGCCTTCTTAAATGAACAGTGCAAACAAATAGAAGAAAACAATAGAATGGGGAGGACTAGAGATCTTTTCAAGAAAATTGGAGATATGAAGAGAACGTTTCATGCAAAGATGGGTATGATAAGGGACCAAAATGGTAGGGACCTCACAGAAGCAGAAGAGATTAAACAAAGGTGGCAAAATTATACAGAAGAACTATAAAAGAGCGAGCTTAACATCCCTGATGACCACAATGGGGTAGTTACTGACCTGGAGCCAGACATCCTGGAATGTGAAGTCAAATGGGCCTTAGGAAGTCTGAGCAACAATAAAGCTAGTGCTGGTGACAGCATTCCAGTTGAACTATTCAAAATCTTAAAGGACGATGCAGTAAAAGTGCTACACTCAATATGCCAGCAAATTTGGAAAACTAAACAATGGCCACAGGATTGGAATAGGTCAGTTTACATTCCAATTCCAAAGAAGGGCAATGCCAAAGAATGTTCAAACTACCGCACCATTGCACTAATTTCTCATGCTAGCAAAGTTATGCTCAAAATCCTACAAGCTAGGCTCCAGCAATATGTGGACCGAGAACTTCCAGAAGTACAGGCAGGATTTCGAAGAGGCAGAGGAACTAGAGATCAAATTGCCAACATACGCTGGATCATGGAGTAAGCTAGGGAGTACCAGAAGAACGTCTACTTCTGCTTCATTGACTATGCTAAAGCCTTTGATTGTGTGGAGCACAACAAATTGTGGTAAGTTCTTAAAGAGATGGGAATACCAGAGCATCTTATTTGTGTCTTGAGAAATTTATATGCAGGTCAAGAAGTAACAGTGAGAACTGAACATGGAGTCACTAACTGGTTCAAAATTGAGAAAGGAGTTCGGCAAGGCTGTATACTGTCGCCTTGCCTATTTAACTTGTATGCAGAGCACATCATGAGAAATGCGGGATTAGAGGAGTCACAAATTGGGATCAAGATTGCAGGGAGAAATATCAACAACCTCAGATATGCAGATGATACCACTCTAATGGCAGAAAGTGAAGAGGAACTAAAGAGCCTGTTGATGCGGGTGAAGGAGGAGAGTGCAAAAGTTGGCTTGAAACTCAACATCAAGAAAACAAAGATCATGGCATCCGGCCCTCTCAATTCATGGCAAATAGATGGGGAAGAAATGGAGATAGTGACAGATTTTATTTTCCTGGGCTCCAAGATCACTGCAGATGGGGACTGCATCAAAGAAATTAACAGACACTTGCTCCTGGGGAGGAAAGCTATGGCAAATCTAGACAGCATCCTAAAAAGCAGAGACATCACCCTGCCAACAAAAGTGCGTTTAGTCAAGGCTATGGTATTCCCAGTTGCAATGTATGGCTGCGAAAGTTGGACCATAAGGAAGGCCGAGCGTCAAAGAATTGAGGCTTTTGAACTCTGGTGCTGGAGAAGACTCTTGTGAGTCCCTTGGACTGCAAGGCGAACAACCCAGTCAGTCCTAGAGGAGATCAGCCCTGACTGCTCCTTAGAAGGCCAGATCCTGAAGATGAAACTCAAATACTTTGGCCACCTCATGAGAAGGAAGGACTCCCTGGAGAAGAGCCTAAAGCTGGGAGCGATCGAGGGCAAAAGAAGAAGGGGACGACAGAGAATGAGGTGGCTGGATGGAGTCACTGAAGCAGTAGGTGCAAACTTAAATGGACTCCGGGGAATGGTAGAGGACAGGAAGGCCTGGAGGATCATTGTCCATGGGGTCGCGATGGGTCGGACACGACTTCGCACACAACAACAACAACAACAACAATCCAGATCAGAGAGCTACCACTATATATGCTAAAATTATGCTCTTTGGCGAGATCTGAGGTGGTCCCTCATCCCACAACTATGGTCTCTTCCAGGAATATGAAAGCATGGAATGTAAAACATTGTAATAATGTTGGTGTAGGTGTTAGGGCAGTTATTTTGCATCTAGTGTGAAATCAAGATGAGAATATTTGAATGAAAAATAGGTCTAGCATGTTCATTATCTGTTTCTTGGAAAACCCACTACAACCTGCAGTACAAGATTTAATTTTCTGTAAGGAATGAGAATGGGCCTTGCAACAATGAGGTTCATTAACAGATTACTGTGAGCTGGTAGGCTGGCAGGGAATAATTAGAGTATAATTTAGGACTGATACTAAATTAGCATCAAGGGCCTGGTTATGTGTTTGAAGAGTGGCTCATTGCAGCTGGTCATTTGCCCAATTACCCAGCGGCTTTGCACTTAGCCTCAGAAATCAGCCCTGGATCAAGGGATTGGACAAGTAGGACTTCACCAATGGAACACGGTTTGACATATACTGAGAAGTAATCAAAAGACAGATTTTTCATGCAGGAAATGTTCTGACAATCTGTTACAGTTATTTCTAATACTATTTCAATCTAATACTGTGTTCCTTGTTAATTTGCAAGGCCTCTTCCATTCTTTTCACAGTGAGTTTTAATTTTAAATTCAGTTTATGCTCTTAATTTTTCAACTGCTGCCTTGTCTGTCTTCCAGGGTGATGGAGGCTTCTAATACCACCGTTGGGAAACCATCCCTGCCTCCCCCCGCAAGTCTTCTGTTGTCACCATTCATGTGTCATTCACCTGCACTTCTTTATTCAACCAAATTATCTTTATTTAAAATAAACGTGAAGCCTGATATAAATATACTATAGAGATATTGGGCTATTGAAGGGTACTGTCCACCTTCATCTTTATCTAGAGACTCAACCAGGGAATAAAGAGGATAGCCTCTGCTACAGTAGATCTTTCTTCCAGGGAGGTTACATGTGCTAATAGCTAGGCAGCTGATCTACCTACTAGATCTCAGAATTTCAATCTCTACATTTATTTTTGGTATTTTTTCCTGTTTTCTCAAGGGGCTTACAAAAAACCTTCATCTATTGTGGACTGGCTCATGGAAGGCTTGGGGCCTTTCGCTCATAGGCTGGTATCTCAGGGCATATCCAGCCTTTGATGCTAGCAACAGGAGGGGAGACAGAAACTTGGCATCTGATTCCTCTGTCAGATACCTTCCTGAGAATTCATTCTCCCTTTCTGAAAGATTCTGGTTCCAGAATGCTTTTGCATGTAAAATAAACCAACCAAACTGGCAGCCTTCCAAGGTCCAATGAACATACTTTATCCTCATTCTCTCTTCTTCATTACCAACCTCAAACACAGCTGTACCTGGGAATGATGGATAAATTGTAATCTCGCCGACTAAGTTCTGTTTGTTCACAGTTTTGCTTTGCTATGGTTAAAGTCAGCTCTAACTATATAGAATGAAGCTCAGGCAATAAATATCAGATGTTTCCACTGGTTGCTCTGAGTCTGAATCTGGCCTAACATTAAGAGATCTTCAGTCTGGAGCATGATGGGCTAGGTTAGCCATTCCCAACCAGAGTTATGTGTAAGCCCAGGGTTACTCCAGAGCCCTGGAAGGGTTACTCTGGTTGGAGGAGATTTAATTGTTTTTAAATAAGAATTGCCAGAGTGGGTTTCTCCTTATTTGGGCAGGTTGACATGCCCCTCCCGAAGTGACCAATGATGGATGAGGGTCTTGTGGGATTTCTGTGGCAGCCTTGTTGAATGTATATACAATGCGAAAGGAGTGGGAGGGAAGAACTGAATCTGCTGCACTCCTTCCTATTGGCTTCTCCCATTTCCCCCTTCTTGGAATTTCTTTCTCAGATTCCTGCCAGCAGAAAATGGCTAAAGAGGAAGGCTGGTACAAGCAAACAGATCCAGCTATTCAAGCAGTGTAGACTTGTTACCAGTGCTATAGATTCTCCTCTCCAAAACAGCCATTTTCTCCAGGGAAACTGATCTGTGCAGTCTGGAGATGAGCTGAAATTCCAGGCATCCCCAGGTCCCACCTGAAGGCTGCCATCCCTAGCTGAGAGCTACCACACCTGGATCCACAACAAGAATTAAGAGGCCAAGGCTATCTCCCATCTTGTTTTTTTCACTATGTAGCAAGCAACCTAACATTCACTTCCGGTCAGAGAGGATTTAAATATACATAAGCAATATTTGTGGGGCTTATCAGATAATGCATTGCTGGCAAAGCTTTTACTGATTATCAAGGTGTTTTCTGGGAGAAAGTTCTCTTTCTCCTGGAAGAAACCTGCAAGCAACTAACTCCTCCTGAGCTCCATTTTAGATTCTGTCTGCACACTTAAAATTAGTGTTCAGGCTGATGACCCTGCCACCTCCCAAAAGTTTCATAACTCCAAACTACTGTGTGGATAAGTTGCTGCTGAAATATTCACTGTGGCTTTATTTAGCCTGTATGAAATGTTCTACCTAATCCCTTTCCTCCCGCTTCTCAAATAACAAGTCAGTAGGTTCCAGGAAGGTTCATATAGTTATTTTGTCTCTTGGAGGTACTGAAAGTGAGGGAAAGAAAGACTGGAGTAGAAGACAGGAGACAAAGAAAACAAAAATAACCAACAGCTTGTGAGGAGCAATTTTGGTCAAAAAAGCGTGCTTCTATTGAAAACAATGAAAAGAGGGAGGGTTGAGGAAGTCAGGGTGGTCAGGTGAGACGAGAGTGGAGTAGGACCTACATCTTGGATTCCACTAGGCAGCCTTTAACTGATGACCGACTGAAGTCTTTGTAGCTGACTAGCTTTTTATAAGTGATTATTACATTTCAACTCATCTTTAACCCACTCCTACTGGAGCGGATTAAATAATTTGCTAAGGGCACCCAAGGGGGGCCCTGTCCGTGATGAGGAAGGGTTCCCATAGGACCCTTCCTCTGGACTGACAATCGGAGGGCCCAATTGGCAGGCGCAAAGCGCCTGCCGAATTGTCCAGCCGATTGTCAGCCCTGCACCAAGGGACTGGTCCCTTGGCGCAGGACTGACTAATTGGGAGGCGCTTTGCACCTCCCGATCCACCCACCTTCCACCTTGCCCGATTGCACTGCGCCGCCGCCATTACCATCTTGCCTTTCCAGCCACGCGGTCGCTGCGTCCCCGCCTGAACACTCAAGGCCGCCCGCCGGCCTCCTCGCCCGGCCTCCAGCCGCCTCCGGATTCACATGCAGCCAGGGATGGCCGCCCGCCAGTGTCCTCGTGCCGCCTGCAGCTGCCCGCATGACGAACGCCTCGCCACGGCCCACATGCCCAGCCCGCCCCGCCAACCACCCTCGCTGTGCACGCCGCCGCGCCTCACAACCGCGCCGCCGCCCCCCGCAGCCGCTCAGCCCACCCGCCTTTGCCCCATCGCCTCCACGGATACCTTGCAGCATCACCGCTGGCCCCAAAGCCTCCAGAGCCGCACCCACGCCTGCTCCGTCGCCTCCGCGAACGCTACAGTACACCGCACTGCGGGGAGGGTGGACACTGGACGAGCCGCCCCTCGCCTCCCGGCCATGTCCCACCACAACCGTCTGACTCCCTCGCCCCGCTAGCGCCCGCTGCATTCTGCCTGCAGCGGGCTTAATTACTAGTATACAATGTTGCTGCTTCCAATTATCTTTTGTAAAGAATAGATTCACAGACCACATTAAATTATTACTGCATGAGGTTTTCTGGCTGCCCGTTTAGTCTGAAGGGTGAATTGGGATTCTGGAGACTCCTTCAAATATTCTGGGGCCACACATGGCTACAGAGGAAACAAGCAGGGGACATGCAAAGACTTGTGGGAGGCATGTCATTTAATTTTTCTGCGCTATTTTTTCATTCTATTCCCTAGTAGCCTCTGTAGCGTGTCCTCTTTTTCTGTTTCCTTCTCTTCTTCCCACTCAGCAGCCAGCCTACGCTTCTCTGCCCCTTCGTTTTCACGTGGCCCTCCTTCCATGGCAGCACAGGGATTCCAGCCTCAATCTCTCAGATCCCATCATGAAACTCTGTTCATTAAACCAGCGGTCAACAACCTTCCAGCTGCCGCGGACCGCTGTGCCGGAGTGGGGGGAGTGGGGGGAGAGGGTGGCCCGGGGGCCCCACGCACGCAAGGCTGCCCCAGCACAAACGCACACGGCGCACGTACGTGTTTGCGTCCGGCGGGGGCGCACGCACAAAACTGCCACCCGTGCGCATTTGCGCCACCGCCGCCATACCGGTGGCCACGGCTCCCTCTCCCCACCCCTCCAGGCCGCAAGCAAATTGGCCGCTGAAGCGGCCGATTAGCTTGCGGCCCGGCAAGCTTCTCTTCCCCCCTCTCCCGAAACAAGAACCTTGTCGGGCCACAAGCTAATCGGCCGCTTCGTTGGCCGATTTCCTCGCGGCCTGGCAAGCTTCTCTCTGCGGGGGGGGGGGGGGGCAGGAAGAGGGAGCCGTGGCCTGGCCCGGGGGTTGGGGACCACTGCATTAAACCACCCTGGTCTTCTCACGGTGGCTGTTGTTGAACAATAGATAGCGGCCAGGCCTGGGTGAGTCAAATTGGGCGGTTGCCCAGTGGTCACTGCTAGACCTAGCCAAACTGAGGCCTCCCTTGCCCATTAGTTTGTAAGAAAAAGGCAGTGTACATTACTAATGAAAGTGGGGACTACTACTTGGATAAAGGTGGTGTTTAAATCACCACTTCCAGGCCCATGTTCTGTTTCTACAACAGAGCAAAACTGGGTAACATGCCAAGAGTAAAATGAGAGTTTTATATATGAGGCAGGGAATTTTACATATATAAAGGTAAAGGTATCCCCTGTGCAAGCACTGAGTCATGTCTGACCCTTGGGGTGACGCCCTCTAGTGTTTTCACGGCAGACTCAATACGGGGTGGTTTGGCAGTGCCTTCCCCAGTCATTACCGTTTACCACCCAGCAAGCAAGCTGGGCACTCATATATAAATTTTAATAATATTGTTCATTAGATATAACTCTTATTAAAGAAAAAAGCTGGGCATCTTTGCATGTGTGTTCACCGTAACTTAGGAATGGGCCTAACTTTGCTAATGCAGTAATATCACTCCATGGTAGACATTCTTTAAATATATTGCTACCAGCACTTGTTCTGGTACATTGATATATACAGACATCCAAGTGAAATATACAAAGCACACAGCTGTTCAAATGTAATCACTGCATGCACAGATCATATCAGTCAATGGTGGGGGGGGGGGGTTGGGAGGGGGGGAATTGTACACAATATAAGGGCTGTCTCCTATATAACCTCTTTCAAATAATTGCAGTGTTTTGAAACTGTGGCAAACATCATTAAATACCATCTATACTGGAACATTGTGTTAGCTTTCATATTCTTAGTTCATCATGAAATTTTAGCAGAAGCATGCATCAGGAATTAGCAGACATGTTCAGAAGTGCCTCCAGCTCCTTCTGGTATATGTGCCTTAAAAATGGTTCTGCTTTTTGTTTGACTACCCTTAGGTATTGCTATGTGGATACTCGTTAGCAATGACTGATGTGGAATCAACATATGCAGATTTCATTGCTTCTGGAAGAACCGGGAGGCGAAATGCACTTCATGATATCCTTGTATCCTCGGCAAGTGGGAATTCTAGTGAACTGTCCCTAAAGTTATCAGAACTTGATATAAACAAAACTGGTAAGTAGTCAGCATAACAAAAAATGTAGAATATTCCATTGGAATGAAATAGTATTAGCAATATAAGGGCTTTAATATCTATTCAGATCTAATTTTTATCTGACTAATGATGTGTAACTACATGATATTGCACATGATGTGTAGGCATGCAGTTATGAGTTGAAGAGATAATGTCCATGAAGCTGGTTTGGAAGTAGAATCAACTAACTGGGGACAGGATGGTGGGTAGGTTCGCATTCAAGGCCTTTGAGAAAAACTGAAATGTTCTAGTTTGAATTTCCAGCACTGTGCAAGTGGTTGGACTAGATGACTTGTAATGCCTCTTCCATCTCTAGGACTCTAAATGCCATGTTGTTAATCATTTTTACAATGGTACCAAATCTTAATCTTAATTTTCTCATTCATTTCTGCCATACGTTGAACATAGCAGACAGTAGACTGGTTGACACATGACTTGACACATGATTTGTGTAACTGAACCATCACAATCACAAATAAGGCTTCCATATCACCTCATACTCAATGCTTTTCCAATGACCATGTATATGTCAGCTAGGAACTAAACCAATTAATAACTTTCTATCAGGAAGTTTTAAGAGGGTAGTCATGTTGTTCTGCAGTAAAACAGCTAGATTGATTCCAATAGAACAGTTTAGAACCCTGTTTCCTGCTATATTTATTGACTAGAAATTAAGCCCGCTGTATGGAAAATACATCGGGCTCTAGCAGGCAGTGGGTGGTCATGGGAGCCCCCCCCGGGGGGGCTGAGGGAGGGACAGAAGGAAGTAAGGCAGGCAGACAGGCAGAGAGAAAGGGAGAAAGAGAGAGAGGGAGAGAGAGAAAATGAGAGGGGGGGAGAGAAAGGAGAGTAATAAGGAAGGCAGGCAGTCAGAGAGAGAGAGAGAGAGAGAAGGGGAGAAAGGAGAGAGTACAGTCCACCTTTTTTAAATATTGGAATTACAGTTGCATTCAACCAGGCATTCGGTAATTGTTCTGAGGATCTTCTCAGTGGTAGTACTCCAGTGGCGGAATCCTGTCCTTAGATTAATGAGGCATTTACCATACTCTATTTTAGGTACCAGGTTAGAACTCTTTGTCAGATCTTTTGTAGTTTTATTAATTTATTCTTTGGCATTCTATGAAAATTCAGTTGATAATCTGCTTTCATCTGGGTTGGGGTTTATTTTGGGGGGGTGGCCATCTCAGGATTTTTTTGTTGTTGTTTTTCTGTAGTTTCATCTCCTGTTTTGTCTGTGTTCAATTTTGGTATTTATTTATGAAAATTGCTTTGTGAACTCTTAATGGGAAACAATAAAATCAGAGTCCAGTAGCACCTTTAAGACCAACAAAGATTTATTCAGGGTGTGAACTTTCGAGTACAAGCACCCTTCGTCAGAGTCTGAATAAATCTTTGTTGGTCTTAAAGGTGCTACTGGACTCTGATTTTATTGTGCTACTTCAGACCAACACGGCTCCCCATTTGAATCTATTCTTAATGGGAAAGAAACCCTGATATTCTAAGTACATTTATTCATTTTCATAGAAATTAAGCATTTCTAATTAAATAATTTATGCAATTAGTTTTATTCTGCTAACCATTCCCCATTAATCATTAAGACTGTTTCTCTTTCAGCTTCTGCTTCTATTGGCAGAATGATTTCATGCTGTGTGTCCATTCTAGGTGGTAACTTGCATGCCAGAGCAGCCATAAAGGGGCCCTCTCCACAAGGAATCATTTCTTGTTGCTCTGGCTCCAGGAACAATGCGGATGGAGACAATGATAAGATTCCTTACCGCCAAATCATTTGTTTAGCATAATGAGGCACATCAGATGTTCTGTAGCCTGTGCAAGATACTTTGTTGTGCTGTCACTTTTGTCATATTCCAGTGAACAAAGCAACCTTACAATTTGTATAACATCCTTCAGCAGCCTCATGCTGATTTAGTCTAAGAGAGAGTGGCTTGCCTAAAGCCTAGCCAATTACTCCTACCTATTTTACCAGCCTGACCTTAAATGCAATGGATTTGCTGATTGCTCCTAGGTAAGCCAGGCAAGTTAATGAGTATTTCATTACGGCTCATTTTCTTTCGTCTCTTGCAGAAGGGGAAGGAGATGCACAAAGAAATCCCACTGAACAAACTGGGGAGGCCCAGGCAGAAGCAGCAAAACAAGAAAGCTGACATCCTGCGTTGACTGACCAAGGCAGCTGTGGGATGCTTTCCAACTGCAGGGGCCTGTTGGGGAAAATGTGTCTTGTGTAGGCAAGCTGATAAACGCAAAGATGGGTGTGTCTCATTACTGGAACCTGCATGGCGCAATGTTAAAAATGGGAAAACAGATTATAGCAGCAAATAGGACTTCCTCTACCTCGGTTAGCAATGGCTGAGACTTTTGTTGCTGATCTTGAGACACTTTGTCTGATGGATCTCTTCCCAATGACCACTTGAGGAAATGCCTGTAAGAAATAGAGCAAGCTAGATATTGTAGCAAATGGCCTTCACCTCACCAGAGGCTTGACGTGCGTTGTATGACAATGGCTTCCATGACCTTCAGAGGTTGTCTGGCTAAAGTGTTCACTCATTTTAAAAAGTACCTGTAAGGGAAGCACTGGTTTTGGTTTATTTTTGGTTTTTAAGAACTCTGCTTCTGTGTTTTCAGCTCTGTTATTTACAATGTTTTATATTGTACAATTTAGATGCTCCACACTGCCCCCTTCTCTGCTTATGAAGGCAACTTCTGTGACTGTGAATTTTTTTCTACCACTTGTTTGGAAAGGGCTAGGGGCTGTTGGTCTCCCCCCCCCCTTTGCATAGTATGGTGATGTGCACATGATAGATTATAATGTCAGATGCTAAACTGATGAAATGGCTGAAGCTGAAGATTCATCAACACTTTTTTTCATTTCAAGATGATCATACAGTGGGATTAATGTATCGTTTGTTGTGTCTTGCGTTTTCTGAGTAAAGTTTGATCATTTTACTTGTATCTCATTGGAAATCAAAGATTCTGCTTGAATCTTTTCATTTTTTCTTTAACCTCATCATTCAAACAATTATTGGTTCTCCTTTTTTTTTAATCATCTTATTAGGACAATAGTTGTAAGAGTAAATTTATCAGTATAAAGGGAAATATGGGAATGTTTTTGTATAATGGAAAGGAAATAGGAAGAGAGAAATTCCAGAAAGCTGGTATCTTTTTTCTTTAAAAAAAAGTTCTGTTTGGAACTGGGGGATTCTTAGCAGCTGAAATTGCAAAGAAAATTGAAAATTCCCATGGCAATCACATGGATATCTATCACAAAGTTGTGTGGGGTGTCTTTTGTTCTTTTAAGCCCTAATGTTGGCTTCATTAAAAAGAAAGTGATATCACTTTTTGTTTCTAATGTTATACACTTTTAAAATGTTTGTAAACTTTACTAAAGAATTAGTGTAATTTTGCTTTCTAGTAAATTTGAACGTTGGTTAATGAAACATCCTTTATTGTTGTGCCCATGGCTGTTGTTTCTACAATATAATACGTATTGTGGTTATTTGTCACAAACCTTTTTGTGAGCTGTGTAAACCCTCTGGATCAGTATTGAGTTCAGTTATTATTATTGTTAATAAATAACAAACCCACAGTATGTTTATGGCTCATGAGCAGAGCTTGCTACCTTCGTACCTTTGGCTGTATGGAAGCTCTTGGAACTTAACTAGCTATCAAACTCTCACTGATTCGATTATAATCCATTCCTGATCAAAGGTTTTCTTCAGATGCTCAAAGTAGAGAATGAAGTTCCTGTTTCATTCCTATTTTTTTCTTCTTCTGAGGTGATCTCTCTCCCACCTACATGGAGTTACTCAAATGGAAGACGAAGACAGCAAACTCCAATTATTTCCTTAATTGGTCTGATTATCTATTTAACCAATTTGTCTTGAAAGCTTCTTTCAGACAAGCCTGGTTTCTATTAGTTAGCTTGTTTTATAAAGCAGGATAGATAAAAGAAGACCATGCTCTACCACTGGCAATTTTGGAAGGAGCACCTAACATTTCCTAATTTCTGGAATTCTTGCAAAGATGTCTGAACTAGTTTGGACTTTAATCTACTCAAGCAAAAAGGTACTTGTGTTTTTATGAAAGTGTGTCTATTCAGGATCATTTAGGGTAGGTAGCTTGAATTATTGTGAGTTCCTGTATGTGGCTTTATGCAACTGTGTAGGAAAGACTTTTCATTGTGCAACTTTTCTCACCATGTACTGACATAATTACAGCTAGTTTGTTTAAGAATTCAGGAAGTTGAAAACTGATACAGTAGTTTGCAATTTATGCCAGAAACACAGCCTGCTTGGCTGTATTTTGTGGGGAATTTAAGAAATCTTGATTTAAGCACAATGTGGTCTGGAAACCTTAACCAAATTAAAACCCATGTGTGAATGAACTTTCACTGTGGCTGGGCTGTTGCTTAAACCTGAATGCTTGCAAAACTCATACCAATTACACCCACCCTTCGTTTGTTGTAAAATCTAAATAGCACGAGACAGAAACAAAGACAGATGGAGAGAGCAAACATGTTTTAATATATTTTTCCATTTCTGTTTCATTAGATGCTAATTGATACAAATGTCTTCTGGCAAACACTTGTTGTAGGATTTTACAGGGAGTGACAGTGAAACAAAAATTGAATCTCTAGGTAAAGCCATCAAGTTTGAATATAGTCATAGATCTGAAGTAGGAGAAAATGGACGTCTAGGAGGGGGAACTCGTGGCATTGTACCACACTGAGGTCCTTGTCTTCCCCAGGCTCCATCCCCAAATCTCTAGGAGTTTCCCAGCCTAGTACCCCTGGCAACCCTAGTACCCCACCCCCTGCTGGGGGGTGGGGGGTGGGAATGGCTGGTATTTTGAAGACCTGAACTTCATTTATCAAGTTCCAGTCAGTTGACTAGCTTGGGTTAAGTCAATCTGGGCTGAAACTCTACAGTGGCTTCAAAAAGTATTCACACACACACACACACACACTCAGTGTTTGTCCTGGTTTGTTGAATTACAACCTGGAACTAAGTTGGAACTAAGTTTTCTTAAGCACCACTACAAACCTGCCAATAGAAGGCCACCCTCTGAAACTCACAGACTGGGCAAGGAGGACATTAATCAGAGATGCAACAAAGACATTTTCAGATTGCCCAACTATATGTGGTGGATTCTCCAAACACATGGAAGAAGGTTCTCTGGTCAGATGAGACAAAAATTGAACTTTTTGGCCGGCATGGTAAACGCTACGTGTGGCGCAACATAACACTTCCCATCACTCCAAGAATACCATTCCCACAGTGAAGCATGGTAGTGGCAGCAGCATGCTGCGGGGGTGGTTTACATCAGCCAGGACAGGACAACTTGTCAGGATTGAAGGAAAGATAAAACACCATTGACAACAACTCTTTGAGTGCGGTTCTCTAACCCAGTGGTCCCTAACCCCCGGTCCGGGGACCGGTACCGGTCCGTAGATCAGTCAGTACCGGGCCACGGATCCTCCTCGTCCTCCTCCCTGGCTCCTGCCTCAGGGGCTGCCCTGCCACTCTGCCGCCGGCTCACCTTTGGTGCTCTCCAGCAGCCGCCATGGCTGGGGATCCCCCTTGGCGTGGCACTGCGCAGCTGCTGCTGGCAGCGCCCCCAGCAGGTGGTGGGAAAGCAAGTGGAGCAGGGGCTCAGGCGGCGGTAACGGCATCCCTTGGCAAAACACTACCCCCCCGGGCCTCAGTAAAATTGTCAAGCGTTGACCGGACCCTGGTGATAAAAAGGTTGGGGACCACTGCTCTAACCAATTCCCTACCCACCTAACTATCTGAAAATCCAGATTGCAGTCCTTCAACTTATCCATCAGAACATCATGGGGAACCTTGTCAAAAGCTTTACTAAAATCCAAGTAAATGACATCAACCGAATTTCCACGATCCAGCAAACCTGTTACTTGGTCAAAAAAAGGAAACCAGGTTGGTCTGGCAGGTTGGTCTGATCTACGGACCGGTCCCGGTCCCCGGACTGGGGGTTGGGGACCACTGCTCTAAAGGATTTAAAGGAAAGAATGTTAAATGTCCTGAAATGGACTAATCAATGCCCACAATCCAATTGAGAATCTGTGGCATGACTTGAAGATTGCTGTACACCAACACTACCAATCTAACTTGGAGTTGGAGTAGTTATGTCTTAAGGGTGAAAATCCCAACTCAGCTGATAGAGGCATAATTGCAGCTGTAATTACAGCAAAAGGTGGCTCTACAAAGTATTGACTTTGGGGGACATGCACTTATGTACAGTCATGATTTCTGTTTTTCTTGTCTTGAGTAGCGTTTGTGTCACAATAAAAATGATTTTACACCTTCAAAGTGGTAGACATGTTGTAAGAATCAAATGGTGCTAACCCCCACCTCCCAAACCCAATTTAGTTCCAGGTTGTAATTCAGTATAACACAACACACACCAAGGAATGGGGTAGGGTGGGGACTTTTTCAAGCCACTGTATGCAGAATCATTTGGGAACAAGCTGCACTGAAGATGGTTGGCTTGCTTCTGAAGAAATGTGTATAATTTCCATGCATTACGTTTCATCCATTGGATTGTAGCCATTTTTTTAAAATTACTAAAAGGAAAAAGGAAATACAGGATTCCAAAATATTTAAGTTTGCACTACAAACAGAAAATGGGGGGACTCAGCCACACCATTCTCCCTCTCACTTATACTACTGCTGTTTTCAGTTTAACCTAGACTGTTACATATCCATTAATATATAATGTACAAGTTCATTCCTTCCATTTTCTTCTGGTTTAACCTTATTCCAGTATCAAATGTATGGTTACCATAACTCTATCAACAATATATTGGGCAGACTATTTCCTTTCCCATGGGTTTAGTATGCTGTATTTTCCCCCATACACATAATGAACCATACTGTCTTTGCAAGATAACTTATAGCTTACTTTAAATATGCTATAGCAGTACATGGATTATGTCTACCCAAATTTACACTGTTCAGCTTTACTACTTTGGATATAAACATTTTTGAGACAAGAAATTGCTCTTTTATTTTTGTATTTAGCAGCAGTCAGGGGCCCTTGAAGCAACTGTTTCAGAGTAAGGCTCCTAGGACATGATAATGGTGTGATGATATAGAAAGGGTTTCCCAGAATCTCCTAAATGTCTCTTTATATGTGGGTAATATTTTGTAGCAGAGAGCAAGAAAGGGAAGGAGCCATACAAGGAAGATGGTGGATTTCAAGGAAGAAAGTGAATAGGGAGGAAAAGGCAGGCCAAGAGGAAAAGCTGAACAAAGAACAGCAGAGACTAAAGTCTGTTTCTGTCATTACAGCATTGGAAATCAAACCATTACATCATGATGAGTCCAGTAGTTTAGTGCCTTAGAAGCCCTGTAAAAAAAGGCCCCAACCTGGTGGAATGTTCTGTTTGAAGAGAAGTGCCCTGTGGGGACTTGTCCAGATTTTACAGGGCTTCTAAGGTAAAGATACTCTTCCAGGCATTTCATTGGGGCAGTTTTACTGGACCGACTGTCAGCTTCTCTGATCGTCATGCCAGAGTGAGAGTGTATGTATTTTTAATTTATGTTTTGTATTTATATTGTTAATCTCCATGACCTCAATTGTCAGGGAAGAGGTAGGATTAAAGTAAAATAAAATAATAAATAAGGTAGTAGGAGGATTCTATATATATATTTGTGTGTGTGTGTGTGTGTGTGTATGTATATATATATTTGTGTGTGTGTGTGTATGTATATGTATATATATATTTGTGTGTGTGTATGTATATGTATATATATATGTATATATGTATGTATATATATATGCATATGTATATGTGTATATATGTATGTGTGTATGTGTATGTATATATGTGTCTGTGTTTGTCATCCCTCCGTCCCTCTCCCAAAATGGCCAGTGATGGGCCTGAAAGGGTTGGGAAAGGGAGGAACCCCGGGTGGATGTACACAGCTATGCACCCCAACCATATTATGTGTGATTATGCCACATCTGGGGTTTCTCAGAGCCTGAAGAATATTTCAGGGGCTTCTCATGGGTACAAAAGTTGAGAAAGGCTGGTATAGTCCCTAGATGAACTTGTCAAGTCCCTAGTTTTACCTTTCAGGGCCCAATCAAGGCCAAAAATTACCCCTGGGCAGAACCTCACTGAGACTTCTAGCCATTCAGTCTTCACCAGAGAGCCTTCACCTTCTGTTCCATCTGGGGCTTTGGCATGGCTCAACAGGACAGACACACTTCCCCCCTTTGGCAGAGCAGGAATGCTGTAATGAGTTGTCACAAGCTAGTTTTGACAAAGCACAACAAGATCAAACTTCTTTTCAATGTGTGTTCTTGCTCTGTGGCCTGCTTTTGTGTGTGTGTTGGTTTCATCATAAAACTCTTGAGTAAACAACAGAAGGTGCTGACTAGCTTAATCCTCAGGTATCTTTCTGATGTGATTATGAGGTCCTTGGGGCTTTCTGGTTTTAATGAGGAACGAAGAAAGACGCTTTTCTCAAAAGGTGTTTTAGTAGCACATAAATCTATGATGAAAATTGGCTTCTTGCTACTGAAGGAAAATATCTCTGATGGATTTTCTTTATGGAAAGTGGGAAGCATTAAGCTGGGGTTCAGGGGGAAAGTTCAACCTTTGGCTCTTCTTTACAGAAGAAGTAGCAAGTTTATGACAGCCTCAATGAAAACCATTTAGTGAAAGGAGCAAAAAATTATTTTCTTCCTTTGTTTATATCCTGCCTTTCTCCCCCTGTGAGACCCAAAACAGCTCATTCTCCTCCATTTTATTCTCACAAGATCTATGTAGTTATATGACTCTTCAGGGCTAGTTGCTTTTGTGTTTATGTATGTCTTTGTCTTTCCTCCTACTTAATTATTCAGCAATCAACATGCCTCTAGTTGGGGTGGGGGTGGGTTAAAGAGACTTCACAGAAAGCAGGCACATGAGAAGAAGTAAGATCTCCCCTGCCCAAGACTTCCTGCTCTATGTAAGCAGTGTGTCAACCAGTAAGTTATTTTTATTTGTGAAGGCCTGTCCTACATCTCAGATGTAGGCCTGTCCTACATCTCAGCGATACAATTCCACCTTCACAAAATTAATTTTGACCATTTTTATCAAGTCACATTCATTGGTACCATCTTTTATATAAAAGAAGAAGAGTTGGTCCTTATATGCTGCTTTTCTCTACCCAAAGTGCCTTCCCTTTCCTCTCCTCACAACAGACACCCTGTGAGGTAGGCGAGGCAGAGAAAGTCCTGATATTACTGCTCTATCAGAATAGCTTGATCAGTACTGTGGCGAGCCCAAGGTCACCCAGCTGGCTGCATGTGCAGGAGTGGGGAATCAAACCCAGCTTTCCAGATTAGAAGTCTGCACTCCTAACCACTACACCAAGCTGGCTCAAGTCAACTGAGATAAATAAATAATTGGTTCTAAGTATCCAGCTGTTCTCTCACTGCTGCCATAACTGATTCTTTGCTGCTGGTGATAGGAATAGATTAGAGTTTATATCTGCTGCATAACTGCTGTGAATTTATAAAGACCAGCGCTATGGAGGTTGTACCTAAAGTTCTACTGTGTAAACTTTAAAAGTTATTGCATGGAGTTTCTCGCATGATGCCTTGCACTGAACAGTTCAGTGCTACAGAGGCTTTGTACCAAATACAGTTTTACCATGAATGAAGCAGCCACCTCCAGTGATAAATTTTGGATACCATTTATTCCGGGTCTGTGCACACTCATACCCACTTGTGGAATTTCTAGGTTTGGCTTCTGCCACCGATGAAAGGATGTCTTGAGATTCCCTGTCAGTCTGATTCCCCTGCCAGCACGGAAGCAGAAGCAAAGTGGTCGTGTCTTTGCTGGAAGACATTACATGAATATTATTTGCAGTGACTTAACGGCAGGGAGGCAGAAGAGCATACAACTCTTCCCCTCTTGATCATTATCAAGGTTTGCCCACTAATTATATCAGAGTTGGTGGTTGAAAGTTTCCATAATCATAGCTGGAGTTCTCCCCATCCTCCTTATGATACCTTGGTTTAGAAGCTGATGGTGGAAAAATACAACAGACAGGTTTGTTGACCTCCTTCAATGCTCCTTCAGTTCATCCTATCCAATATTAGAGTAATACCATAATTTGTTGTATCCATTTATTAAAAGAAAAACTTTCCCATGAATAAACGCAAGGCAGAACACAATGTTCTTTGTTTATACTGTTACCTGCTCTAAGAGATAATACAAAGACTATATGGTGTTCCATTTTTCTGTCAATAGAATTTTATCCCACCTTTCTTCCATGGAAATCAAGTCGGTGGGAGTGGTTCTCCTCCCTTCCCACTTTATCCTCACAACATGCCCTTGAGGCTGAGAATATGTGGTTAGCCCAATCATACGTTCTCAGCCACATCTACCCAAAGGTTGCCAGATAGGGAAGCGTGCTATAATGCAGTGGTCCCCAACCTGCGGTCCACAGCCTGGTGTCGGGCCGCGAAGGCCAGGGCGCCGGGCCGCTGTTCCCTCAAGCTTGCGGCCCGGGAAGCTTCTTACTGCGGGAGGGGGGGGAGAGGGAATCAGGGCCAGGCCGCGCATGCGCACTGCGTGGGCAGGGCAGTTGCCCCACCGGTCCCCAGCCAGAAAAAGGTTGGGGACCACTGCTATAATGGATTGAAAAGGTACTGAGTGGATCCTGCCACTTCCCAGATTTGTGCCTTCTAAAAATTGGCCACCCAATTTCATGACAAGAGTGGTAATTTGAACCCAAGTAGCTCCAGTTCTTCTCTGATATTTCAACAACCACACTGTCTTATCCATCACTACCTTGGCACACACTATCAGATTTTGGACAAAATCATTCAATCATGCATATGTTGGCTTGTCCCATCGGAGTCGATGGAACGTGCTTCCTAGTAGACACATGTAGGGCATGCATGTGAATTCACTGCAAAGACTCTTCAAAAGAAAAAAATGAGGCAAGTAGAAACACAAGTCTCAGCTGTGACTCTCCTTGATGCTGCAAAGTTTAAATAAATTGCAAAATAGTGTTATTAACTTGCAGCATACAAATGCCCCCTGGTGGTAGCTCTATTTTAAGTCCAGCAATCCACTGAGTGTACGAAAATGAAACGATCAAACATGGATAAAAGCAAATTTGATGTGACTGGGCATACTGTTGTGCCAAGACTTTCTGTTCTGCTTGTTTCTACACACAAAACATTTATTAAAGGGGCTGGTGTTGTTGTTCAGCCGTTCAGTCATATCCAACTCTTGGCAATCCCATGGCACGGCCATTGCCACGATACACAATCCTGCACCGCCTCCCTCATCCATGCAATGTTCTGGCAAGTATCCATCCTGATCACATCCAACCACCATGCCTTTTGTCGGCCTGGTTTCCTTGGTGCACTCCTTTATTTTGAATCAGTCAGTGTCGTCCAATGGTGTACATACAGTGGCTTCTTATTTAGTATAGAGCTACTGCATCAGTTCGATCGAATGCACTGGCACCCCCAAATTTTGCAGGGCTTCCTGATTTGTTGTGATCCACACAAACATGAAAGGGACAGGACTTGAATTCAATTGTGGAACATTTGGTTTCATTACCCGCTCCTTCACATGCTGGATGACCTTGGGCCAGAAGAAGAAGAGTTGGTTTTATGCTGCTTTTCTCTACACAAAGGAGTCTCAGAGGGGCTTGTATTTGCCTTCCCTTTCCTCTCCCCACAACAGACACACTGTGAGGTAGTGAGGCTGAGAGAGCCCTGATTTTATTGCTCGATCAGAACAGTTTTATCAGTGCTGTGGCAAGCCCAAAGTTATCCAAGTTGTCTGCATGTGGGGGAGTCGGGAATCAAACCCAGCTCACCAGATTAGAAGTGTGCACTCCTAACCACTACACCAAACTTGCCAGTCATGATTCTTTCAGCCTGTTGTAGGGAGAAGGGAAAGGTGATTGTAACTGCTTTGTGACTCCTTCGGGTAGTAAAAAAGCGGGGTAAAAATGATCAGCTCTTTTCTCTTACCTGCCTATAGGCCACTCTCCAGTACTCACAGAGGCCATTTCTGTGTCCTGTGGACCACCAACAAGGTTTGCTGTAGCAGCTGTGATCAATGAGAAGACAGAAGAAAGTAGTTTTCAAGCTGGCAATGGCAAAAACTTTATTCAAACAATATAAGCAAATATAAGCAGAACAAGTTCCTTGGTACAACCGCCTCATTTTTGTTTTTAACTTCATCAGTGAACTTTGGTCAATATAATTAGAATTTCTTTAAAGTTGGTTTCTACAAGGATACTAACAAAATCAGTTTTCAGCAAACAACCTTATAAGACATATATCCTTATATTCAAATTCTTTTATATTTAATATATATTTAGTATCTCACAGCGATGGGTCTACTAATATCAATGGTCCAACAAGGTAGCCATCCTTTAGGAAATCTTATGAGTAGCCAAGGAACATTAAACCTGTTCATTAATTCCACCTCAGCAGCTTCTTGCTGGAAGTCTCCCTTTGAATCTCATCTGAAGTGCTGCAGTATTGAAATGAATGTGAAGGAGGTTGACATGTTTTCCCAGAGGTCCATTTCAGCTAGTGGATAGCCTAGGACACTGAAAGCCCTTGGACCAAGCCTGCTATGGGTGTATGCTGTTCTGCTCTTGCTGTACTGACCATTGACATGAAAGTGCTAAGGGAGATCATCCATATATTTACAACAGAGTCCTTGACCATGATTACCACTAGGCTATATCACTGCAGACTGCAGGTGGGCACTCCCCCGATTTAATACTCCTAAAATAAATCCCGGTGCATAGGAAACTACTTTTCTAGTTCTAGTTTTCTTTATGAAAGTTTTTTTCCAGTATAAAAGGGTTCATCACAAACCCTACCTGCTGTCTGATTTAACTCTTCAGTTTTTACCAGATCTTCATCTCCTTTAACAGTTTTCCTGTATCCGACATTCTTCCATTCAAAGCACTCTGGAGAATCATCCCAGCTTCTTTGTTCTGCATGTCTCCATAAAATATTTAGCTAGTTTTCTGGGACATTATTCTCCACCTCTAAAAATATCTCAGGGTAAAGTGCCTGTTTCAAAGCTTCTAGTTTATACTGACGATCATTTTGCCTTCAGGCTGAGTGGATAAATGAAAGTGTTGTAGAGCTTTCTAATATTCTAATCATTTTATTCAATACACAATGTTTAAAAAACATCACAATTTATAAAGAATATTTTATTTCTGTCTAAGTTTTTATTATATCATATCAACCTCATTTTATGGCCCGCCTTTCTCATTGAGACTCAAAGTGGATTACAGCCTTTTGAAACAGCTCAGTCAGATAACATACACAGTGCAGTATGACTATAATCACAGAATTGGAATACAATGCAAACAACAAAAATGACAATGAAAACAAGGAAGGTGGTACACACAACAAATATTGCAACAAATAAGCTATGAGCCTATCCATGATACAGAGAGCTCTTGAGCTCATCCATTATAATCCTTTTATGCCCTTCTGAACATTTCTGTTTTGTACATTTTGTGAAATAATGATAGGATGGGAACCATTCTGATCCTCAGCCAAGCTGTTCCACAAGAAGGGAGCCACTACAGAGAATGTACATCAACAGGTGGTTGCCAAACTCACTCATTTGCAGGATGGCATCTTCAGAAGGATTAGCTTAGATGAGAAGAGCTGTTGTGACAAGACAAAATGCCACCACTTCACACACACTGGCTTGCCCAAGCATACCTTGAGCTACCTGGCCCAATATGATGGAAGAAAGTTGAGGGGAGGAATTGTGTACAAACCTGGAAGTGACATCACTTCTGGGCAATGCCCTAGGAAGCCCTAAAATCTCAATGATAAAGGCCATAGAACAGGCTGTTTCAACCAGGGTTTTGTGGTTGAAACCCTGGGGTTTCTTGATGGCCCTGGAAGGGTTTCCTAAATGGGTGAGATTTAATTAATTTGTATATATTTTTAAAAAATTGTTAAATACGTATTGATTGTTAAATATATTGTTAAATATATATGGTCATCTTAACCTGATCCCCACTCCCAAAATCGCCAATAATGGGACTGGAAGAGAAGGGGCCCCTGGTGGGCATGTACACAGCTATGTTTCCCAACCATCTTCTGTACAATCATGCCATTTCTGGGGTTTCTAGAAGCCTGAAGGATGTTTCAGGACATTCTCAATGGTAAAAAGGTTGAGAAAGGCTGCCATAGACATTGGGGGTTCCTAGAATATTGCCTATGGCTTCCAGATTCTGACACAATCCTCCCCCTACATACACACACACCTTCTCCTACCACATCAGTGTACAAGGGTACCTTCAGCTGGGTGGGTAACTAGATAGAGGGGTTAAAATTCTAGATCATGACCCACTATTTAGACCCTTGCTGGAATAGCTACTTTGATCATATGCTCAAACAATGGGGCTTCCAGAGTTAGAAAAAGCTGCAAAATAAGGGATCAGCAAATGGGATCAGCATGATGCTAGGGCTGGGGATGCACCTGGCACCCACCAGCCCTATGCAATAGGGCTATGCCCTATGCAATAGCCTAGTGGGTGGGCCATTCTTGTGAGTCAATTAAGGGCTTTGTAGGGGATAACCAGAACCTTGAATAGAACGGGACACAGCAACAAATTAATATGCTTATTGACCATTGCACCACTGCAGAATCACAAAATATGCATGCATGCAATGAGTTTCAGATAGTCAGGTGGATAGGGAATTGGTTAGAGAACCGCACTCAAAGAGTTGTTGTCAATGGTGTTTCATCAGACTGGAGAGAGGTGAGTAGCGGGGTACCTCAGGGCTCGGTGCTTGGCCCGGTACTTTTTAACATATTTATTAATGATCTAGATGAGGGGGTGGAGGGACTACTCATCAAGTTTGCAGATGACACCAAATTGGGAGGCCTGGCAAATACTCTGGAAGATAGAGATAGAGTTCAACGAGATCTGAACACAATGGAAAAATGGGCAAATGAGAACAAGATGCAATTTAATAAAGATAAGTGTAAAGCTCTGCATCTGGGTCAGAAAAATGAAAAGCATGCCTACTGGATGGGGGATACGCTTCTAGGTAACACTGTGTGTGAACGAGACCTTGGGGTACTTGTGGATTGTAAACTAAACATGAGCAGGCAGTGTGATGCAGCGGTAAAAAGGCAAATGCCATTTTGGGCTGTATCAACAGAGGCATCACATCAAAATCACAAGATTTCATAGTCCCATTGTATACGGCACTGGTCAGACCACACTTGGAGGACTGTGTGCAGTTCTGGAGGCCTCATTTCAAGAAGGACGTAGATAAAATTGAAAGGGTACAGAGGAGAGCGATGAAGATGATCTGGGGCCAAGGGACCAAGCCCTATGAAGATAGGTTGAGGGACTTGGGAATGTTCAGCTTGGAGAAAAGGAGGTTGAGAAGGGGACATGATAGCCCTCTTTAAGTATTTGAAAGGTTGTCACTTGGAGGAGGGCAGGATGCTGTTTCTGTTGGCTGCAGAGGAGAGGACACGCAGTAATGGGTTTAAACTTCAAGTACAACAATATAGGCTAGATATCAGGAAAAAGTTTTTCACAGTCAGAGTAGTTCAGCAGTGGAATAGGCTGCCTAAGGAGGTGGTGAGCTCCCCCTCACTGGCAGTCTTCAAGCAAAGGTTGGATACACACTTTTCTTGGATGCTTTAGGATGCTTAGGGCTAATCCTGCGTTGAGCAGGGGGTTGGACTAGATGGCCTGTATGGCCCCTTCCAACTCTATGATTCTATGATTCTATGAGTTTGCCTCGGGATGAAGTAGAATAGATACAGATTGCAAGATATCTATACCTTTTCACTAATGGTAAAATTCCATTTAGTATACAATTAAGTCATTTAGGCTCTGAGGTGAGTTACATAAGCCTGTAAAACAGGATCAATACTTCTATGCACCATCATATACCTAATTCTGTACCAAGATATTGGCATACAGATCGTTAAATTCTCACACTTGCAAATTCCATGGCTGTATGTTTCTAGATGCAGTATATTCACTACCCAGAAATCTTTTGCACAACCAACCCATATATCTCTGAAGGCTTCAAAGAAATATCTTTATATCCAACAACTGGTAGACATAAAACAATATGTCAGTCATGCTTATCACTGCCCCATAGTCCACATCCACATGTCACAGTTGGTTACAGACAGGTGTTTCCTCTTCAAACATTACAGTGCTTATCTTAAGCCTGAGGAATACCACTGCTGGAGTGAGCGATCTAACATGCCTGAACATTGTGGGGCATTACATCCCTCAAAGAGTGTATAGGTGCTTTGCCCTTGAACAGGATGTCTCTCTTTGTCTTATCCTGGGAGCTGCCCTCTTATTCCTCCTCTTGCTTTGTTCTCTCACTCTCTCCATGACCTTCCTGGAGACACATGTCTCTGCAGGTCTCTCCATGACCTTCCTGAAGACACATGTCTCTGCAGGTCTCTCCTGTAGATACGATGTTTTCATACTCCCACCCACATGATGCCAGACAAGCTATCCATTTATGATAAAGTACCCTTTAGATTAGGCTTCTTTCTCTCCGCTTGATTGCAGCCTGAGTGCCAATTTGGATCTACTTGAATAAATGTGTTTTTTGGGGAGGGGTGTTGGCAGGATACTGCTTGAGAGATTTATAGCACTCAGTAAGTCTGGACAAAAGTCTGTTATAGTAACGAAATATCCCAATAGACATATTCTTGTGTGATGTAAAGAATGCAGTGGCCCCTAGTTGTGTCAGAAGATGCAGGCTGTTATTGCAAGAATGGGAATAATATGTATGACCGATTTTGAATACTTCAGTGTGCACTTTGTTGAAGCACTTAGGTAACCACTGGACTACAGGATCGGAGCTCACCACTTGCCCAAGGATTCGCAGCTTAAATCTGCACACAATACAAAATACCAGCAACACAATCGACCTGGTCTTCAGCATTTTAAATTCAAAACGTACAAAATGCAGGAGAATCCTTTTCCTAGTTATGCTACCAGATATTTGCATTATGTCAGATGATACTGAACTATGTTTTAATGTTGATCAAGTATAAACATGTGCCTATGTTAACCCAAAGAGTGCATGATAAATTGCCCTCATTTAGACATATTATGTTGCCATACTAAGGTGTGACAGAAAGGTAACAATTGGGTCTTGAAAGCTTTTTGTGCTATCCATAACCAGAAGGACTCTTTTTCCTTTACTGTACAATCTGGAGACCTAGACAGTGAAGTGGTACCTTTCAATAGGAAAATACAGGCAGATGACGCAAAGTATGACCTTGGTGATCCACAAAGTGAAATGTTGGCTTAATCCCCTTCTGACAGTCTAATCTCCTTTGCTATAGAAATGTTTGCTTCCTTCCCTTACCCATCAGAACCAACAGACACTATTGGCACACATATGTACTTTTGCAAGTCATTGATCGTTTATGCACTGGAGCAGTGGTCCCCAACCCGCGGGCCGCAAAGGCCATGGCGCTTGGCCGTGGCTCCCTCTCCCCACCCCACCCCGCAGTAAAAAACTTCCCAGGCCGCAAGCTTGCGGCCTGGGAAGCTTCTTACTGCAGGAGGGGGGGAGAGGGAATCAGGGCCGCGCATCGCGCATGCGTGACCAAAATTGCGTATGCGCGGCACTTTCACGCATGTGCGAAAGTGCCACGCATGCGTGGTTTTGGCTGCGCACGGCGCATGTGCGGGCGGGTGGTTGCCCTGCCGGTCCCAGCCTAAAAAAGGTTGGGGACCACTGCACTGGAGGATTCATGCCAGGCTGCAGGCTGGAGCTTTAGTCGTGGCAGGTTACCCCACCTCTTCTTGCACCCACATAGGGGAGCATTTGGCCTGGTGCACTTCATCTGCCCTCAATTTGTGCTCCTGCACAGGAGCTGGGGCAGTGAACTTCCCAGTGCATAAATGGTCACTGAAATGTTTTTATTGTGAGTCATTTAGGCTTTCTGTGATTTAGAAACATGCAGAAATCTCAACCATCAATTGCAGCAGCTCTACTCGGATTCCTACTCAGATCTATTAAATGGGTCATATATCCCCAAGAAAATGTAGATTGCATTGAAGTCGGTGGGTTTAGAAGGTGTAACTCTGTTTAGGATTGCACTGTAATCCATACAAATCTGATGTAAGACCAATTCAAGTCAGTAGACTTGAATTTTTCACCTTAGAAATGAGTGGGAAATATTTGTGTCTGGCAGTCTTTGTTCCAAAGAGATATTTGTTTACTTTCTCCAGGCTCCTATGTGGTCATATGACAGGTGCTGCCATTTCTCATTCTGCACTTTCTGCTCTTTTTCACTGTCCGCTATTTTGTCATAAAGAATGTTGTGGTTGCTGAGCAGGTTTACAAGATCAATGTATCTCCCTTTCCTTTGGGGAAGGAGAGGTGTCTGTAACTAAAATGGATAAAGACCAGGAAGGGTGCTAAAGGCTGATGAGGTGTCCAAATACCTAAAATCACTCTCATGCAGCTAGGGTGTAGAGTAGGTTGGTCAAACTGGCTCTCCAGGTGTCCTACATGTTGGCAGGGGTTCATGGTAAGTGTTGTTCATGTACATTTAGAGAGCCACCATTTGGCCACCCCTGGTATAAAGCAGGGGTAGTCAGCCTGTGGTCCTCCAGATGTTCATGGACTACAATTCCCATGAGCCCCTGCCCACAAACGCTGGCAGGGGATCATGGGAATTGTAGTCCATGAACATCTGGAGGACCACAGGTTGACTACCTCTAGCATAAAGGACACAGAATCAGACTAGAATCTGGGAGATTTGAGTACCCATCTTCACATAGCTATGAAGTTCACTGAACAACCATGAACCAGTATCTCTCTCTCAGTCTACTTGACAGGATTGTTATGAGGATAAAATGGGGCAAGAGGAAGTTCAGTATAAAAATACAAGACAGATATTAGATATAATGATTAGCTGAGGTCAGTATGAGTAAATATCTTAAAACCTTATTCCCAACTAAAAAGTCTTCAAACTGTTCTCTCCTGTAGGCCACTGCCCATCAAAACTATTCTAAAGCTTGTTAACTTGCTCTCTAGCTTAGCCAAAGTGTTGAATACACTTTCTTCATCCTCCTCTAGCTGTTATTTGCTACAGCATAGAATCATAGAGTTGGAAGGGGCCAGACAGGCCATCTAGTGAGCCAGTTTGGTGTAGCAGTTAGGAGTGCGGACTTCTAATCTGGCATGCCAGGTTTGATTCTGCGCTCCCCCACATGCAGCCAGCTGGGTGACCTTGGGCTCGCCACAGCACTGATAGAACTGTTCTGACTGAGCAGTGATATCAGGGCTCTCTCAGCCTCACCCACCTCACAGGGTGTCTGTTGTGGGTAGAGGAATGGGAAGGCAATTGTAAGCCGCTTTGAGCCTCCTTCAGGTAGGGGAAAGCGGCATATAAGAACCAACTCTTCTTCTTCTTCTTCTTCTAGTCCAACCCCCTGCTCAATGCAGGATCAGCCCAAAGCATCCTAAAGCACCCAAAAAAAGTGTGTATCCAACCTGTGCTTGAAGACTGCCAGTGAGGGGGAGCTCACCACCCCCTTAGGCAGCCAATCCACTGCTGAACTACTCTGACTGTGAACATTATTTTCCTGATATCTAGCCTATATCATTGTACTTGTAGTTTAAACCCATTACTGCACGTCCTTTCCTCTGCAGCCAACGGAAACAGCATCCTGCCCTCCTCCAAGTGACAACCTTTCAAATACTTAAAGAGGGCTATCATGTCCCCTCTCAATCTCCTTTTCTCCAGGCAGCATCAGACAGGGAAAAGGACAGATATATGAATCTAACAACCTCTGTGCCAAAGACTGCCAACTTGGTAGTCTTATTTAGCACACACAGAAAATGTTCTATTATCCCATTACCTAACATTTAAATTGTGATAGAAAACTCACCCGAGGCTACATAAATAAAGGTTAGAAAGGAAATTAACCTTTTGAGTTTCTCTTTGTTGCAAACTGTAAATATTCACTTTCTAACTTTTATAAAATGCTGTGTAATGTTGCCTGGGGTACAGGACAATCATAAACAATGGCAGAAGGTTTTAGGCTCCAAATTACTTATCAATGTCTCATTTTCCTTTCTCACCTGATCTTATCTTTCTCATTCAGTTTTGGTTTACATGAAAATGCGGTCAAGATGTTGCATTAATGGCATCACTCTCCAGTTCTCCAGTTTATAAGCCTATTCCTAGGAAGTGTTGGTGCTGTGGAGAAATACAAGCAGATTACTTTCACATGTGGTAGATCTGAACTTGGACAAGAAGTTATTGGCATATGGTGACAATTATGTTGACTAACTGTCTCAAATATGTAGTTGTGCCTTCTCCAGAATTATTTTGGTTAAATTATGTTGAATCTCTCCTTCAAAATGTGGATGTTTTCTTTGTGCATGTTACAATAGAAGTTTGGAAGGTAAAAATGACACCAATCTGCAGAGCATTTATAGACCAAATTATATACATTTAATTCCATGTTAAAATACCTGGTTAGATAAAATTATAGTTTGGATGGGACAAATTCATTTGTGTTTATGTGTGTGTAAGGAAACTCACCTTAAATTTCACTTAGAAGAAAATTGGTTTCAACAAAAGTGTGTGTGTGTGTGTGTGTGTGTGTGTGAGAGAGTGAGAGAGAGAGAGACTTGTATTTTATATATTCATTTGTTTATATTTAACACTTCAGGCGTGGCTAAGTCCATACTTTTAAATTTAATTATATTTCACTGTGACTTGAGAGTTTTGAAACATTGGGAAGGGAAATGTTGTTCGTGTGATATAAGTAGTGGTTATATATTTATAAATGTCTGGTTGGATCCCAAGGATCGATTCTACCTTGGTGTAGTGGTTAGGAGTGCGGCCTTCTAACATGGTGAGCCGGGTTTGATTGTGCTCCCCCACATGTAGCCAGCTGGGTGACCTTGGGCTCATCACATCACTGACAAAGTAATCTGACCAAGCAGTAATATCAGGGCTCTCTCAGCCTCACCCACCTCACAGGGTGTCTGTTGTGGGAAGAGGAAAAAGAAGGTGATGGGAAGAGGAAAAAGAAGGTGAATGTAAGCTGCTTTGAGACTCCTTCAGGTATAAGAACCAACTCCTCCTCCACTATTATTATTATTACTACTACTACTACCACCACTACCACTACCAGCAGCAATTTCCTCCAGCAGACAGAATCTTTCACTAACCCCAAAAGCTCTTCCACTCATGTAGAAGTTGCTGCAACATAAATCAGAAAACACTGGAAACATGCACTTTATATACACAACATAATTACATGTACAAATGTTAACATAACTAATTTCATAGTATGAAATGCTAAGGGCATTTTCCACACAAAGCCCAGCACTTTCTAGCCCTGTTATCTTTAGTGTGACAGGATACAAACAAATACTTTAAGCCACCTAATGAAATCAAGAGGACTTGAAAGTACTTTAATTTTGAATGATTCATACTAAATGAAAATGTGCTTTTTTTAATGGAATGAACTGGTACAAAGGAAAAGCTTGCTTCATGAATTCATCCCTCCATACCAGTAGGGGGAGTTCTAACACTGGATTTTAAATTTTTTTAAAAAGTATGTACAGATTTGTGTAAGCTTATATAAACCTTTTTTGGGGGGGATTAGTTGTAAGAATGAAAGGAAAATGTCTACTATACAGTCCAATATCAAGCAGAAAACAAAAAATGCAGATGCCTAGAATAAAAAGCATTTACATATTCACATGGCAAGAATTGCCTGCAATATGGAGGAGTGGGTACTTCTCCCCTGTTTTTGCATAAGATAAATGTCATAGTGAGAATCAGTGGAAGGAAGGAAGGAAGGAAGGCTGAACCAGATGATCCATGGATAGGCCTATAAGAATGGATATGCAGTTTGCCTTTTTCCAGACATGTATAAAGCATACAATCCTAATCATCTATGCTAAATCCTCTGATACCCCCTGCAGGTTATTCTTCTTATGCTGTTGAATCATGCATATTACATATTCCAACAGTTGTGAGAATAGAACGGAAGAGAGGAGAATGCTACAAGCTGTTTTCTGTGCCCATGGGAAGATAGGCATGAATTAAAATAAAATTGTCTAATTTTAAGTCCTAGGGCCATTTAAAGCAATAGCTAATCCTTTGACCTTGTATTTTATTTGACAGATCCTATATCTAGCATACCTGGTCTTCTACAGAAAATTTCTTGCAGCCAGATTACCCTTTGCATTCAGTGCTTTAAATTACTGAATGAGAACCCTAAATATCAACTTGCCAAATACTTGGAAAGCCTCGATCACCTTAAAGTGCAGTAACCTTACTGTGCTTTAAAGGTAAAGGTATCCCCTGTGCAAGCGCTGGGTCATGTCTGACCCTTGGGGTGACGCCCTCTAGTGTTTTCATGGCAGACTCAATATGGGGTGGTTTGCCAGTGCCTTCCCCAGTCATTACCGTTTACCCCCCAGCAAGCTGGGTACTCATTTTACAGACCTCGGAAGGATGGAAGGCTGAGTCAACCTTGAGCCAGCTGCTAGGATTGAACTCCCAGCCTCATGGGCAGGCAGCTTCAGCTAGCATTTCTGCTGCCTTACCACTCTGCGCCACAAGAAATATAACTAAGCACATTATAAAGTTGAAATTCCATGCAGCCAACTCACTCCTTACCTGATTGGTCCTGGGAGTGTATTGCCAACAGGGAGATACCACTCTGCCAGTAAGGACCAATTAGTTCAAACTGAACTCTGCCAATTAGGGCCATTCAGTTCAAATTGCATGCAGCCGACTCATTCCCTACCTGATTGGCCTTCCCTGTGAGTCCACAGCCAATAAGGAGAGAACATTCTACCAATGAGGGCCAATCTGTTCAAATTGCACTCTGTCAATAAGGGCCAAGCACTGCAAATTGCACTCTGTCAATAAGAACCAATCTGTTCAAATTGCATTCAATCCCTAACTGATTGGCCCTTCCGGGGGTTTGCTGCCAATAGGAAAATACACTCCGCCAGTGAGGGCTAATCAGTGCAAACTGCACTTTGCCAATTAGGGTCAAGCAATGCAAATTTCACTCTGTCAATAAGGGCCAATCAGTTCACTAGGAAGAGAGTACTCTTCCAATGAGGGCCAATTGAGGGGCTTAGCTGTCCTTTCTTTTTCTGCAGTTGGCTGGCTGGAATTGGTGCTAACATCTCTGAAAGACCTTGCTGCTGGTAATTTGCTCCATTTTCAGCCTCTTCCTGCCTAACAGGACCAGGGTTCAAAACACCTCCCCATGGCCCTGCAGCTGGCCATCAGAGCGCTCTGCTTTCCCCATCCTCCGTCTCTTCAAAGGGTCTAGTGAGATCTAGCAGCCTTCCCCACCCAGCCTCACACTTGGAAGATGTGAAGGCAGTCTCCCCCCACAGACCCATCCACGCTGTCCTTTAGGAGATATGGAGGTGGTAGAATTGGCCCTCTAGTTATAATATTATTAACATCAGCTCCCTTCCAAAACAGACATTATTAAAACAATTTTGAAAATATATTTTTAAAAAGAGTTAAAATACATAGAAAACAAAAAACATAGGTTAGACAGTAGGGACCATTACTTGGCAATATGCAACTGGCCTATAGTTTTCCCTAGCAGAGTTGGAGTGGGGGAGGAAAAATTGAACTGGGAGAGTAGAAAAATGTAGGGTGGGTGGAAAGGATGCAAGAAAAGGGGAGAGGAGAGGTTGGGGGGATTTCAAGGAAAGGAAACAGGAAATCATGGGGATGGAGAAAATGAAATGCACTTAGGGATTGAATTGTCTGCAAGCACTTTACACTGCTTGGCCCTCATTAACAGAGTGCAATTTGAAAAGATTGGCCCTCATTGGCAGTGTTCTCTCCCTATTGGCTGCACATTCCCAGGGAGCGCCAATCAGGTAGGAACCGAGTTGTCTGCAAGCACTCATTGACAATTTGCACTGCTTGGCTCTAGTTGGCAGAGTTCAATTTGAACTGATTGGCCCTCATTGGCAGTGTGGTATCTTCTTATTGGCAGCCCCCCCCCCCCAGGATCAATCAAGTGGGGAGTGAGCTGCAGGCAACTTCAACTTTGTTCAGTGATTATGATAGTATTTAATCATTTTCTGCTTTTCAGTGGCAGGGCAGGAAGGATCTAGGGTCTCCTTGTCAGGCTATCAGATAACAAATGGAAGGAATCGGGGGGGGGGGGGGATTCTGGAACCTGCCCTGTTCCATGAACTTCCCATGTGTGCGGTATTCATTCAACGGGTGAAGCTTTCCAAACCGGTGCATAACGCAGGAAGAGAAAACGACCTTGAATTTCTGCTCGTCATGCTGCTGTTAAAACTTTGCCGGGGGGGGGGGGGCAGCCCCTTAAAAAAAGAGGGAAGGGCGACCGAAAGGGCTGAGAGATAAGGGCTAGAAGATGTGGCGAAGTCGACGCCAAGGCAACTTAACCATCCTAAACACACGCGCCCCCCCCCCTTCACAAGGCGAGCAGAGGCAAAGCAACCCCCCCCCTTGCACAACGCCGGCCCCTCCCCTGCGCGCCGCCCACCTCCCACCCCTCCTGTCTCTCTGCGGCCAATGGGCGCGGGGGATGTTGGCGGAGGGGCGGTGGCCATGTTGCTACAGCAGCGGCCGCACTTGCCTGGGCGGCCGGGAGTCGGAGCCTGAGGGTGGCTTTGGCGCGCCATGGAGGGGCCGGACGGTAAGGGCGGAGAGGCAGGCGAGGGAGGGCGGCTGACAGACAGACAGACAGACAGACGCCGCGGGGCCAGGAGGGGCGGCCGAGCCTTTGTGCTCCGATGCGGACGGGGAAGTGGGGAGGCGCGACAAGGCTGGGGCCGGTTCCCCCCCCCCCTCAGGTTGCCTCCCTTTGCAGCCAGGCTCCTTCCTCTCCATCTCTCTGCCTTTGTTCGGGGGCGGCGGCGGCGTGCGCGGCTCTTGCGGGCTCCGTATCGCATCCCCTCCTCCCGCCGGCTGTCACTGCCGATTAGCGGACGCCGTTAGGGCATTTTCTGAGGCTGGGCCGCGCCTCAGATGGTTGCGGGGCGCGGTCTGTGCGCGTTCCGGGAGCGAAATGGGTTGGGATGCAGTTCAGAGGCTGGAGGGATGGAGTGGGGAGTCCAAGGAGAGACCCTCGGTTCTGCTGGGCTTGTGTCACTGCAGCTAGATGGAGAATCTGGTTTTTTTTTATCAGTTTTCCCAACCTGATTATGTTTTAAGGGCATTTTCAAGAGTGATGCTTGGATTATTTATTATGTTTGGAATGCATCACTGTGTGACTACTGGACTGGAAAGGATGAGAGAAGGATTTTAAAAGCAACTGTTCTAGCCAGTGTAGGTTTTATATTTCAATTGCAGATGTGGAAAATGCAAAGGAAAGCAAGCAAAGGAAAAACTCCTTCGGTGTCATTAGCAGTAAAAGGCCGAAACCTTTTAGACTTGGAAGGAGACCATGGCTGGCTTAAGATCTCTTCCCCCGTGATGGAGTGGGGTTTGGCCAGGCTGCCTTGGCATGGCGGCATTCTTTCCTTCCAGACCAATGACCTTTTATGGCTAACCTTGGCTGTTCAGATTTTAGAGTTTTTTGCTTCCTTGTTCTTATTTTTACATATGCAAATTAAACTGTGCTTAATAGTTTACCCTGTTTTCTTGTCAGTATTCTTGTGTTCATATGTGTGTATACTATTGTAAAACTTTGAAATCACAAAAGTTAAACCACATGAACTGTGGGGAGGGGGATAAAAATGACATTTGTGTCCTTCTAGAATTACTGGAGTTGTTCGAAAACTGCTTAAGCCCTTTATTGAAATGATTGTTCACAGTGCCCTTTAAGTTGCAGAAGTGTTTCAGCAAGTTGAAAACTATATTGAAATAATTGTAGATATCTGTCTACTTCTGCGAAAGACAATAATTCCTGGATTCCTCTCATGTAGCTATATCATGAAAATAGAAATATAAATGATTTTCTGGAATATAGTCTTAATACCTTCCCAGGAACAAAAGCAAGAAACGTAATAACATTGATAGTTAACAGCTGTTAAGTATACTGACTCAGTGGCATTCTGCTGATGCCCAACTGTTAAGTTACATTTTTTTTCAGATTGTCTTGTGAATGGTTGGTCATGAAGAATTGGTATTCAGTTGCCAATCTTTGATAGCTATAATGTCAAGAATAAGATTCTAGTAAATTTTTTTAAATAATATGAAAGGTACTCTTGTGGTGCAGAGTGGTAAGCGGCAGAAATGCTGTCTGAAGCTGTCTGCCCATGAGGCTGGCAGTTCAATCCCAGCAGCCAGCTCAAGGTTGACTCAGCTTTCCATCCTTTAGAGGTCGGTAAAATGAGTACCCAGCTTGCTGGGGGGTAAAATGGTAATGACTGGGGAAGGCACTGGCAAACTACCCCGTATTGTGTCTGCCATGAAAACGCTAGAGGGCGTCACCCCAAGGATCAGACATGCTTGCACAGGGAATACCTTTACTTACTTTATACTAATTGTCCTTAAAACAATGCAGGTTGAAGTATTTGATTCTTAATAGCAAGTCTAACTGGTGTTCCTGTTTTGAAACCTGATAGTGGTGAATTGGGCTAGTACTCTGCAAAAACATTGTCCTTGTTAGAAATTTGGAAATACACATCTTTCCTCAAAGTTTAATTGTATTTTTCTTTTCATGTAGTTCTTGGTGTTATATGAATAAAATGTTACTTAGATTTTTGCAGTGCTAATGACTTCCTTCCTGTTGCCTGTTTGATTTCTCAAAAGGCTTGTAAAAGTTTTGTATAGGTAACTCAATAGGTAAGGTACGAACCCAAAAGCTTAAAGTGCTATAAATCTCAAAACAAGGTTGGACAAAAGTAGAACTGATTTTGAATGGTCAGCTGGTATAAAGCCTCTTGAGTACTTTTCAGTGTAATTGTGCAGGGGATTGGACTACATGACCCTGGAAGTTCCTTCCAACTCTATGATTCTATGATCAGTGCAATTTTTGTAGAGTTACTTCAGTTTATGTCCTTTAAAATCAGTGGGCTTAGACTGGAGTAAATCTGCATAAGACTGTGCTACAAATGTGATTGTACTTTAGTTACTTCATTGAAAAACTAGTGATTGTTTCTTTGAACTTTGCGTCGTTAGATTATGCCCCATCTATCCAGAGAGTAATACCCAGAATGAGGGATTCTCTTTCAAGTTCATTTGCAGGTATTCCAAAAATTTATTCATTGTTTATTTTGGTGCTAGTTTATGTGGGAATGTGGGAATTCAAACATATATATCTTTCTCAATAAACTGGAACAGAAGCTGAACCCAACCTTAATAAAAAGTATACATAAATTAGAATGTTTCATAATAAACACTGATGTATTAAAAACCCTATGCATTTTGAGTGTAAAATTTGAACCCATGCACTGGGGAATTCAACCTGTGTGCTGGCAAATTACTTGCTATCAAGCAGAACTTTCGTATCAGGCCAATGCAGAATAGCCTAACATCATTCAGACTTCAGCAGTGCTAGAAGCCCAGAGCAAGACCTTATTAAGGATCATAACTCATGCAGTTTAGCAGGTTTCAAATTATTTTGAATTTACACACACACAATATTAAACATTTCCCCCAAGTGGGAAATGGTGACGATCCTGCCTTCAAAAAACAGTTAATCTATAAACCAATGTTGGTAGTCATGTTGCTGTAAAGCCTTATTTTTTATCAGTCATAAAAGATTAATTTATACAACTCTTGTTTGTACTACTTGTTGCTGGAAGGGTTGCTTGGTGCCTAGGCAAATAATGTCTCTACTCTCTTGAATAGACAATGTGGTTCTATTCACTGTGGCAGTGATCTAGGAGCAAGAGTGGACTGCTTATATGGCAAGGAGGGAAATGCCCCAGACATTTTCAAAATATATGGCACAAATCAGAAGAATTGCTGAGTGTATATGTTAAAGCCACATCATTTTCTGAACCAGTAGAACTTCTGGTGTTTTAGGAGTCATTTGTAAAGAAAAGAAAGAACTGTTCTTGGCTTTTGCCTATATAAAATTTTCCTAGGATGTTGCTGGATCAAAAGTGGAACTGTCAAATCAACGGTTTTAAAACCTATGCTGAGAACTGTGAAGGTACAGAAAAAATACTTGAAGAATTCAGAAGAAAAGTTTGTTTTTCTTTAGTTTTTCCAGGGGTTGCTTGTTGCCGTTGTCCTTTTGCTGCCCCTCTGCAACAGGAAACACCTCCCAACATATCCACCAACATTTCAGAGTGAGCTCAACCTCCTTGACTCTTATGGGGCCAACTGGCTGCAAGTTTTTTGGGGGGGGAGGAGGGGTGGTGTCACCTGCTTGCTCTGAATATTCTGGGAATGGCCAGCTCAGATGCCAGTAAGGCCAGCAGTCTGAGGTTTCAGGTTTATGTATGGCAATTCATTGGTATTAATAAAGCTTAGGTGAGCTTCCTGAGACTCATCAGTAATAAGCTGAAGGGGCAATATGGTATCTTCCTGAAGCTGGAAGAGGAACCCTTTGAGGGGTAGTATTTTCATTAATCCATAGATCTTGCAGCTAGGGAGAAGGGACATGACACACAAGCATCAGTAAATGCTTGACAAGAAGGAGCCTTGGGTGATATGTAACTTGACTGCTTGGGGCTTGAAGTTATAGGGCCTGCTCAAAATACAGGGATACATAAAGAGAGAAGGCTTCTACGTCCTGTCCATTGCCTGTACTGTGATGGTCTGAGTTTTGCCCTTGGGTGTTACAGATCCTTATCTTTCTGTAAAATAAATAAAGTTGCCCCTTGAGTATCTCAGACATTTTTGTTAGCTGCCTTCAGTGCACTGATCAACATTTCCAAGGCCTGCTGACCTGCAGCACAAATAGAAATGGGCCCCACTCTGCAAGTGCATGCAAAGCATCAGACGACTGGATAGCACAGAGTGTGAGGATCAGGCCGAGTTGTACAATGCAGGAAGCATGGGGATGGGGTCTCTGAACCTGAGTATGTTAAAATGAAAATTTCCACGGCTGAGTATATTTGCTTTGCCACGTTGCTTCTCTCAAGTAGGTGTACAAAGGGGAGTAGGCAGTGTGCTTGTCCTTGCTCTCTGTACATGCACAAGAGATCCTTCCAAAATCCAAGATGAATATGGTGGCTCTATAGAGCTTCATGATGCAGCAGATCAGGATCCATGACCCGCAGGTTGAAGACCACTGCACCAATGTGTATGATGATAGGATGCTACTGAATAACAGCGTTGTCAAGTTTAACTTCTGTGCTGCCAGTCTTGTTATGACTGCATGAAACTGTGTCCAATTAACGTGTTTACTGTTTACTACAAAAGTATTTTTTCTCTTTTTGTCTTTTATTTTTACTGCCTCTCATATAAAAAACAAAATAATTATTTGCATTTTTGATTGTAGAAAATTCATATATTTATACATTTGAATTTCGTTGATAAACCAAAGATATAACTTACATAAATGATACATTTTATATTGCTAACACAGTAAATTAGATGTACACTTAATAAGACAGTATGCCTTGAATAGAAAAATAAAATTCACCCCCACCCAAAGTGCAGAAATTTGTAGAGGCCTTTCAGTGGCAACATTCCTGGTGCAGTAGGTCTGTTATGAAAGGCATTGCTTAGCTTGACAAGGATTTCACACTGATTGCATGTATGCAGTATTAATGTGATTCGGCCCTACACAAATAAATGCCAAATTTCATTGGCAATGTAGACCACTTAGCAATATAGATAAACCTAAAATATTACCGAATCAACATATCCATTCAGGATTCCATCTCACTAAGCAGCCTAAGAAAAGTGAGTGAAATTCCAAAAAGACAGAGAAAGGCAGGAAGCATATAATATACACAGAGCAAATGGAACATACGTCTTGACAGACCCATCAAACCAGAACATCAGATAACATCTCTATTTTGGGGTTTCTGATCTACATTAAGGGGTCTAGCAGTAGTTACAGTGCTAAATGAGCAGTAACTACAGTACTAAAACAAAATTTTGTTGTGCTACTTCAGGCCAGCACGGCTACCCACTTGAATCTACAGTGCTAAATGCAGTCATATCACAGTCTGAGATCACCCAGTTTAATGTAGGATTGTATGGTACACAACGGTGCACATATGTGTATTCACAAACACACAATTTACAGTGCAAAAATAATCAAGCTGAAAAGTGAATTCACAATACAACAGAAAAGAACGGCAGCTGCCTATTTTAATTCTCAGATTGTTACAGAAGACTTCTGTTTCTAACACTCCTGGATGCATACTTCTGGGGATGTTCTTTCTGCATATATAAAAGTGACACAAGGGAAAATCCTATAAAGGTAAGGGAAGGGGAAATCCATGCATTCATTATTAGTGCCCATAATAAGGATCACTAAGCACCAGGCACTTACATTTGTGTGGATCTTTTAATCAGATTTTCAGCCAACTGACACTGAGCAGATGATGTCAAGAAAAATTAGAAGCAATACGCCTCCAGCCATCTCCCAAAACCTGGACTGTTTGTGGAGCACACCAGTGAGTTTATGCATGCTGTATGAGAACGGGGAGTGGTACGTGAGCTGACCATTGCAGTGAAAATAATAGAGCACTGGTTGAAACATTCACACACTCACCAACCTTGGCTCTGTACATGGCTGTATTCCAGCTTTAAGCCAGGGGCCAGCATAATTAACCTGTATCCTATCTCTCTCCACAGGAAGGCATTCATTCGTTTGAGCTGAAGTATGCAGTTCATCCGGAGCCTAAATAGTCCATCAGCAGACTATGCAACACCTACAGATTCTGTGTGTTGCTGGAATGACTTACCACTTCCGGTATTCAGTAAATTCCTTGATCAGTGCAGTTGTTTCTCTCACCATGGTAGTTTAGCTTAAAGCTCATTGAGGCAGGGATCTGTCTCTTTTACCAACATTGTTTCATAAAACAGTATGGATATTGATGGCAATGTACATTAGTTGTATAGTAATGTAAATAATAATAGTTCTGTATTATTTTCTGCCTTCTTCCACTAAACTCCATCCTTGGAACACATATTTGATGAATTCACAAAGATACACTCTGAACTGGGGATTTCAGTGATCAGGAATGATTCACTCTTGAGTCCAAGCTAGAATAGATACAGGGAGTTCCACGATTGAATCTTCCAGTAGTTTTTTAAAAGTCATATTGCACTCTGGAGGTGTAAACTAACTCTCTAAGTCCTACATGGTTTTACAAGTAGAAACCAAGCTTCTCCTTTTCTGGGATTAGACTTAGAAAGAAAAAAGATGAGGAGGGACAATGGGCAACCAGGTAAGGAGGTAGGCTCTTTTGTATTGATTCGGATGTTCTTTGTAGCCTAGTATTGGCACAGCTGCCCAGAATTTCAGCAAGAGGCTTTCTCAGTCCTGTATCTTGGAGTGTTTTGAAATGTCTCGGATTAGTTTTGTGACTTTAGGCAAGCAATCTGTATGCTTTAGAACTTGGTTGTGACCTTTACATATGTGATCAGAGAGCTGTATGTGGAACTGGTGAGAGCTAGGAAGATTGCATATCACGGGCTAGGTCTTCTGACATATCCATTTGAGGTTGCGATGAACATCCTGGATTTTAGCTTAATTCTGTTTTCAGAATAAAAATACATTGCAGGTATCAAAATCGAATTTTTGATTGATTGAATGTGTGTTTAGTTCTGCTATCCATCTGATTATAGAAGTGAATTTCTTGCACTTCTTCCATGTTTTATTCCAGTTCAGAATAGTTATTTAAAGTACTAAATAAGAAAATTAAGTGTTGTTATATAAAACAGAAGATTAATGTTGCACTTAGACCAGGAAGTTACAGCCTTCCTAGAATAGAGATGGAATTTAGATATTCCACTTCATATCAAGAATATTATCCTACAGTATGTATGAATGTTACAAAGGCCCCAAAGCTCCCTCCCATGAATCCATGCACCTGAACTGACCAACCATGGGTCTGTTAGATTGTTACTTGTCAGAACGTTATTCTCCCTGTTCATTACTGTTATTGTTGTTCTTATTCATCTGACACAGCCACTGAGTTTTATGTATTGTTCTTGTTCTTTGTTCCATGTGAACTTCCCTGAGCCTAAGGGGAGGGCAGTATATAAATGTAATAAATAAATAGACAGACAGATAACATTTCCCCCTGCCCACCTTGTATATGGTGAGAACATCCAAGAACAACACAATTTAACTTTCTGTGTTTGTGAATATAAAGTAATAGCCATTGAAACAGGCACACCCATGACTCTTGGATTGACCATGTTATTCTACTTTAAAAACATGCTAGTTTTTAGTGGCCAAAAATAATATGAGCTACTCAACTTAAAAATTTGGCAGCAAATCCTCTTGAAATATAGATAATTGGAGTAATACTTAGGGCAGCAATCCCTTAAGGAGTTTTGCCTCTGATCATTACTGTTTTAATGGTATAGCTTGTTTTAGTTTACTCTTTGGAGACATCATTAACCTGTTTTATGAGTTAAATGTAAAGCTTAGTTTACTGTGACGAATCTAGTGTTGCTGTATGAGGAGTCCTAGGATTGGCCTCCCCTCTCCGGTGACAGCAGGGTCTCTTGCTGGCAGTCAGCTGGCTGGCGGGGAGAAAGGATAAGGCCCAGGCCACCCCTCTGGTGTCACACGTGCAATGACATCATCATGCCAGCAAAGTCCAGATGATGCTCTGGCAAACTCTAGGGTAGAAACCATTTTTACTACAGTGTTTTTGCCAAGGTACCATAGTGTTACAGTGGTGTTGCAGTGTAATGATTTCACTTCCTGTGCAACACTGATGATGTGGCCTGAGCCTTCCTTTTTTTCCTGGTAAGTCCCTTCCCCTGCTAGTTGTAAGGAAGGACCTGTCAACCCTGGTCCAGCAGAAACCATCTTTTGAGAACATTAAAAATATATATTTAACTTTAATAAAGCCCCATTATAGTATATACTAGAAATATAGCCCATTGCAGATTGAAATCTGCTAGCAGTGAGAGTGGGTATGGGGGGGGGACTACCTGCAGTCTTTCGGCGGGTCTTGTGGCGAGCGGGTGGCGAGCGGCTGCATGTGTCCCTGGAGTCCTGGGGTTGCGGAGGCGGAGTCCTACACTTGATCTTAGCCAAAAGGGCGAGAAGCGGCGGCGGAGTCCCAGCGGGCCGTAGCAGTTAATTCCACCCCCCCCCCCGTGGAGCAGCCTACCTAAAGCGTAGGAGGGAGGAAGAGCGGAGAGCCATTCGGAGGCATTCTCCCTCCCTCTCGGAGTTCTGTCCTTCCGGCTGCCCTGGCCGCTTGTCGAGGGCTCCTCAGGCTCTTCTCCCCGCCCCGCGGAGTGGGCGCACAGGCCACGCGGCAGGCCCTGCAGCCTTGCTGAGCGAGGCGAGCTTGGCTGGCTAGCTGACGGGTGGGAGAAGGAGGCTTCGGCCCAGCGGCAGCAGCACAGGTTCGCGCAGCAGCATGAGGCGGCGGAGGCATAGCTGCTGGGTGCAGGGGCGTCAGGGGTGGCGCGGACGTCTCCGGCGGCGCCACTGATGGGGCCATGAGCTTTGCTACCACCGCCGACGCAGCAGAAGCCTCTGGACTGTTGGGCTGACGGCCCCACCGGCTTCGGGGCGGTCAGCGACTCGGCGGCGGGCGGCGGGGCTCCGTGTTGTTGGAGGAGGCGGTGGCGGGAGGCAAGTGCAGGCAGCGGCTCGGCGGCGGGCTGCGGGGCTTTGTGTTGTTGTTGGAGGCGGCGGCGGGAGGCACTTTGCGCCTCCCAACGCGTCAGGCTCCCTCAGGTTTGCAGTTCCTGGGGCTGGGAATCAGAGGGACCAATCGGCAGGCGCTCCGATTGTCTGTCATGAGGAAGGGTCCAATCTGGACCCTTCCTCATCCTGGACACATCCCGCCCCAGAACCCCTTACGGTTTTATTTAGTCCGTGGCGCCCGTGGCGCCATGGGCGGTTTACAGATATGTCTGGTTTAACTTACATGACAGTAAAAGCAATATTTTTTACTTAGGTAGTAAATTATTTTTCTGATGTTGCTGCTTTCTGTTTCATTGCAAAGGCCATTCAGGAGACCAGGCAAATACAATGGCTAGATTTTTGCTGTGTGTGACAGAGGGTGCATGCTAGATGTTGAATGTACAAGTTTTTGATGAATATGTTCTACATTCTCTTTCATCTTAAAAAATAGCACCAGAAAATAATCCCTCTGCTTGTCTGCCCTCTGACTCACTCATTGGTTTTCTCTGACTGGTGTAATGTAACAAACAAACTGGTGAGAGTACAAATTTGAAGGATGTTCTTCTGTTGATTTTTCCCTTTTCCTGTTTCTGTTATTCTGCCTTTTCCGTGTGAAATCATGGGAAACCGTAGCACCTTACAGCCCAACAAGATATTTAGGGTAAAAGCTTTCAAGGAGCCAAGCTCACTGTCAGATATGTATCTCATTGGACTCCAAGGTGCTACTGGACTCGAATCTAGGCATCCTACTTTAGACCAACACAGCTACCTCCTGAGACTGTTTACTGATGCTCAAAAACATCTTCCTTTCCAAGTACAGTAGGCTAAGCTCTCCAGCTCAGGGTACTGTTTCTGCTATTGCTGTTTTGTCTTGTTGAAATATATGTCTACTATATATATTGGTATATTTTGAGTAAGGAGTTCAGATTGGGTCCTGAGGTCTGGAAATGACTCCTAGATCTCAACCAGGTTTCCCCAGGTTTCTGTAGCTTAAATAATTTAAGGCAGTGGTCCCCAACCTTTCTGAGGCTGGGGACCGGCAGGGCATCGGGCTGCGCCCGCACATTGGGCCGCGCATGCACGAAGCGCGGCCCGGCCCTGATTCCCTCTCCCCGCCCTCCCGCAGTAAGAAGCTTCCCGGGCCGCAAGCTTGCGGCCTGGGAAGTTTTTTACTGCGGGGGGGGGGGCGGGGAGAGGGAGCCACAGCCCGGCGCCCTGGTCTTCGCGGCCCGCAGGTTGGGGACCACTGATTTAAGGGATAGTAGAAGTTATGCCATTAATTATGAGCATACTGAACAAGTATTTATATGATGCTTGCTGTAGAGTAAGATTCTACTTTGCAATCTGTTGGTAAGCAAAGAAGGCAGATGGAGATGTATACTGTTGCCAGGTATAACATTTTAAAATGTGCTTTGGTTTACTCCAGATATATGTCAGGCCTGGCCAGAGACACACGCCCTTGGCTCTTAAAGCTATTATTTCAGATAGCTGGAGTTTAAAATTTTCTTGTTATAGCCTTGAGTTACAAAGTAAAGATATCTGCTCGCAAAAGTCATTGTTCAGACTTTTTGTTAAAGAGCATGCATCTTTTATCAGTAACGGAGAGAGTATAGTAAAAAGAACAGGTCTATCTCTGTACCCACACTTGCCAACCATTTGGAAGAATTCCTCCCCTCCCCCCTCTTCAGTAGTTCAGTTGAAATACAGAAGGAAATAAGAAACTATTCTGTTTCAAATCAGATTATTTGTTTGGGGCAAATACAATTGCAGTCAGCTGGGCATCTGCCAAGAGCAATAGTGGAAGGATAGGAACACTGAAAGGAAATATAGTGCTGCTGGGGTTCCAACAATGAGCACTAATTGTTGTGTATTCTACAATACTATCTAGGACCAATCTTCCGTGAGCACATAACAAGTGCCTCTAGATCAGCTGAGAGGCACTATCATTCATTTGACTTTTGAAAGAATGTTTTTCATTTAATATTAAGTTACAGTATTTGCTGGCGTAAAGACTACTTTTCCCCCCTGAAAAACATGCCTCCAAGTGGGGGGGTCGTCCTATACGCCGGGTGCACTTCAGTTGGGATAGACATAGCTGCCCATAGTGGCCCATAGTACTGTAATGTAATGTAACAAACTCTATATTTTAAGTGGAAATGTTGGGGGGTCGTCTTATACGCCCAGTCGTCTTATACGCCGGCAAATACGGTAATCCTAGAAGCATCTATTTATGAAAGTTAGTTTTAAAACATATTCTCTCAAAATTAACCATATGTGTAGGCAAACTAAACAATTCCATTAATTGTACAGTAGGGAACTAGGAAGCACATCTTCCAGGGATAAAAATTCAAGATATCTGCTTAGATTCAGGTTAGAGCCGGTTGGTCTGAAGCAGCAGAACAAATGTAGAGTCCAGTGGAACCTTTAAGACCAACAATGTTTTATTCAAGGTATGAGGTTCTGTGTGCATGCAAACTTCCGCAGCACAACAGTTTACTAGGGGGGGGGGGGGTGATGAGGGTTTTTTATTTAACAGGAAAGTAGGATTGCAGGAGACCATAATCCCACCTTCCTGCAAAAGAGAGCACAAAGCCCCAGTTGACCCCACAGCACCATGCAACTCCGTGGAGCTGGGTGGTGCTGTTCTGGTCTCTCCCTGGTCACTGTAGCACAGGGAGAAGCCAGGCCTCCCAGACCCAGCTCTTCCTGTGTGCACAGTCTGCCCTGGCCTAGCCTCTGATGGCAGCTGTGGCAACAGAAGGAACACAGAAGAATCTGTGTTCCCTTGCTGCGGGCCATCCGAGGGCCTTATTCGGGCCAGGTCCAGGAAGGCGCCAGGATGGCAGCAATGTCGTGTGTATTTAGGGATTAGCCCTGCTGCTCTGCCTCCGCCAGCCCGGCCTTTCTGCCCCATGCATAATTGGTCCATGTGATCATGATCGAAATGAGACAATTTGGACAAAATGTGACAACCAGCTGCAAATTAAAGAACAAATCCAAATGTACATACTGCAATGGTTTGCCCATGTCTGTAGAATGAACACCAGCAGATGCCTCATGAACTCTGGTGAGAATGACCAACTGAATGGAAGATCCAATGACTGGCACCAAAGAAAACATGGCTTAAACAGATCGAGGAAGACCTTGGAAACCAGCGATTAACTTTCCATATGGCCAAAACTACTGCCAGCAATTGCCAAGAGTGGAAACATAAACAAGGCAAAAAATCCAGCGGCACCTACAGCAGTGTATGAGAGGCCTACCTTCTCAACCAATCGCCAACTAAAGGATAAAAAGAAGAAGAAAAGAATTTTGTTTTGTGTTTTTGACACACTGTACTAGTCTTAACAGTAGTGGCTTTGTCTGAGGAGCCTTATTTTCTTGAGAGAAGTTTTCTGTGACACATTCCCATACGAGTCTGTTCTCATTCACCAGGGCTGGGCTGATTTCTAGCTCATATGGTTCTGTTTGGTTTTTCTGTTTTCGTAGAATTCCTATGGTTCACCAGTTTGTAAACTTAAACTAGCTATGGCCTCATGTTTCATCATGAATCTGTGCTCTTGCATGTTGTTGGTCTTACTCAAATCTATCCAGTTGGGTAGCATTTGCAAGATTCCCAGCAACACAAGGTGATTTGTTGGTAGATTGGTTTACCTTCTATCTTTCACTGCTTTAGATCATCTGGTGGGGCTCCGGTCCATGTTCCTTCCATTCATCTTAATGTTTTGAAAGGGCATGAAAGAGAACCATTCAGTGTTGTTGCTTTAATACATTATATACCTTTTGCAAGCCTCTTACATTTGAATAAAGCCTGAAGAGCTGCTTTCTTGATGTTTGTTTGGTATTGTGGCCTAGCAGATGATACATCCCTCTCGCCCAAGTACAGTACAAGTGTTGTCGTTTGACACTTTGGCCCATTATGCACGGCCGCCGAAACAGCGATTTCGGGTCACATGGAAAACGCGGAGGGGGAAGACGCGACGCACACCAGTTATGCACGGGGCGGCAAAACCCAGAGTAACCGATTATGCACGCGGCGATCCGGGCGCCGCTTCTGGTTGCGCCCCGGTCACCCGGAAGCTGCGCTTTCTTCCGCATTTCGTGAACGCGGCTTTTTCGGCAGCATGCACCAAAGCTGCGGCCGGTTGCAGCCGGCACTGCGTTATTGGTGATTTTAGTCACCGCCATTCCACCCTGAATGTGCGCTAAAACCCCCGTGCATAATGGGTCTTAGTGAGAATGGAGGTTGCCGTTTAATACTCAAGCTTATTGGTGTATTTGAGCCATCACCCGGAAGAATTTGCTGAGGCCAAATGTCATGCCATGGTGACCTCTGTTGAAGCCATCTTAAGCAGGAAGACAAGTGGACCAGATGCCCCGGATTTATCTGGCAGATCTGTGTCTCAGCTATGGAAAAGAGGCTGAAAATACAGCTGGAGCACAGAGGGACAAATAATGCACCCCCAGGTTGTCTAATGAGTAGGGGAAAACTAAAGCATTTTCTACCCATGCACCAAATGGACCCCAAACTTACCTGGGAGGCATAGGTTCCCAGAATATACCACCGTACCTTACTTGGGTCTTTGGGAAAATGTACATTGTGTAGTTAATTGTCAGCTAATGGCAATATTTAAACATTTGCTTGCAGACAAAACTTTCCTAAGCAGCTGTAACTAAAATTATTTTTAAAGATATGAATGAAGATAAATCTCTTGAACACAGGAATAGATCATATAATGTGGTTCTAGATGAAAACGTCATTGAAAGCTTTCTACTCCTAGATGAGTTTATAAATCAGGATTAGAATTATAAATTCTGAAAACAGTTGTAATTCTGGATATATTCAAAACTAATTTAGTTACTATTTAACTTTAAAATTTAACACTAGGAGATTGCTCCTAGAAATAGTCACTGTTGTTATTTTCTGTTTTAAGATGTAGGAAATTTTGCCCTTCAACGCCAGTGTTTACGTATGTAGAGCCATAGAATTTCAGTGAAGGAATCAGGAACCCAACTAGTAATAAGACTCTCAAGGAGTTTAGTTCCATAGGTTACTCTTAAGTGACTATCTTCCCATAGTGTCATGCTCTCTTTATAAACCACTTCATCCATTGCTTAGTGGTGTTTAGTACATGAGTTAGATGTACTCATTTATGCGTATATTGAACAAGTATGTAGACTAACATCTCTGGTTTAGTGAAGAATGATGAAATTGCTTTGTTGCAATGTGTGGGATAATTTTGAGTCTGTTTTTTTTTTTAAGGTAATGGAAGTACAGTGCAAACTGAAGATTTGTTACCATGCAAAATCTGTGGGAGGACTTTTTTTCCAAATGCACTTGTGAGTTGAAAAGTGGTTGACTTCCATCTAGAGGGAGCATGTTTGTAAAATAAAGAAAATAATAAATATTCTTATAACCTGCCCTTCCTAGATGCTCAGGGAGGGTAGCAAAACAAGGTATAAAGTATAAAATCATAGAACAATAAAACCTTTTATAATTCGATTTGCCCCCAACTAGGGGGCAATTTAACATCTATATTGGGGGAGGGGGGCAGCTCTTTGAAGGATGTTACTGCCTTCAGTTTCCAGTGGTGAGGCCAGTATTTCTTGGTGGTTCATCAGGATTTTGACCATAGGTCTGGTGGAACAGCTCTGTCTTGCAAGTGAGGTCCTGATGCTGGGAGGTGCTCCAACTGGACATTGCCCTCTCTCACCGACGTTGAAAGAAGGATTGCAGCCATTTAAAGGCTTTACCCTGTATCCCTATGCTGAGTACGTGGTAGGTCAGAATTTTGTGATTAATGGTGTCGAATGCTGCCACCAGATCTGATAAAAACAGCACTGACCCACCTGGACCTAGTTTTCTCCAAAGGTCATCTGTCAGGATGACCAGAGCTGTATCTACCCCATGGGTAGGCCAGAAGCCGGATTGGAATGGAACAAGTGCTGACGTTTCTTCCAGGAAACCCTGTAGCTAACTGCTTGATCAGTCACCATATCCCAGAACACTTAATGTGAAACTAGGCGATTACTGGCAGAGTCAGAAGAATCCAGACCCCCCCCCCCCTTTTTTAAGTCCCCTAACCACAGACTCTTTTAATCTTTTTAGGAATGTACCTGAGTTCAGGGGCAGGTTGATAATTTCCTGGAGAGGGACCCAAATCTTCTCACCACTGGTTTTACCAATCATGAGGGGCATGGTTTAAGATGACATGTGGTTAGCCAGGCAGCTGCCCGGGCTGGAAAAGTAGAAATTATTAATACTAAGTAGTGTTTAATTTCCATTCTGAGGAGTCATACATTCAAGTGATGCTTTTATTTCTTCTGAACTTGGTTAGACTTGCTTAATCAGGATAAAGTAGAATGATAATGTACATGAACAAATATATAAGGCCTATTTCCTTGATCATTTTTAATGATATGGATAGCTAGTAATTTGGAAGTGATTGCGGGGGGGGGGAGCTCATTCTTAATCTGAACTTGCATTTCTTTTCCCCCCTTCTAACAGAAAAAACATGTTCCTATTTGCCAAAAAACTGCTACTAGGAAAAGAAAAGCATTTGACTCCAGCAGACAGAGAGCAGAGGGAACGGATATTTCCACAGTAAAACCTCTAAAACCACGGGTAGGTACAGGAATGCTGGAATGTGACAATATTTGATAGGCATGGATAATGCATTTGGGTTGCATGCATGTTATGGCTTCAGTGAAACTTTATTCATATAGTCAGTTATGAAATATATATTGAATCAGTTTATTGACTGAAAAAATATGCTGTTTTTGAAATACGTGAAATACATGAGTAAAAATTTAGCCAGCCTGATGTTAAACATATTTATTCAAAAGTAATTCCCACTTTACTTCTTTTTCAGTATTAAACCCTTAGGATTATTATGTTATATCTGAATTTAAGTTGTGCTGTTTATACAACATGAGACTCTTCAGAAGCACATACTGAAGGGCCTTTTTTCCTTAAATAGTTGCAGCCAAGATCTATTGCAGGGCCAGGCGTTACTGTGAGTATTTCATATATTTGATATTTTCTGTTGAACCCAGATCGTGTGTCAAGGAAAATTCTAAAATACAGTGAAGAGAAAAAAAAAGTTTCTATTTGATTCTAAGTAGTGTTGCTACTCAGAAATTACTTTGCTTAAACTGAACCCATTTCTGATGATTTACAAGTTTTCAGGTTGCACGGAAAATGGCATACATGGTAGATCACTATTGGTCAGAAGCTTGTTTACTGTTATACCCACAAGGGTTGATTTAATATTGCTAAATAAGACTGTATTATGCATCAAATTATGATTGAAAGCCCAGGCATATTTCCCAAAGAATGGGAAACATTCTGTCCTAACAACAGCAAGATGATAAAACTAGTAGACAGGGAGAGTATAGTGATTAATCTGGCATGTGGTACTTGAAAACAGTTGAACTTCTTTTATCTTGGGCATGAAAATCTTGCATTTGAAAATCAGTAATGTCTGTTGAAATATTAGCAACATGGCTTCTATGTTTCTGTCACAACTGCTCTCATAGCTTAATATTAGCAATGCTGTAAATTTTGTGTGCATGATCAGCTCTCCCAAACCCTGATGCACTATTCACCCAACCTGTTCAATTCAAGATGAACAACTCAAATTGCTCCAAACAGAAACTGCCTCCCAAACATCTTCCTGATCCCCGCAGGCCTTGTAGGGATCTCATGAAAAGTGTGGAGGTGGAGATCAAAAGCCAATGTTCAGCTGATAATAGCTGTTTTTTTTGTACGTTCTCCTCCCCTCCACCCAAGCTTCTCAGTCTATTCCTGCAAGGCCGAAACACAGGTAGATGCTTAGGGTGTGGAGAACAGGCGCAATCTGGCTGTAGAGAATATGAACAATATAGCTCAGATTATCTACAGCCAGTGCATCAGTTTGTGGTGGAGAGGAAACACCTAACTGACAAAATGGGTTGATGGCTTAGTCTGCAGGTGAACAAAAGTGCTCTGCTTTTGTCCTCTGGATTCCAAACTGGAAGCTTTGGGGGTGGTGACCTGGTCCTGTTCTCAGTCCTAACTCTAAATAGGGGTGGGGTGAGGGCATGGATTGCTTTTCTGCCCCCACCTTTAATAAATTGTCATCTTGAACTACATAGGTTAGGATTAAGGATGGGTGCAAACTGGTTCACAAGTCAAAATTCATCATGAATTTTGCCCAGTACATGCCCTCCAAACTGAGGTGGGTGGGGGCATCTCAAATGTTTCCCAGACTTTTCCGAGTTGGTTTCAGGGGGTTTGGACCATTTAAATCTAGCACCTGAGCAAGGTGGAACACCTATCAGCTGCTAGGTTTAAACTGCTGCAAGACATTTAAACTGTTGGTTTTGCCCCCCCCCCCCCATTATGAAGCAGAGGGAAATGAAATAGATGGCTTAAATGGCTACAAACCATTCAAACCTAACAGCTTATGGGCATACCCACCAAGCTGTTAAGTTAGAATTGCTGCCAGCTATTTCAGTGGTCCATTTCACTTTCCCCTGCTTCTAGCTGGGGAGAAGCAAAACCGACCAGCTTGAACTAGCCAATTCACTTTGCTTTGCTTTGCGCCTTTTACTTTTTGCTTTTGCTTTGCTTCACTTCATCACTCCTCAGTTCAACCTGTGATTGTCCAGCTGAGAGAAACAAACATCCTTTTCTCCCTACACAAATACACCTTGGGTGCAGCTGATAGTCTGAGGTGGGAATGAGAGAAAGAGCATTGGCTGGGCTTCTGATACTCTACTCCAGTTTTCTGTACCTCATCAAGCCTGGGATACATCAAACACTGCAATCTGGGAGAGCAAAAGAGTCCAGCTTCTAGTTGATACCTGCAGTCAGCTGAGAATCTTCTTCTAATTTTGCCCCCTCCCCTCCAAGTACTTAGTTGCTGGGTACACAGTGAAATTTCCCCAGCTGGCGATCTAAAGTTGGCTCCTGGCTGATCTCTCATCTGCTGGCAGTCAGATTCTGATTGCTGGAAATAGACTGAAATAGGTTGCAAACAGCCAAAGCCTGTGGGTAAATAAATTACCAACAGGTGTTTGAACATCCATATCAAGTATAAGGTTTGTAGATATTATCTTCTTTCTGAGGGAGCACCAACTTTGCAGTGTAGACAGAATTTTATATTTATTGGTTCTAATGTAATATTGGTTACAGAACTGAGAAATACATTTGTATCAAAACATAAATGTGTATTTTTCCTTATTGCCTTCTTAGCCAGATCCGCCAAAGAAGCCATCAAATTGGAGACGAAAACATGAGGAACTCATTGCAGCAATACGAGCAGCCAAAGGAGTTGATCAGGTTCTTAAAGAAGGTGGTAAACTACCACCACCACCACCACCATCCTATGATCCAGGCAAGTAATGTGAGTTGCTAAAGATGTGTGTGGTGAGAAAGAGAAAAGCATAAGCACTTTTGAAGAAATGAAAGATCTAGCTAGCCAAACAATATTACTTTGGATAATATCTTGACATACCCTCTTTTCCCTCCAAAGTCTCTTAAGTCTGGTCTGAGTGTGACTTTAATAACATGCAGTCCAACACAGATCAACAGGACATTTTGTGAATTCTTTGCACTTCTTTTAAAATTTTAAAACATTTCATTTAGCAACGGATGATAGGGTGGCGTGTATATCTTGGACTAGCAGAACTGTAGGGGAAGTGTAGACTGTAGTGTCAGATACAGAATTCAGTACCAGAAGAATTGACTTTAATGTTTTTATGAAGTGTCCAGTCTTTGTGGCTATGAGGATAATCTTTGTAAGTGTTTAGTAAATGTCTTTAAAAATGCCTGAACCCAGAAAAACTCAAGAATAAGATCAGCAGTGCTTGGAGGTGAAGCATCAGTGCTATATCCTTGACCTTGTCAAGATGAATAAAACCACAGGAAATGATGCAAGATAGACCAGTTTTTAAATGTTACACAAATTTAGAGAATTCTGAAAGTGATTTCATGATTTATGCACGCTGTAGAATTTGGATTCCTTGGTTCTTGGTGTTTACACACACAACTCAGAATATAGTCCTGCCTTGAAATTTATTCTCCTAGTTCTATTTTGCCTTTTCTTCTCACAAAAGTCCATCACCAAGTCATTCCTGTTTCACTTTGTTGATAGAAGGATGTGTGCATGTCTATTCTAGAAAGGGACATGCATCCCATGCCATTGTTAATTCCTTGGCATACATGCTCTGCTAATAGGTGTTTCGATGATATAAAAATGTCACATGGAAACGATGCTACTGTTAAGCAAAAGTTACACTTGCGCACAATAATCCTTGTCTCAATTCAAACAAGGAGGAAGAGATGACAATTGAGCCCACTCTCTAGGATCAGATGGGTTGCATGTTCTAGGAGTCACAGTCCCCTTGGAAGAATAAAGGGTGCTCTTGGACCCAGCATTGCAGCACAAGATGGTATCAGCTCAGGATCACTTTTTCCTGCCTTCAGCTGATTTGCCAGTTCTGCCCCGTCCTGGGGAACTGTGACCTGGCCACTGTTTTTTTTTTTTGTTTTTGTTTTTTTTTTTACAAAATCTGCTAATGTTATATTTCCCCAGTCATTTCATTGGCTGATGCCATTCAAAATGTTGACTATTATCTTTAAATTTCTAAATAGTCTGGAGGCCAGTTTACCTCTAGGAGATACTCCATGTGATTCCGTCATCTTCAGAAGCACTTCTCCAGTTTATGAGTAAGCTGATAGTAAGCTTTGGTACTGCCTTCACTCCTGGCACGTAGGTTCAGGGTATGTTATAATTGCTGTTTCATGGATCTAGTCTACACCAAAAGTCAGAGTTAAAAAGAAATCAATGAATTCATGTTTTGTTGTGTTGTGGCTCATGGATTGTTGTTGAATTTAGATTATATCCAGTGCCCATATTGCCAGAGAAGATTTAATGAAAGTGCAGCTGATCGACACATAAATTTCTGCAAAGAACAAGCAGCACGTATTCCTAATAAAGGGAAAGCAGTTACTGATGCTAAAGGGAAGCTTCCTACTAGACCCCAGGTAAATTATGCTACCATTCTGAACTGAAGGTTTTCTCCCTGTTCATTGGTCAAGTCCCAGGTTTTAAAGTAAAAAATCTTCTTGAAGCTTGAGGCATTATAAAAGGGAAACAAATGTAGAAGGACGCAGACAAATAACAGTTGTATGGGTTCTGACTGCATTGTTTTGAAAAGAAAATGTAAGTTTTCTATGAACTACTTTATTAATATTGACTGTATTCATTGAAGAAATTTGAAAACAAGCAAACAAATAATGACGAGATGATAAAATTCACTTGAAGATTACTGCTTGTCTTGCAGTGCTGTCCTCTTTATCATAGGATGCCGTATTGTTGTGTTTGCCTAGCAAACCCAATGCAGTCACTGAAAGCACAGCAGGGGCATTCTTCCCTTAACACTTCAGGTGCTGGGGAGGGGGGGGGGTTAATCCCCTGGGTTTTTGTTCTTGTAGATTTTAGTTTTCTATCAGCCTGGAACAACTTTCAGGTTTGCAGAGAAATCTCATCTATCTCTTGTTCTATTTTGTGGATATAGTAATCATATAATTGTGGCTCAGTATGGAATGAGATACAGTAGTGAATCTGAAAAGGCTAGGCTTTCTCCGGGGGATAGGAGGGTGGGAGACTTTTGTATACATTTGGTGAGAAAGTGGAGATTATTTATTGTTTCAGTAAATGGGACTGAAATGCAGACAAACACATACCAAATGCATTAGTCTTTAATTAATCTGAGGATTGAACTGGACGAAACACTGAAAGATGTATGACTGGATTTTCAGCACATCTTTCGATCTTAAATAGCTGTGGGATACCTTGATTTAGATTGTAGGAGAGGGGAGGGGTTTTTAATTTTATCTTCTGACACCATTTTCCCTGTCTCAATTTTCTGCTTGCAGGCAAATTATATGTTACACTTTTTTTGGGGGCGGGGGGGCACAGCTGGGGGAGGTGGCATTTGTGATTGTGAAAACAGTTAATGTAGAAAAATTTAATCTCTCATTCGCACCTTTTAGTCCCAGTCTGTTCTGGGTTGCTATTTAGAAAAGGGAGCCAAATGCATCTTCCAGTGTCCTTTCTGACTTTAATTTAAGAGTGATTTGATCTGTTCTTCTGTTTATTTTAGTACAAGTCACCGTCTGTAAAGAAGATGCCTTCCACAGGGATAACATCACCAGCCTCCTCGCGTTTGCCACAGCCAAGTAATACTGAAAAATATCACAGATGTGATTTGATGTTACTTGTGAGGAATGCATGAGTATTAACACAGGGCAGTTCTAGTAAGACCCAATATTAAAATACTCATATGACATCCTGGTAATTTTAGGCTTTGGTGTCACTTCTGTAAATTCAACGATTTCAAATAGGGTCCTTTGTGAGTGGGGTGCATGTGGGGCTCACGAGCTTTAGGTACGTCCTTGTTAAGTCTCAGCGTATGCAGGCAAATTATATGGCGGAAAACAGCTGGGAGAGGTGTATCGGAGTACAGAAACATACAAACTGTCTTGTGCAAACTACATGTCGTTTTTGGTCATTTAAGGATATAGAAAAAGCAGGGGTGCTCTTTGGGTAGCAGCAAACCACAGTGGTAGAGTAGGAGAGACCAGAATGCTGGGGTAAAGCACAGAAATGTGATTAGATGGATTTTTAAATTTTGCAAGTCTAACTTAAATGTATTAATTGCTACCTTGCAAAGATACTAAATTTAAGATTCCAGTAAATTAAAGTTTTCAGAAAAAGAGCTAGCATGGTTCAGTAGATAGGGTGTGGGACTTTGGCGAGGGGCAACCTGGTTTTAAATTCCCACTTAGACACAAGTCCTTCCCAGTGATCCTGGGCCCAAGAGGCTATTTCAAGGGAATTCCAGGATCACTTAATGGGCATTCTCTTGTGCCTGATTTGGTCCTTCATTTCTTTAAACCTCAGTTGGCCATTTGTGAAGACAGTAAAAAAAAACCAAAGTATTAGAAAAAATGTTTTCATGCTTGCATCAAAAGGTACACCCGCAAATAAAATATTATCTACGAGTGGACCTGTGGGAAGTAAAATGCAGAGCTCATCTCCAGCTCATAAAAACTCACTGAAGACAACAAGTCCACAAACAGGGTAAGTGCACAATTAATTTTGTATGCGCAAAGTGAGTTATCAGATCAGGCTTTCTCAACCTGGGTACTTTGAAACCCTGGAGTTTCTTGATGGCCCTGGAAGAGTCTCTTGAATTGGGTGGGAGATAATTCATTTTTAATATATTTTTAAAATGTGTTAAACATTTATCAGGTGATATGACAATATATGGTCATGTTGATTGCCCCCCCCCACACACACACACCAAATGGTCAGTGATGGGCCTGGAGGGGGTGGGAAGCGGAGGGTCCCCAGGTGGGCATGTACACAGCTATGCTTTCCAACCATATTCTGCATGATTGTACCACTTCTGGGGTTTCTCAAGGCCTGAAGAATGTTTCTGGGGTTTCTTAGTGCTAAAAAAGTTGAGAAAGGCTGTATCAGATAATCTGTTCCACATAATATATTTCTGGTAAGGCCTTGGAGGAGGAGTGTATCTCATGGCTTAAGTGCCACTCAGCGCTTAACACCCACTCAGGGTGGTTGTCCCACCCCTGAGTGCCTTCTCCTCCAATTGGCTTGCCTGTCTGTCCATCAGCCAGCCACTCGCCTTCTATCCCCCACCTCTTTCCACTTCCCTCAGAGGCTGCAGATCCCTGCTGTGTAAGAGCTGCCCCTGCCAGTGGGTTCCTTTCACAGGGGCCTCCGGTCTGCAGCCTTTCCAGGTCCTGGGGGAGGGAGAGGCCATCCACAGAGTTCTTCAACCCCCTCCTCCCCAATCTAGCATAATAATAATCCTCTAGATAGAACTCTGTATCTGAACCAAAACAGGTGATGCTACAATGGTTCACATGCCCTGTATTATCACATAAGAAGTGTGATACTTACTCCTTTGCCAAGACAAGTTGCTCACAGAACAAATTCCTGTTTGTGATACATTATGGAATGATTGGGAGCTGAAGAGTTGCCAGAGGGTGCTTAAAGGTTTCCTAATATAATTAAAAATGTGTCAACTGCTTCCTGTTTCAAAGAAGGCTGCAGTTCATGAGTATTCCTGTAGGTGGCATCATAGAAACAGAGTTGTTTCCCTATTTGTGTATTAAGAGTGGCCTGCATGCACATTCATATTTATGCATTCCTCACTGTTCAGACCCACAAGCAATAGCTCTCTGTCTCAGTAGGCAAGTTCTTGGAGACAAGGATCCACTCTTGTCAATCTGTATAATTTCACCTACAACAGGCTGCTGATACAGTGCTTGATGCTGCTTTTGAAGGGCCAAATGACTGGTCTATCCCATCTCTTGACTTGAAGAAAAACAACAGGGGTTCATCTTTGTTCAGGGTGGCATGTGATTCTCATTAAACAGCACCAGCCTCTGTAACTGGCATACCAATAGCAATTAGTGAGAAATTTATTTACTTGAAGAAAGTTGGAAATGTTTTCTGATAGACCAGATGATCCAGTCTCCTGCTACTATCCCCTGCCCTTTGTAGTGTTCTGCACGCAGGAGTTTGTTTTTTTATTATTTATTTATTTGCATTTTTCTTTGTTCTTTGTCCATTGGTAGCATCTTGAATGCTTTAGCAGGACAGAACACACACCAAAACATTTGTATGTAGATACTGGACTGGATCTCAATTCTTGGATTGTGTGAGTTCCTTCTAATTTACTGCATTAATACTGTGTTTGTAGAGGCTCCATGAAATCACGGACAGGAGTGCCTACTGGTGTGGCACGAAACACTGGCATGGGCATGATGGCAAACAAAAGAAAAGGTTACGGTAGTGAAAGCTACTCTAACAGGTGGGTAACAATACTTACAATCTAGCAGAAAGGAAAAAAGAAATTGTTGTTTCCTGGAAATGTGAATGCTTAGAACTGTATACCAAAGATCACACTTTGGGGAAAGGAAGAAGAGTTGGTTCTTATATGACACTTTTCTCTACCTGAAGGAATCTCAAAGCGGCTTACAGTTGCCTTCCCTTTCCTCTCCCCACAGCAGACAACCTGTGAGGTGGGTGAGGCTGAGAGAGCCCTGATATCACTGCTTGGTCAGAGCAGCTTTATCAGTGCTGTGGTGAGTCCAAGGTCACCCAGGTGGCTGCATGTGAGGGAGTGCAGAATCGAACCTGGCATGCCAGGTTAGAAGTCCACATTCCTAACCACTACACCAAACTGGCTCTCAGGAGGGTCTGAATTTCTCATACCTAATATCAAAAGATTTCCAGAAGTTTCCCAGTTTCAAAAGCAGCTAAAGGGGTTGGGGTGAAGATTTAAAGGGGCAGTTGCAGATCAGGAGGTCAAGACAGACCTGGGAAAGACCCTGTCCCTTGCCAGATGGGACCCCAAAGAATAGATGGAGGGACAGGAAGTGCTTCCATATTCCTCCTCACCAGCTGCACTGTACCTGGGCTGGCACCAAGGTGCTGCCTTCTATGCTAATGCTGCATTTGTAAGTACAGGTGGATTGTTCATAACATAGGCGTTTGTAAGTCAGGGACTTCATGTAGCTGGATATGAGGATGATATTCAATCTGTGCTGAGTGGAAGGGCTCACAATATAAAAAGTCGACATATCAAACTCTTAACTGGATTTAACTGAATTAACATCTCAGTTTGTCTTATTTTCCCATTTCTATGTTTTTCAGAGTTGCTGGGGTACACTCATTTTGTTATAATCTTCATTAATCATACTATCATTAATCATAGTATCAGGCACATATGTACAACTGTGTATTTGTGTACGGCATGATAGGGAACTTCGAAGAGGTTGATTCTGTGAGTGCTTAAGGAGGTGGCAGGCTACGGTGGATGAGCGATAGGGTTGTGAGTGTCCTGCATAGTGCAGGAGGTAGGACTAGATGATCCATGAGGTCCCTTCCAACTCTATGATTCTATGATTTACTAGACAAAGGAGAAGAATTTGTTCCTTTTCCAAAGGCAGAGAGGGGAAAGTGGGAAGAGAAGGAAAGACACTTTCCTACTCTGCAACTTGATGTAGAAGCAGAATTTGTCTGTCTTTTTACCAGATGCATGTCTGCCATCTGATGAAATGGGAATCCTACTCCGATGAGGGGATATCTAGAAATCAGCTGTTATTTTCTCACTTTGCTTTTGTAATCATCACAATGCCCCTTTCTCCTGCATACTCATTTGCAACCTACTTCTCAGGAGATTTGCCAAAATCAAGCCCACTGTTAGATGTTATCCTGTTTGATGTGTATCTGCTAATTTGGTTCCAACCGTATTCATTTCTGGTAGCACAGATAAGAATACATAGAAGACCCACTTTAATCTATTGAACTTGCACTCCCCAACGTGTGCATAGTACACTAGTTATTGTTAATTAGCTTAGTTTAGGGTTTTGTAAGTCAACATTTTTAGAATAATTGTTCTTGAAAACAGTCCATGGGAAAATATTAGTATGCATTAATTGTTTTGAACTATTCACACTACTTTAGATAAACTTATAATATGGTTCATTTTTAATTTTTAATACTTGATGAAGGACTGGATATGAAAGCGGAGACTGTTCATCTTCTGTCAATGGAGGAAGCTCTAAAAGCAGTGAGGGAAATTCACCTGCCCAGCTACCAAAATTCTGTTACGAATGTGGAGCAAAATACCCAGTTGAATCTGCAAAATTCTGCTGTGAATGTGGAGTTCGGCGAATGGTTATGTGAACATGGGCTAAACCAGAAATAAAAGAGAACCAGCTCTTTCATTGCTATGGCTGCACAGAAACCTTCCCATCAAAGCTCATCTTCAAGCACCATAGTCATTTCCCAAGAGCTTGTATTTTTGGTTGCAAAGTAATTTATATATAAATAGATCTAAATATACTGTACATAAACGATAAGTACCTAAATTGTGCCATTTAAGGAGATATATTGAGACACTGATGGAAATTTCTTTAATGGAGAAAATAGTAGCTCAAGAAATAAGAGGTTTTGTAATCCTGTTATGTATTATACCCATAAAAATTTTTCTTGTCACTCACCTATCGCGTATTAGCCCTGAATAATTTTATTTAAAAGAAGTGCTGAATAAAGAATTCCTTATGCTAAAATATTAAATCAGCACATTACTTGGTGGAGCAGTTCATCCTAAATCTTTTAACAGCCATCCTCTTGAATTATTGCCATTTTTCCTGGGTCTGCACTCTGCATGCAAAAGTCTTTATAATCTTTGATGATAGATACTTCATTTGTGTATAATGAAATGTTTTTCTTTCCTGTTTTTTCACATATCCTTCATTCACTTTTTAAAAAATGAACTATTTTTCCTTTAGATTCATCTGTAGTTTTGCAGACTAATTCACCTTCCTTCAGGCATATGTGGGATCAATCTACCCAACCTACTGCTGCCTGTAAAAGCCTCAATGAAATAAATGGAACATGTGCAAGACCTTAGTGCATTTTGTTGATTATAACCCTTTCCTTATAACATTATGTTCCCCCACTGCTGTAATGCAGTCGTTCCCTTTCTCCACAAAAGAAAGGCATAACATAGGTTGAATTGTTTTGTCCATTGAGTCCTGAACTAATTTCTAAAAATATTCTTGCCCATATAAAGAACCCTGCAGTCATTTGTCATGGACTGTAAGATACCATAGTAGAAATCACACTTAAAAACTGGTTATGGGGCAAGTGAGTTTCAAGACATAACACATTTCAATTACAGCATCTTCTACTAGCATCGTCTAAGGTCATACCAAAATTTACTTGCCTTCAAAATGAGCAGAGTGGTCTGCTGAAGTTCTGTTTCATCAGTATTTTCTTTCAAGAATTTAAGGTATGAAATCTTATTTAAATGTGCCTTTCCTAAAATGATTTTCTATTTACCTCCTATCCATTGTAAAGTATAGCAATTATCTGATTGTTCAGAGGGTCATTTATGTCTGACATTGGATTATTATTAATAGGATATGAAAAATTTATTTTCATTTTCAAAATGTTTCAAATACACTGTTACTAATAGCAACTAGCAACTGACAATATACTTAGTATGCATTTAATAGATCAAGGTAATTTTTATCTCCCGTGCTTTATAGAGATAATTGCTGGTAAACTGTAGGTCCCTGTACTAACCAGCTCATTGATATGAAATCATATTTGCAGATTTCCTAGTTTTTTCTACTAGTTGCAGTACCCCAATTGTGATGATGACCCCTGTTTTATTTCTAGAAAAGAGTTAATATAGTATGTAGCAGGTAAGTATTAGTTGCAATGTGTCAACTTACAATAGCTAGATAGCACTTAATCAGTTCTGAAAGTGAGACCAAAATGTGTAGAATTTGGCTGCGATCTCACCATTTTGTATTGTATCCTGCAATTCTCTTTCATGCAATCCTTCCAGATATATTTTAATCTTCATTGTAAGTTTTATTGGAGCATTTGTGGGTTCTGTGTGTAACTATGAATTTTGCACAAAAAAATGGTTGTGTTAGCTATGCATATATTACTCAGCATTCACTCCTGAGCAAACACTGTTTGCAGTATAGAAAATGTTGTCCAGAAATTGTAGCAAATGTCAAACAAGGTTGAATTTCAAAATACTTTCTGTTGAAATAAAGGGCTGCAACGTAGATACTACATGCTAGAGTAACTTTACTAGAAGCCCTTGAAACCTGTAGATAAAAGATATTAGCAATTTCTACTTTTGTCCTGCTGAAATGTGTGGACATTGCACCCAGAATGCTGTACCATTAATTTCACAATAATCTCTGAAGGAAACATACCCAGTATTTTATGAACTATGACATGATGATACATTATTATGTTTCTGATTTTGAGAAAGATGGGAACTATATTGCATGTAGATTTTTATCAGCGACACAAAACTTCATGGCTAATTTAGAATCTGAGGTCTTAAGAACAAAGTCTGTGTCCTTTCATCATTGTATTCACTGCCTTTGAACAGCAATAATCATGATCAGTTATGGATGCAGTAACAATTCCATTGTTTTTATGATACTGAATCTGCCGTACACACACACACACACACACTGTTGTATTTTGTAATGGAAGTTCACTGCTTGGTAATTTTATTATGAGTCAAGCTGGGGTCCAGATGGTTGCAAACTGTATCCTTGCACAGGCAGGCGACTGCTTTTTGGTACTAGTTTCTCGGAGATAATGAATAGCCTTTTGTGCAGGTTGGCATGTTGATATTTTTGTAGCACTTGGTATCACCAGCAAGAGCTGCACCTAATAAGAGGGCAAGAGAGCAGTCACTTCCCTTTACACGCAGAAGTAATTCCTGCCTACGCGTGGTGCTCTTGGCATCTCAAATACATGAAGAGAAACTTTGGCTGTAGATTCCTGGGTCCCAATTGCACTTCTCATTATATTAAAAAGGAACAAAGCTTCTCATAATTTTTCTCTCATTCCATGTTCCATAAATGTTTCTTCGGGTGTGAAACTGTCAAGCTTTTATAAGAGGTTTTTGATTGGCCAGTAACAGTTTGTTTATAAGCCAAAGTTGCTGTTTTGATATCCACCATCATTACAAGTCATTATCTAATTCACCTATTAAATAACTTGTGATTGCCAAGTTATTAAATCCCATTTAAACAAAGATTTTCATATGGCATGAGCTCAGCATTCATAAGATTTCATACAGGGCCGCTTCATGTTATTTCTAGTCAGAGATTAATCTCTTTGTCATAAAAATTGCAGCTCACAATGACTAATATCAGAGTGGCATGTGATGGTTTTTCCTTTCATCCTTCAGATTCCAGACATTGTTATGTTAGGCTAATTAGTGTAGCCATCTTCCATTTAAAGTTAGTGGAGGATATATAGCTATTGATCTTTGGTAGGCTGCTGCATGTTTGGCATTGTATAGAATAGACTTGTATTTTGTGGTTCATTCTGAAAAGTTCTGAGTACAGATCTTATTGGATCCATCAAGATTTTGTGTGGACTCTGCTTGGATGCTAGCTATTTGATGATGCGTATAGTCTTACTAATCACCAAAGATCCCATTTATCTTTTGTTTTATGTTTCCACAGATGCTTTAACATATTATGCCTGATAAGAATACAGCTCCTTTATTGCATCTGCCTGACCTATATGTATAATCCTTGCAATTTCCTTTTAACTAGTAAGAGTCTCATTTCGACTAGTTATGTGAGCTTGTTCCAACAGTTTTTAGACTTTTGTAGATGTTCAGTCATTTCCTGTAAAAACGATCTGTAAATGGCCACTGTATGTTATCTAGGTTTTTGTTAAAATAAAGCAATTATAGCATACAGCTCCATTCTTTGTGATATATAACTAGTCCCTGCAGTTTATAGTCCAGAATGATTGTACTTGGTTTTAATATTTACTGAATGCCTAGAGTTTGGAGTAGGCCAAACTGGCCAGGGATTCTGGTATTTGTTTTGTGTGGAGGCATCATCTGGGCATGGATTTGGGGTCACTGTGGATGGGCAGGTAGTTGTGAATTTCCTGCATTCTGCAGGGGGTTGGACTAGATGACCCTGGATATCTCTTCTAACTCTGATTCTAGATAAGTGCCAGCAAACTAGTACTGAATCCTAATCATGCCAATATAGTAATTAGAACTATAAATGTTAATTGGAATATTTTCTTAACATAAATGGACAACAGCTTTCCTTAATCTCTGGAATTAGGATGGTACAACATCTTTATAGAAAGTTTCCTTCCCCATGCTTCTTTTCAGATGCTAATTAAAATACAGTAGGACTAAAATGCTTTTAAAAACATTGTATAGGATACATAATTACAGGTGTATTTACACTAAAGGAGTGAGGATTAAAAAACTGAGTTACAGAAAATTATAAAAGCACTTGTTAAGTTAAATAGAAACCACACCTGTAAAATACCAATATATTATTTTATAAAAACGCCTAAATAGTAAGTTACTCTATTAATGAGAATTTCTTTGACTTGCACACACAAAAAGAGATGCCTGCCTTCACAGTTCTTACTGCATCTTGCTACAACCTACGTCGGCTGTCTCCATGCTCACATCCCCTAAACCAGATAATCCTCCTATCTTTTATAAATACACATTTCCCCTGTTACCAGCCTCCTCCGTCAGCTATACCCATCATTGGTAGAACTCTTTACAGCCATGATATATATATATATAGTAATAAAGACAAAGACTTGACAGTAGAGCAAGATAGGTAGCTGTGTTAGCAGCAGAAAACAGCTCAAGTCCAGTGGCACTGGACTAACAAAATTTGTGGCAGGACATGAGTCACTGCTCACTCTTCAGATACTTGGCAAGCTTCTTTATTGGTGATTTTAAAGTGCTTAGCTGTTCTTTGAATTAAAGATGTGTCATATATAAAACTGTATCAAAAGACAAATAAAACTCTTAAGGAAACAAAGAATTAGTAGTTTTCAGTTGCATTTGTTTGCATCTGCTAGTGTTGAGCATTTCCTCAAGACACTGAGGGTCTCTTCCATATTTCCAACTGCTTTACTCCCCAGAAACACCTTACAACAGTGTCTTATGACGATTTCGGTGAAGAATGTTTGAGTAAGGAAGGAGAAGGTGTACAGGCGGTGCAAAATTATTAGAAAAATAGTCCACAAAATATTTTTGTAGTTCATCAAGTTTCACGTAATATACTGTATCCAGCATAATTTAAGCTTCGAGATGTTTTTCTTTATGCGACATAACGCTGGAGAATTTGATTTTCGGCAAATGTCTGTCTTTTGATGTTTTTTTTCTTCCTTGATGTACTTCTATATTAAACATGAGAAAGTTGGTTTTTAAACAGTTAATCATAGTATTTATGCTTCAGTGAGCAGTGTCAGGGCTATACTTAGAGACTTGCAGAATTCAGACATAACATAAACCGTGATCTATTAACAATGGTTAGTCCATCGAATCCTAATTTCAAAAACTCATTCAAATTACGGTTTGTCTTGTGAAGTGCTGGCTCTACTGCAAAAAGCTATATGGTGTCCTGACTTGTGGTTAAGAGCAGCACTAGAGAAAGTGGTTTTTAAAAAAATGTACTTTTATTCATTACTTTTATTGAGAACAAGTCCTTAATGTGAAAGCTGTTAATATATGGTACCTAAGCATGTTTACTGACTCTCCCAAATCTAATGAAAGTTGGAATGTGGGAGTTTTGACAATCCCAGATGAATTTTTGAGTGTTCAAGTCTAAATATTTGTTTCTTGCTTTATCGGTATAAATAGCTGTAAATGCTGGATATTGCATTTCTCAACATTTTTTAAAATTCATAAAAGACAGAAACACGAAAGGGATCCATGAGAAATTTTGCAGGGGAGCAAATGTCCCACCCACTTGCCACAACCTCCTCACCACATTGTTTCTTTCTTACTCCTTTCCACAGCATGATAATTTATGGAACAATACCACCCAAACCAATTCCCGAGAAAAACAGGAGTAACTTGAATGTGCAGAAAAGGTCACAGTATAAACTATTTTCCATGGATCTTCTAAAAAATAAGACAAAAATGATAAATATCTAAAATATCCTACACAATCAATAACTGTTTTTCCATTAAAACAGTATTGCTGTGGCTGAACATTAGTGGCTGGACAAGACAACACGACTTGTCCAGAAATGTTAATTACTTTTTACATATTTGTTACTGTATAGACCTAATGTATATGGCTTATTACAAGGGACACCCCATTAAAAAAAAAACCCTGAGAATACCTTTAGCAAACTGGATGTGTGGTTATAAACACTGGTCAAGTTGTTCTTTAAATCAGCATTCATAGTACAGTTGGATAGTCTATTGAGCTTCCATGTCATGTCATATATTTTCTGTGAAAAAACAATGAGTTGGAACACAGTTAGAATTTACAAGTGAGGCCTGCAAGAATCATAGGGGGGAGCTCCCATCTCCCCCAACACACTTTCTTGCTGGACCCAGTGGTCCTCAGGCTCCCCTGTAGTTTTGCTGGGCCTGCTGCAGCTCCTGGGTTTACTGCAGCTGCACCCTGCTCACCACCTTTCTTTTCCCATGCTGCTCTGTGTGGCTCACCCACTCTGCACAAGCCAGCTAAGAGTGGCTCGTAGCAAGCTGCAGAGAATAAACAAATTTATTCCAAGAGATTCACAAAGTCTCCTAATATGGTGTTGCCCACTCAAAGACAATATAATAAACCTAAATCAAAATGCAGCCTGAACAGGTACCTAGGCTACTACCTCATTTTGGGAAGTAACCCTCAACAGCTGTTTTCTGTTTAAAAAATGTCATGTAAATATCTACATTCATATGTCTGTGTACAATAAAATAATTTTTCAGAAAAATGTAAAAGGAATATCCGCCTACCTTTCATTGTATATATAACTATTGGTTCCAAATTATTTTGTTAAATATGTTACCTATTCTGCTTAATATGTTACCAGAGTAATGAAATAACCTACCTCAGAGAGATCTACATTACTTTGAGAGCAGTATGCCAATGTAATACTCGGAGGTAGGATATTTCATGATTTCCGAATCACAGATTTGTGTTTTTGGTATATTAAATATTTTTCACTATGTCATAATACAGTAGATTATTGTATCCATTTGATTTAGGTAAATTATTAATTAAGAAGAATAAATTGGAACCAATCGTATTTATGCAATATAAGGTAGGGGGATAAGTGTCTGCAGATAGAGGGCACACTTAGGATTCAGAATAGATGTAATGACAGTCTTCCAGAGTGATCCTTCAGGGCAGTTGGCGTAAAGGCAACAAAGAGCATTCACCTAGTATTTCTTCATCCACTTTTGAAAATTCAGACAATCATTACTAATCTGAAGTTATAATCCCCAGCCTACTGTACTTTACTTCCTAATGTGATAAACACAAAATCTGAATTATTGCTGAATCTTTTCAATTTCATAGCCTATGCCTTCAACAACATAGCTAGTATATATTAAAAATAATACAGCAGGTAAACCTCACATATGCAGATGTTCATACGTAGATTTATGTCTATGTATTCATACTTAGACAATGCAGTAGGGAGGCTCTTCCTACGGATCTTGGCTACTTATGTGTAACATGTTTATTTATATATGATATGATGCAGTTTACATAAAAACATATAAACAATACATGTAACAATAAATATTATTTATTTATTTTAATAATGTTAAAATATTACTACAGTTTCTCATTAACTGAGAAGCCTTACACAGTTTATATAAAAATGTACTTGAGTATAGAAGTAATGAGATTAAGAAATAAAAGCTGCTTCTAGTATCACATCTTAACATAAACCACAACAGATGTAACATGCATGCACATTCTCTGGAATGCAGCCAAGCTAAATTTGAGAGACACATTTTAAACCCCCCCCCCCCCAAGCCAAGCACTGTGAATTGTGTACCCCTTTTTGCCATCTTTCTGGAGTCCTCAAAAGGGGATCAACAGTAGCTTCTCTCACAATTATCTCGGCGGCAGCAATGCTGCCAAGTGGGGTTCTAACAATCTCTTTGTAGCTATTGCATTTATAATTAGTTATGGTTATGGAATGGGAATGGTAGAGGACAGGAAGGCCTGGAGGATCATTGTCCATGGGGTCGTGATGGGTCGGACACGACTTCGCACATAACAACAACAACAACAACATGGTGCATTTATGGAGATTTGGAGTTATTTGATAAGCATTTTGCCCTCAAAGCCCGCTTGCCCCAGCAATTTTCTAATGAACATTCTGCTTAATCATAGCCTGAAATGTCCCTGTTGATATCTAAAAGCAAGGAACATTGGTCACCTCCATGGCACTGTGAGATTCTTAACATCACCATTCAGCTTGTATAGAAGGGCCTTTCATGGGAATTATGCATATTTTTCCTTCCTTTCCCTAAATGAGTTAATAGCAGCAAATAGTTCTCCTTTCCCCTCATTTTTCCTTATAATCTTACTATGAGGTAGGTTTGGGTGAGAGGGAATGACTGCTGAAATTACTCTGTGGTTTATTTTAACTCAGGTCTCCAAAGTTATAATCCAGCATTGGAACCACTACACTGACACTGGATCTGGACACTGAAAACCAAATATCTGGAAGGTAAATACAGAGGAACCAAGATTTACCAACCAGATTTAGACTTCCACAGAACTTGTCCAGCTGAGCATGACAATCACCTTCCCATGAGTGGCATTTTGTAAGTCCCTATTGTACAGTCCAAGGACCCTGTACCATATATTATCCAGCCCATTATAAAAAGGGAAGGAAGAAGCACAGCTACTCCATCCTTTTGTAAAAGTTTTCTCCTTCCATTGTTAAGAGTAGACTTGCCTCATACACTTGCCTTTAAATCAGAATGGCAATGCCGGGAGGGGTGGGATATAAATCAAAGAATAAATAATTCTGCAAGACAACAAACACCCTTGGATATGAATATGGGATAACCCATAGATGCTGCTGGCACTGAGTGACATCAAGGGATATTATGCATGTCAGGATACATCACAAAGTCTTGAAAAAAAATGACTTTTTAAATTCTGCATATGGTGCTGTTTTCACCACAGAAATCCCACCATAATATTTTGTTGTTAAGATTGTCCTCCCCCCCTCATAGCCATGAGTGCGCCTTTTCCACTGGCTTTTGTGCGGTATTTAAAACTAGCTTTACTACAACTTTTCTTGTGCCAAAGATGCCAGTTTCTGCATGCAGATATATTAGCTTGTTTATGGTCTCTTCCCCTGTGCCACCATACACCAATGGGTGAACAGACAGCTCCTAGTTCCTTGACCACTAGGGCTTGAGGTACCTCTTGTTTGATGCAGACCTCTTACCTCTGCTATTACAACATTACAACATCACCAGAAAATCATTTATTCATTCCCTCAGAGGCATTTCAATCCATTCTCTATGAGGAACAGCATACCTCTGAGGGGGGAAGGTTGTAGTGTTGGCATTCAAAAGGCTGTGTGCCCCACAGAAATTTCTTGTTGAGGTCTCCATGTCCATGAACTACAATTCCCATGAGATCCTGCCAGCAGCATGTGCCAGAGTTGCAGTCAGGTGGCGTTACAGCTGAGAGCCAGTTTGGTGTAGTGGTTAGGAGCGCGGACTTCTAATTTGGCATGCCAGGTTCAATTCTGCACTCCCCCACATGCAGCCAGCTGGGTGACCTTGGGCTCGCCACGGCACTGATAAAACTGTTTGGACCGGGCAGTGATATCAGCGCTCTCTCAGCCTCACCCACCCCACAGGGTGTCTGTTGTGGGGAGAGGAATGGGAAGGCGACTGTAAGCCACTTTGAGCCTCCTTCGGGTAGGGAAAAGCAGCATATAAGAACTCTTCTTCTTCATCTAGCACAACAGAGGAAGTGCCCCCCCACATAAGGATTTGTCATATAAGTCTAATGCATAATTGTATGCAGAAAAAAACATTAACACAACACAGGCATAAATGATGGTTTAAAAGGCTCAGCATGCTGACTTTGGTGAAAACCTGTACGTGCATATTAGCCCCAGGAAAGGGAGGCCTTCTCCCCCAGGCAACTCTGAGGGTTGGTGAGAGCTGGGACAGGAGTCTGTTCTTCGGCTCCAGTTGTTCTCAGAGAACTACATCTGCTAATCCTTTGCATCAATGTATAAAACAAGTGTTAGTGCCACAGGAACAAGATTTCATTTGCTCACTTCACATGTCTATCCCCAGTATCAGAACATGCCTTTCGTTATGTTTATGAGCTACCCCATTTTCAAGCCAATGCAGTATATTTTGTCACCAAACCTGAACCTTTCAGGAATTCTAGCAGACTACTGTTACAAAGCTACAGAGCATAAGTATGTGTAGCATTTGCTTAAGAAATTCAGAGATGTTAACATGCTGAAGAGATCCATCTCAACTGTCTGAAAACAGTCTTTTACTATTAAACTATGGGGAAATTTTCATCACACCTTTATGAAAATTTAGTGTGGTCAACTGCATCCAGATGAAGTTGCTCTGATTGACATTTGACTAAGCTTGGTGTAGTGGTTAAGCGGACTGGCCTCTTATCTGGCAAGCCAGGTTTGATTCCCTACACCACATACAGCCAGTTCGGTGACCTTGGGCTTGTCACAGACCTGTTAGAGCCGTTTTTCTCAGAACTCTCAGCCCCACTCACCTCACAGGGTATCTGTTATGGGAAGAGGAAAGGAAGGCAATTGTAAGCCACTTTGAGACTCCTTTGGGTAGTGAAAAGCGGAATATAAAAACCAACTAGTCTACAAGCTACCACTGGGAATCCGTGTACAGATCATGCAAATATTAACACATATGGGGCTGATTCATCTTCACACACAAAGCTCAGCTAAACATAGAGGCAACATTCCCCACCCCATCACTTACAAATCAATTACTTAGGCCAAATACCTGGCTGTTCTGAGTACTGCCGCATTCTCACACACAGACACCCCACTTGGGCTGAAAGGACACAGCAAAGTGAAAGAGAAGGAAGACCATAAACCACTGACATGATATCATGCCAGGTACTATTCTCTTCACAGAAACAACATACGCAAAACAGAATAAGCACACTACCTGGGTAGTATTGCAGTTTAATTCTTCAGATCTACTCTGCTTACATTCACCACCAAGGCGTTCAGATGCATTTGCCTATAATAAATTATAGTGTAAGGACAGTTTAAGAACAAGACAGTTTAACTCAAAAGTTTCTGCATTTCTCTTTCACATGTAATACACGAATGTATGAGCAGTCAATGACCTAGTATGTTCACAAATGAGGGCAGATAGGGCATGACATTTAGGAAGAGTGACAAGCATTGTTGGCAATGTCCAAGCTAGGGAAAAAAACTTATCATGATGGATAGGTGTAGTTTCACAGCCAGGAGTTAACACAGCATGGCCCATTATGCACGGGCCATAATGCTCGCGCTGGCGGTGGCAGCGCTTTGGGGGAAATCCCCGATAATGCTCACCGCTGCCGCCAACATGGGCGCGTCCTGGCCCAGGGCTACAGAAGGCCCACGTTAAGAAAACGCGGGAACTTCCGCAGCTTCCTGGGTACACCGGGGGCCAGCAAGGGCTGAGGCAGGCCGGTGCTGTGCATAATCGTATGGACACCGCATACCACTGTAGGCTCCATGGAGCCGCGGAACTGGCATGGGCAACCCCATGCCCCCACCAGTATATGTGGAGGGGGCCTGCCCCGCCACTCCCCCCAGCCCCTCCCCACCTCCCCCCCCCACCACTTCAGCTTACCTTGGCTAGCAGCAATCTGGCCCTCCTGGCCCCGGCGTAAAGCGCGCACGCTATGCCGGGGCAGCCCAGCATGCCCCCCCCCTCGTGCGTACATGGCGAATGGCAGGGCATCGTGCCCCGCCACAACTGCATGGCGGCAGTATGGGGTAGCTGCCGCCGTGCATAAAAGGTCCATCTCTAACGGGCTATGCAGGTTTTGGAAGCTTTTGGTTCCAGAGCCTCAGGCTAAGACTTGTTAAGACCTTTTATACACAGGAGGAGACTTGATAAGCAGAAGTTCCATCCGTTTGTGTGTGTGAAAGAGAGTACGCATGGGCAAAAAAGGCTGGCCCAGCCCTCATATGGCAGCAGACTAATCTCCGCTTCCACACAACATTGGCACCATCCTATCCCAGGCCTAGTGTGCTTTAGGCCCTCCATTGCCTAATAGCAAGGGAAATATCCATGTTCCACGGTCTGCTGTGGGGGCCAATGGGGGCCAATCCAGATGCAGGCCCTATGGCATCCTGGAAAGGACAAAAAAATGCCACAGTTGGCTCTGTGGTGCTTTGTGATGGCATGAGGCCAAATGGGACATTTTTATTTGCACAAAGGTAGGATTGCATTATTACACAATCCCACCTTTGTGCAATCACTCTGCCTGCCCCCCCAATGGAGAACCTGTCCACCCCAGGTATGTTGTGGGGATGCAGAAATCTGTGGTGGATGGTGTGCGTTGCTGTAAAAGGTCTCCTGTGGGATGCAGGAAGTTGCTGCCCCATCACAATGAACCAGCAGCGGCCCAGAGCAGTACCACTGGTGAAGAATCTTAACTTTCTGAAAGGATTTTTAAAAGCCTTAAAAGGAGTTTGGCTAGATATACCACAAGTATACCTAGTATACACAAGTATACCTCCAAACATGAACACCTAGGCTTATTCTGCAAACGTTGGATAATGCACTTTCAATGCACTTTAGAAACAGATTTTCCTGTTTCACTTAGGAAAATCCAACTGCAAAAAGCACACTGAAAGTGCAATATCTAACATATGCAGAATGAGCTCTTGTCACACTTGGCCACCCAACCAAATTAATGATGCCAACAAAAGAGCCGCCATGATGACTCTGTCACCATATCAAAGTGATTTTAAAAGGCTGGTTGAGCCTGATGCTAATCAATCCAACAGCATGGCACCTCCCCACTTTGTCAAGTGCCAAAAAAGGCTCTGGGCCACTTGAAGAGGGATAAGAGGAAAGAAACAAGAATGCTGCATTGCAGCCCTCATCAAGATGAGCCAGCCCTTAGGCATTTTAAACGTATTTTTAAAAGGTAATAGCATCCTTAATACCACGAGGACACCGTCATGTTTGCTTTGTCCCTAAGGCTTAATGTTGGGAAAAGCTTTAATAAATTTGAGCTAAGACTAAAGATTATTGCAAATGCTTCAGATTAGACATGGGAAAGTACATTGGGAGCCAATGAAGCTGATTTAGCATTGGAACAGCTAATCTGCACTGCAAAATGAATCATATAAATATTTTTATTTACTATATTTTTCACACATATTTTCTAATTAAGAGTTGGCAGTATTTAGAAATATTTGCAGCTGCCCATCAGCCCTGTTCCCCCTACATCTCCACCACCATGTCATAAGCTACCCTTGGGCGGAAGCAGCAGGGCTGCCAAGTCCACAATAAGAGCCTGTTGCCTAAGGTCCTCTTGGAATGGCAGCAGGAGGGTTTTTTTTTTAATGCAGCCTTGTGAGCTTACCACATGTTCCCACTGGAAAGGATCACTGGATCTATGGTTTTACCAAGGAGTTTCTGGCAATTCCTACACCTACTCTTTTTTGAAAAAAAGGCTCCCATAATTTTGTACTCCCGTTACCATTGCACTGGCTGCCTGAAAGCAGCCTTCATGGGGGAAGGGCAGAAAAGAGAATACAACACACTTGGCAATCATAAATGAGTAGTGCTTCTCAGGTGAAGTTTTCAATGACAACAACAGGTACAAGTACATGCATACCCATAACAGTACACACACACACACGCACATATACACATTATAGCATATAATGTTTGGTTAGGGCCTAAATTAGTACAAGTTTTCTAATGGGACACAATGGAATACAGAGCTGACATTTGTGTTACTCATAGCCCATTCCAGTGTTTTAACAGAATCAAATGCACTTTATGATTTTCTCTGTTTTAATCATTAATGTTTCGGTTGTGATGTTCATGATACTGTAAATCGCCCCAAGCTGGCAGCTGGAAGGAACAGTCATACAAATCCAAACATAAATAAATAAACAGATATAAAAGAAATTAAATAAAACAAGCTCTTTATGGAGAAGGTTTGAACTTTAGAAAATATGGAGACAGGTTATATGACATAACTTTTAAAAGCCAGACAATATAGGTCTTTGCCATCACAAAAAGCCAGGTGTATGGGTATGGGCAGGCAGCACCAATGATTAAAAAGGAGTCAGAAACTGGAAAGTGTGAATCAATGCATGTGGCATACTATAATATTCTCAGTGTGGACAAAAGGATTCAATGGACACTGGGCAATTTTTAAGAAAAAAAAAGAGCTGTCCAGGTTAATGCATAGCGGTCCTCAGTAATTATCCTCCACATTCCACATTCTTCTCTAACTGGAAATATACTGTGCATGTTGTTAACAGAAATTATATATCTATTTCCCTGAAGTATCATTTATGTCTAAATCAGGGGTAATCAAACTGCAGCCCTCCAGATGTCAATGGACTACAATTCCCATGAGCCCCTGCCAGCAAATGCATTTTGCTGGCAGGGGCTCATGGGAATTGTAGGCCATAGACATCTGGAGGGCCGCAGTTTGACTACCCCTGGTCTAAATCTTGAGAGAAGTTCAGTTCATATTGTTCATCTCAATAGCCTGGATAAAGAAATAAAACACAACCAGCCAACAGCAAGTATATGACAAAACCTACTACCTAGCCACCCAAATTTTCTGTTTTTTTAGGCTTATCTCCGAAATAATCATCCCTGTACATATACATCACTAATATGTATTAAGGAGTATATGATAATCCATATTTAAATCGGAAAGAGAATTACACAATGGTTAGAGGGCATAGGTGAATGAGCCAGGGAGACTTGCCGTCAAATCATCACTTACCACCAAGATCCCTGGGTGCCCTCAATGAGAAAGGTGGCCTATCAATAACACAAAATAAATAACATAAGGATTGGAATGAGGACCAAATGGGAATTACTGGTCCAGGGATTCTTAAAGCAAGAATCATTTTATCTAATTCTCGATATGGCCAAATCTGTGTATATTTAAATCAGGATAGTGGAGCCATGAACAGACTAGACAGATCTTTCTACAAACTTGAAAATGCTCCAAAAAATGTGCAATCTTAAAAAAAAAAGAAAGGTTAACCTGCCCTAGTAAACATCTGAAAGAATTGCAGCACAATCCTTACATATGTTTACAACAAAGTTAGTTGCAGTGTTCAACAAAGAACACAATTCTGTATAAGACTTCGGTCTTTGTCTTTCATTTGTTAAATATATAAATAGCATAAGATATTTTTATCTTGACTGGTCAATAATCAGTTTATTCTAAAGACATTAGCTGCATAATTTCCCAGACTGACATTCTTTCATCAAGCAATGTGATTAAGGAGAAGGAAATGCTACAAAATAGGAGTCCCATCTTCCTCAACGTTACTCTTGACTAAGGAATCCTGAGGCAGCACACACCAAGATATGATAAATTGATCAGCATTCTCTGAGTGTTCAAGGCCCCTGGGCTAGGGCCTTGAAAATAGTGTGGAAACATCATACCTGTGAGACTGCCTCTCCCTGTATGTTCCCAAAACAAGTCTTAAGATCCCATGAGCAAAAATTTGCTCAAAATCCCTGGTCCCAAAAAGACTTCATTGGACATAACATTTTCAGCCATGGCCCCAAGCCCAGTAGAACACTCTTCCAAACCAGGTAAGAGTCCTACAGGAACTTGAAGGGTTCCCCAGAGCTTGTAAAACAGAGCTGTTCCACCAGGCCTAGGGTTGAGGCCCAAAATAACATCTGAATTATGCTGGCCTCCCAGCCAAAGCCCTAATCTATATATCAGCTAAGGCTGGTAAAAGAGCCTCTTGTGGCGCAGAGTGGTAAGGCAGCCGCCTGAAAGCTTTGCTCATGAGGTTGGGAGTTCGATCCCAGCAGCCGGCTCAAGGTTGACTCAGCCTTCCATCCTTCCGAGGTCGGTAAAATGAGTACCCAGCTTGCTGGGGGGTAAACGGTCATGACTGGGGAAGGCACTGGCAAACCACCCCGTATTGAGTCTGCCATGAAAACGCTAGAGGGCGTCACCCCAAGGGTCAGACATGACTCGGTGCTTGCACAGGGGATACCTTTACCTTTACCTTTAAGGCTGGTAAAATCCTCTCCTGTCTCATTCTCTTCCAGGAAGTAGAAGATCTAGGCAACTAACGAACTGACATGTGTTTTTATATTTTAATTGCATAAATTTAGGACTTTTTATTCTGTATATTTTTATATGTGATTTTATTATGAGTCTCATGAGATGAGATAGAAAATATAATAAATAAAATAAACTGGGATATCAATAAAGATCATCAAATTCAGCACTTTGTACTAAAGCAGTATTTTTGTACAGCACAACTCAATTCCACCACAGCTTGTTAGATCAACATGGTGCCACAGCATGATACAAGTACAAAAATACATGTACCATCCCAGGAACATTTATTAATTAAACATCTATATTACAAAAGAAAACCTTATCCTGTTTCAACTGTCACCTGCCTAACATAACACTCTAAAATATGTATTTACTTCATTTATACCCCACCTTTCTCCCCAATGGGACCCAACATGACTTAAATCATTACATCATTCTCCTCCGTTCCATTATACCCTCACAATGCTGTGAAATAAGTTAGGCTGAGAGTGTGGGGCTGGTCCAAGGTCCCCCTGCAAGCTTCCAGCAATTGAATGTGGTTCTGAATCTGGGGTTCCCAAATCCTAATCTAACCACTTCATTGCACTGATGTAGTCCGTCTTTGTGAACACAGGCAATCAATATGATCCAGTTTGACAGTTTGTGAAGAAAGTAGAAAGCAAACCTTAGTGCACAAGCACATACGAAATGTGCACTCTTTTTTTACAATATGAAAACAGCAATATTCTATTATATGGTCATATCACAAAAAGATACATTTTTAGTATTTTGGTAGTTATTGGTTGTTGACAGCAAGGAAAGCAGAGCTCTGCTTAAAACTGTTGAAATTCCACACACACGCACACACACACACACAGCATTGTGTAGTGGCCAGTTTGGTGTAGTGGTTAGGAGTGCGGACTTCTAATTTGGCATGCCAGGTTCGATTCTGCACTCCCCCACATGCAACCAGCTAGGTGACCTTGGGCTCGCCACAGCACTGATAAAACTGTTCTGACCGAGCAGTGATATCAAGGCTCTTTCAGCCTCACCCACCTCACAGGGTGTCTGTTGTGGGGAGAGGAAAGGGAAGGTGACTGTAAGCTGCTTTGAGCCTCCTTCGGGTAGGGAAAAGCGGCATAGAAGAACCAACTCTTCTTCTTCATTACTAAATTGTGTTAAAAAGAGACAGAACGATTTATTTTGGAATGCCTTAAATTGAAGGGCTTTTCTACCCATCTTACAAAATAGCATCACACCAGCGAAACTGTATGATGCTATTAATAATCGTGCCTCCTACCATTTCTCACCTTAATACGCTCTCGCTGTCTTCTGGCACTTTTTGCTGCTTCCTGGCACTCTATATGGCTGCCTGAAATGGTGGAGGAGAGGGAAGTGCTATACACGTGGCTCCCCCCCCCCCGCCTGTCACACATGGCCAATGACGTTTTCCCCTGTTTTAAAGGGACAGTGATGCAAGCGTTTTATTTTTTTTATTTAAGTGAAACTTCTCTGTTGGGATGCCACCTCCAAGCCTTGAAGCTCAAGGGAAAAAAATGCACAATATTTTTTTTGGGGGGGGGGAGTCTGGAAGGCATGCATTGTGCGTCAACTGGTGGGGGAATTTTTTTTTAAATCTGTCTAGATTGTTCCAGGCAGTTTGCTCCAAAAAAAAAGAAGGCCCGTTCCAGGCAGAAGTGAGAGGTAGGCGGGCTTGATGGCACACTGGAGACGGAGCTCGTACTACTTTGCCTATTTTGGTAACGCACCTGTCCTTGGCATGTGGCTTGCTGGTTGTTCTCCTCCCACTCGCGCAACATGGCTGAGGGAATCCACTTTTTGGGATTCCCCAGCTATCACTTTAAAATGGAGAATGTAGCTGCCAGTTTGCTGCTGGAACACTGGATGTTAGCGATGTCGTGCAAAACGCCAAAAATATGGCATCTGCATAAGGTGAGTATTTCACTTTTTTATCAGGCGCGGAATGGCTCCAGGAATTTCAGCCTATTGAAATAGGATTTGCTTGTCTTTTGGGCTGTTTTCTTCAGTCCCCCTCCCCCCCCATGTCCCCCCCCCCACTTTATTTTTCTTGATGAGAGTAAGAAAAGAGATCCCACCCAAATCCCCCTCAATCTCAACTAATAAATAAAATCTCATCCACGGTTTTTCGTTTTTTATCCCTCAGAAACCAACTAAATTGTGAGGGAACTTGCCTGTAATATGATTCTAAGCATATCAGTTACTTCAGTTCTTCAAATGTTTTTACTTTACTCCCCTCAACAACCTTTCTTTTAATTTCTCGAAAGGCTTTTCTGCTTTGTTCTAACACCATCAACCTTTCAGTGTCATTTCTCATGAGGGCTAATCCGATCAACCCTCCCCTCACCACATCCAGTCCCCCAGCTAATATGGCAGGTAGTGGCTTCTATAAGCACCAGTTGTCCCTTGCGTAGAAAAATGCAGCAGTCATTATCTCAGCAACTGCCAGAAGAGATCCTATTTCTTTAATGGAAGATAATGTCCCTCTAGTTTCCACTTTTAATCATAATCCACAAATATATTTTACTTGTGGAATGAAATGTAAAAATATTCTTGTAAGTAGCTATGCTGAAATGGAAAACTGTTAAATAGCCTTGTATCGTATTTCTTTGTTATGTGCTTAGTTATAAAATAAGCAGTTGTTTCATACCAAAATCTTGAAGGTGAAGCCATAATATAGAGTTTTGTCATTAAGGAAATAATATTTATAATGAAATGCTATGTATGAGCTCTGGACATCACTGGAAGGCCTGCAAATTCCAGCAAGTAACAAATGGAAGTTTATTTATTATTCGGCTTATATACTGGTTTAGAGGCCTCTAGCAAGGCAACCCAAATTATGGCCATAAAGACTTGCTCGACCTCAAAAATTCCAAACCATGTTATTATAATTTTTAAAATAATTTTAAAAATTTTATATAGTGGCAATTATTTCAGAGCATTATATTTATTTATAGATCTCAAATATTGTACCTTATTTTCATGATAAAATCTGCCAGAGAGCCAATGGTTAAAACTGTCAGACTAGTATCTGGGAGACTCAGTTTTGAAGTTTGAATCCCTATTCATATCATTAAAGCTCACTGGGTAACTTTGGGCCTATCACATCCTCTCAGCCTAATCTCCTCACAGGGTTGTTGTAACAATCAGAGAATGTAAACCACTTTGGGTCTTTATTTAGGGGAAAGGCAGAGTATAAATGAAGTAAATAAGCATGTTGTTGCCATCACAATTCAAGCTCAGCATGCTAAATTTTATCACATAAACAAACCTTTTAATATTTTTGTACATTAAAAAATGTCTACCTACCAGTTGATCAAGGTGGAGACTTAGAAGTATCAGATATTGCTTCCGTATTATATCCTTCTCATCAACAGAGGACGTCTCTGGTATCAGGACTAGGAACAGTGGTTGAATCCCAAAGAAATACCTTAAAAAAGCTAGATTACAAGTTTACATTGAATTAATTCTATTTAATACCATCAATACTATAGTCATTTTAACAGAACTGATTAATATTTAGTTGATGTTTATTGTACATAGTTAATAATTTAGGCTCAGCAAGTTTATCTGAATCTAGACAGAATCTGAAGTTTACATTTCAGTTATACTTTAGCAACCCCAGTAGGAATAAAACTGTGTATGAAACAAGACCCATACTCAAACAGAATCCCAACCACATCTCTAAGTCAGAAAGATAATGCAATACTTGGCAGAAAGTGAAAAGTCTGCACACAGAAAGCCAGATAAATGGGCTAACAACATCCCTGTCAATTACATATGTGATTAATCTGTCTTCCCTTTTGTTGATCTTCCCATCTCCCAAAATCAAGGTTTAAAAAGGTGAGATGAGGCTTCTGCCATTCTCATATGCTGTAAATAATATTTCCAAATGCAACTGAACTTGGAGTGTGATAAGTAAATTTCTTACTGCACACTCATAGCCACTGGTGTACACAGCCCATATATGAAATATATCCATTGCCTACATATTTATTTGAAACATTTCTTTACCACCCTCTCAAGAGTCTGCTCAAGGCAGCTAACAACATACAGTGAAACAATAAATTATACAACTATATTTGTGTATTCAAAATTTTTTATTTGAATGTAACATAAATAACAAAAAGCTAAGTAAACTAGAACAACAGCAGCAATATTCTAAAACAGCAAGAGCTAAAATCAACACAGAAGTATACATAGAAGAAACAGTAGGATATAAAAGCCAGTAATGTCAGTGGCGGGCACCTCACCTCCAGGGGAGGATCGTCGTCAGGTATAATGCTTGAGTTCAGTACCTTAGCTCATGAGCTAGTCCGCATGGGAGAGGGTGGTTCTTAAGGTACCTGTCCCACATCTTTTAGACCAAAATCCTGAAGGCACTTATTTGGAAGTAAGTCCCCATTGCCTTTTCCTGCTTCTTTTTCTCTTTACTACTAACCAGACAACCTGCCCTCATCTATCCCCATCTAAAGCTTTTCTTCCCCCTGGCAGCTGGGAAAACTCCAGTCAAATTGTGCAGTGCTGACCGCTGCCCCAGTTGCACGCTGGGGTACCTGAAGTTCTTGTGAGAGCACCTCACTTCCACCTGTGCCCCTATCTCCACATTATCACCTCTTCTTTTCTTCCCAACAGTTCCCATATCAACACTTTCTCAGCTGCCTTATTCCCCACCCACCTTTTATCTCCTCACCCATCCTTAGCTGTATTTGTTATTATTTACTTCATTTTTATGCCACCTCTCTCCACAATGGGGATCCAAAGCAGTTTAACCCTGGGTTGAGGTTAGGTTGATAATTAGGTTAAGGTGACCAGATTTTAAGATTGGTAAAGCGGGACAACATTGATTGGGGGGGGGGGGTTCTTGATTTAAAATATGGTCTATATGGAGCAACAAAAATGTTCATAGAATGCATAGAACGCAAAAATAGTATTGTAATATATATATTTTTAATTTCAACATTACAATTTGCCAGGGGGACAAAAAGTGGGACAATCTGGTCACCTTAGGTTACCTTGTGTGCTTCCATGGCAGAATGGGGTTCAAAACTTAACCTATTCTGAAATCCTACCCTCTACATTACACTCGCTTTCATGGGATGACTTCTGTTGAACAACAGCAAGCACCCAGGCCTGGATGACTCACACAATTCATGTGGTAGCTGCTTCTGCGCCTGGCTCTATGAGTCCTTTCTCGAAAACCAAAACACCCCTGGAAAGGACCCTGCCCACTAATCCCCACCCCCCAATTTTCATTTTACTGATAGAAACCAAAAGCTGGGTTGCTGGCATTACTGTTGTTGTCTAGCAACAGCCATTGAAGGCATTTGATTCTTAAAGCTATATGCAGCACTTTTAATATTTTGGAATTTTTAAACCTAGAAAGATTTTCCTGAAAACTTAGAGCTTTTCTTGGGTTTTTAGAAAGATCTCTTTTGTCTGCCTGTGGGACCCATTTCCATATCTAAGTAGCCACAGATGGGGCCATGTTGAGAATTCTATTAATAATTCCTACATATGCTGTAGCCATATGCAGCGTATTTTGAATTATATTTACTGTTTATATGTTAAGGCATTGTGCAACAGTATTTTAAAATATATTAAAGAGTTCATTGCTTTCAATATTACAAAATGTTTACAATGCCATTCTAAGTAGGTTACCTCAGAATCTAACTCAGGCCTGATCAATTGGCCTTACTTTTTATAAAGCAGCTATAGAATAGGACCACTAATTTAATATCCAAATATGCTGGTTGTTCATAGGACATTTTTTATTTTTGCCTAGGTTAAGTGCTTTTTCCTCTGTTGTTTTGAGTAATTATGAAATAAAAGAAATAATAAAGATGGACAAAAATAGATTCAGGTGGATAGCTATATTGGCCAGAAGCAGCATAACAAACTTTGGTCTTAAAGGTATCACAAGACCCAAACTTAGATAGAAATGCAGGCAGTGAAAGTTAATGTCTTTATAATCATGCCAGTAAACAAATTCATATTCCAGCATGCTGTTCCATCACGAGAAACAGCATGAAGTACATCTTAGAGTAGGATCTGTGGAATCTAGGTTTGAATCTCTACTCATGCCATGGAAGCTAGCTGAGTAATCTTGGCCCAGTCACATTACTCTCAGCCTAGCCCTAATTTGGATATCCCTGATAGCCTGATCTCATCAAATCTTAGAAGCTGACATGGAGAATGAAAATGGCAATGTCTCTTTGCCATGAGAACCCTACACATGTTCTGAGAAGGCACTTGGGGTGTTCTCTATTTTGAAGCCTAGGAGCTGAGCATCCAAAATATCTACAAGGCCTTTTTGAGATGTAGGGGTTTGCCTCTAACTTTTAGGAATACTAGCCAAAGCATTACAAGATAATGAATGGAAATTAAGCATATTACCCCCTCAAAGAAGGTGCCCCCATCAATTGTTTCCAAAGGACTAAAGTCAAATCAATGAATTCAGCTAGTCATTGCTTCCCCATCTTATCTGCTGACAATAATATTGGCATAGCACGGATTGTGGCAAAATGTTAGGTTGCAGTGGCTTCAACAAATAGGGAAATTAAAGGGTCTCAGAGGCCATGGAGGACCTTCCGGGCGCTTTCGCAAGTGTAGGGTGGGGGTGGGGAAGCCTCCAATCCCTCCAATGCCATGAAGGCCCTCCACAGCCTCTGGGAGACCACCCCTTGAGCCTCTGCTCCCCCCAGGGTTGGGAAGGCCCTCCGTGCCCTCACAGAGGCCGAGGGGCTTCCTGGCCATTTGGTAAGTGCAGGGTGGCATGGGGTGGGGAAGGGAATGCCTTCTCTCTATTTCTCTCTCCTTTTCTCTCTGCCTTTCATTCCCTCTCTTTCTGTCTATCTTTCCTTCCATTCTTGTCTCTCTACCTGTCTCTCTATCTTGCTTCTTCCGCCTATATTTCTTGCTGCCACTCTCTTTCCTAATTTCTTTCTTTTTTACACTTTCTATCCTCTCTCTCTTCACATTCTCTTCACATTCGAAGAGGCAGAGGAACTAGAGATCAAATTGCCAACATACGCTGGATCATGGAGAAAGCTAGGGAGTACCAGAAGAACGTCTACTTCTGCTTCATTGACTATGCTAAAGCCTTTGATTGTGTGGAGCACAACAAATTGTGGCAAGTTCTTAAAGAGATGGGAATACCAGAGCATCTTATTTGTCTCTTGAGAAATTTATATGCAGGTCAAGAAGCAACAGTGAGAACTGAACATGGAATCACTGACTGGTTCAAAATTGAGAAAGGAGTTCGGCAAGGCTGTATACTGTCGCCTTGCCTATTTAACTTGTATGCAGAGCACATCATGAGAAATGCGGGTTTAGAGGAGTCACAAATTGGGATCAAGATTGCAGGGAGAAATATCAACAACCTCAGATATGCAGATGATACCACTCTAATGGCAGAAAGTGAAGAGGAACTAAAGAGCCTGTTGATGCGGGTGAAGGAGGAGAGTGCAAAAGTTGGCTTGAAACTCAACATCAAGAAAACAAAGATCATGGCATCCGGCCCTCTCAATTCCTGGCAAATAGATGGGGAAGAAATGGAGATAGTGACAGATATTATTTTCCTGGGCTCCAAGATCACTGCAGAGGGGGACTGCAGCAAAGAAATTAAAAGACGCTTGCTCCTGGGGAGGAAAGCTATGGCAAATCTAGACAGCATCCTAAAAAGCAGAGACATCACCCTGCCAACAAAAGTGCGTTTAATCAAGGCTATGGTATTCCCAGTTGCAATGTATGGCTGCGAAAGTTGGACCATAAGGAAGGCCGAGCGTCAAAGAATTGAGGCTTTTGAACTCTGGTGCTGGAGAAGACTCTTGCGAGTCCCTTGGACTGCAAGTCGAACAAACCGGTCAGTCCTAGAGGAGATCAACCCTGACTGCTCCTTAGAAGGCCAGATCCTGAAGATGAAACTCAAATACTTTGGCCACCTCATGAGAAGGAAGGACTCCCTGGAGAAGAGCCTAATGCTGGGAGCGATCGAGGGCAAAAGAAGAAGGGGACGACAGAGAATGAGGTGGCTGGATGGAGTCACTGAAGCAGTAGGTGCAAACTTAAATGGACTCCGGGGAATGGTAGAGGACAGGAAGCCCTGGAGGATCATTGTCCATGGGGTCGCGATGGGTCGGACACGACTTCGCACATAACAACAACATCCTCTCTCTCTCTATATATATATCCCTTTCTTTCATTACTCTCTTTCTACCTGTCTCTTTTCTACTGTTCCCCCCTCCTCTCTGCTAGTGCCCGTTGTATCACCTACAACGGGCTTTTCCTCTAGTATATGCTTTATAAAATTGCTTTCTTTCAACAGGGAGAAATAGCAGTATGCAAAGAATTGCAGAGAACATGCATGCAAGCATGTGAGTGGAGAGGTGAACATTAAACAGGAACTATTCTGCAATGCTCCTCTTAGCTTTTTTAACCTCAACTGCCAACAGCTCTTTACTTGGAACCCACGTGTTAGTGAGAATGAGCACTAACTGCTACTGCTTAGCTGACTCTGTCCCATTCAGTCTTTGCCTAAGTGAAACTGAAGACTCTCCAGCAAAAAGATGGGACTGCTGGGTAACCTAGCAATGAACCAACTTCAGAATGGAGATCAAGAAATTTAGTATCTTGGGGTCCCCCCTTGCTGTGGATGTCAACCTGTGAGGCACGGCCCACACACTTTGTCACATCGAAGATTAATCATTACAGGCATTGATGAATCCATCTAACTGTTGTGACTGGATACACAACAGTTGATGTAAAAAATATGGGCTAACGGCCAACCTATCTGCCACTTTTCTGGTACTGAGCATATTTTAGCTGGCATTACAGAACTTTTTGAACCAATGAGCCAACAAGGCTACTTCTAGCCTTTGGTAACCCAAAAAGTGTATAGAAGATACCAGTAATTCTAAAAAAAAAGTCTACTCAAAAGTAACTTTCTCCCAGGAAAGTGTTCTTACAGTGCAGCTAAAAGCACCTAGTGCAGGCAAGGCATGTCTCTTGCATTTGGACTTCAACCCAATACATTTGGCTACGGTTGTCTGATAAGACTTATTTGCATGTTCACACACCCCTCGGCCGAAAGCTACGATTTCACTTTCTGCTTTTCCATACAGGTTCTGAAAACACTGGAACTCTTGAGCATTCTTTTTAAAACGAAACACTCATCTAGAGGACTTCGGAGGGTTTTAGAAATATATCTGCATTATTCACGTTTTCCACAGTTTTGGCTTTTCCCTTATTCCTGGATCTCCCTCCCCTTTGACGGAGTTTACGGGAAAAGGCTCCGGTCGCTTACAGGCGGGGGAAGCACCTGCTGGAAGCCAGCCTGGGCTGCTGGAAGGGAGCCCGCTACACCCGGTAAGAACATTTCTCGGCCGCATCTGGCGTCCAAACCCGAGGTGGGGAGAGAGGGGGAGGCGGCAGGGCTTGTAGAAGGAGCGAGAGAGAAGCGGAAAGGCGAAGGCGGCCACCTGCCCCAGCTCGCTGCGCGTTCCCTGCCCTCTTAGCCGGCGTCCGCTCCCGGGACACTCCTGGGATCCCCCGTCCCGGAATAAAAGACGCTCCTACTTTCGTTCTGAAAAGCCTGGGAAATTCCCGCCGCAGGCTAAAAGGATAAAAAGGCGCCGCGCCGCAGTCACACTGCTGGCGGCGCTGCGAGGGACGCAGGCGAGGCGCAGAGGAAGGTGCGTGCCTGCCCGCCCGCCCGCCTGCCGCGCGGAGGTGGTTTGGGCGGGAAGAGAGCCAGGCGGGCCCGCAGCGAGGGTCCCCGCGCCCACGCGAGCGAGAGGGCCGGCAGAACAATCGCGGGCGTCGCGACCAAGGGCAAAAGCGGCTTTGCGCGCGCGCAGACGCGCCTTACCATGGAACATGGTCCGCGAGGAGGTACTTTGTCGCTCATGGTGGTGCCCGAGTCGTGCTCATAGTGCTCCGCGGATGCAAAACCGCGGCCGCAATGGCAACGGCGACGAGTCCTTCCGCGGGTGTGGGGGTGTGGGTGTGTTTGTACGCGCGCGGGCGGGTGTGCGACAAGCCCCCGGCGGTCTTCTCGGCACTTTCCGCGTGGAAACAGACAGAGCCTCTGTCGGGCTTTGCGGAGCGGCGGCGATTTCGGTCCGGGCCAAAGTACTTTCGCTTTCCTCTGGGTGCCGCTGGTTGCGGGGGATGGCAGGCAGGCAGGCAGGCAGGCAGGCAATCAGTCCGGCAGGTAGGCAGGCAGGCGGTCCGTTTGGCACAAGCGAGGCATGGCCGGTTGGAGTCGAGCCTGTCCCCGGGCTTGGGGCGGCGCAGTGTGCGCCAGTGCCTGTCGCGGTGCTGCCGGCTCTTGCCTCTGCTCTCCACGGCTGGGGGTCAGCCCCGACGCGGTGGAAGTGCTTCTTCGCAGTGTCTCGGCGAGAGGCGTGGACGGAGCTCCTGGCGCGCCTTTTGCTGCTTCCCCGGCTGGATGGCAATAGGAGGAGCGAGTCCGTCGTCACTCCTCGCTCCCATCCCGGCGGCGGCCAGAGGAAGACGCGCGGGACAGGGGGAAGGAGCCTTCATGGACAGTGGAGAGTGTGGGGCTGGCCTCCGACGACGACGGAGCAGGCTGGCAGAACTGCTTTCCCGGCGCGTCTCAGGCCCCGCCTTATGCCGCCGTCTGTGGAAACAGCCGCCAACAGAGGCTGGTGGCGGTGTGAGGGAGGCAGCGCTCCCATCTTGTAGGAAGTAGCCCTTGAGCCACATGTAGCCATGGGCAGCTGTACCTTGGCATTGCTGTCTGTTCTGGCACCCTGCATTATCCTGAATGAGATGGGGGGCTAATGAGGTTTGTTTATCAAGGGTCATATTTTTGATCGAAGTAAAATATGGTCGGGGCGGTAGCATCTGTATGTAGCGTGGTATGCATTGTGGAAATATTCAGCTATGAAGTTCCATAAGGCAAGCAAGAATACCAAAGTACTCTCTCTCTCTCTGCTACAGGGTGACTAGACCAAGGGTGAGAATATGCTTCTTGATGGAGGAGGGTGATGGGATTTAAACCTGGATTTCTCCTGTCCTCACCCTTTAGAATTCCTTCAGAATGGGTCGTTTCATAGCAGTACTCTACAAGGAGTCTGCAGATTCTTCCACCTTTTTGAGTTATATAGGTCTTGTGAGCGGAGTTCTTAAAATACTGGCTAGTACTATTTTCATGGATTGTTCTAAATAAAGTTCTGATCTTACTATTTTGGGAAGTGCAAGGCTGGCATGAAAATGAAGGAACATAGCCTGAAGTCACTGAGCCACCGCTGGAGATATAGCGGAGCCACCACCAGAGAAGCGGCAGGACTGGCGGTGAGCCTGTGGTGTGGGAGTGGAGCCGCCCTGCTGCCAGCCTGGACCTGAACCACCAGCTCCCGGGCTGCCACACACCCACCCCGCTCCCTTCGCCGGGGGAAGGTGAGAAGGAGGGAAGGGAGGCTGCTCCGCACCTCTCCAGCCCTGGTGCTCCGCATGCCTGCAGCCTCCCCTCCCCAACCATTGCCCAGCTAGCGCCCACTGCATTCAACACTGCAGCGGGCTTTTTTACTAGTTTCACTCTATTTAACGGGTGCAGAAAAGTCCTGAGAAATCCTTCAGAAAACCCCAATTTATATGCACAAAGCAGACATTAGGTCTCCCCACCTGTGTGTGCCATTGGTCAATTAGCATTGACTTGACTAAACTGATTGGCTAGATTAGCACTGTTGATTTACATGTCTGCTTGGATCCTGGCTGGGCCTCAGGCTCAATCCTTGGCAGATCCACGTATACAACGGGTGCTATCAATTCCTTTTGAGTTAGAGAGCCAGTGTGGTATAGTGATGAAGAGTGGTGACCTCTTATCTGGAGAATGAGGTTTGATTCCCCATTCCTCCACGTGCAGCCAGATTGGGTCACCCTGAGCTAGTCACAGTTCTTTTAGGGTTGTTCTTGCAGAGAAGTTCTGTTAGAGCTCTCAGCCCCAACTCCCCCACAGGAGGGAAAAAGAAGGCAAAGCGATTATAAGCCACTTTGAGATTCCTTCAGTTTGTAAAAGAGCAGAGTACAAACTCCCAGCTCTTCTTCTTATGGTGACAGATGAGGTTAAAAGAGCACTTTTGGTGTGTGTGTGTGGGGGGGGGGGAGGGATAGCACAGTTGTTTCTGGACTACATGCACACACACTGCAGGTACACCTGTTTGGCTTCCTAGGGTTTTTGCACAATATTGTGGAAGCCTACTATTTTAAAAAATCAAGTGGATAGCTGAGTTGGTCTGAAGTAGCACAACAAAATTTTAGTCCAATGGGGCCTTTTAAGACCAACAAAGATTTATTCAAGGCGTGATCATGCACACGAAAGCTCATGACTTTATTGGTTTTAAAAGTGCCACTGGAGTCAACTTTTGTTTTACTGTTGTTAAAGCACTTAAGGGTTTTGATAATTATTATAATCTGACATGTTTATTTTGATTCTGTTATTTTGTGTTTTTGTTACGTCTCAATGGCATACATATTTGTCAGTTACCTCCAGCCTTTGTGAAAAAGGTATGATTTTTTTTCATAACTATTTTTATTTTTAAAAGAGTAGGATAAAAAGAACAGAAAGACAAAAGGAGGGGTTACAGAGCAAATCGTATATATCAAAATCATTATAGACTATCAAATATAGAATAAGAAGAGAGTTTTCTCCCCATATCCCCTTCATTCATTGTAATCCTCAGAAATTCTCTATGACATACAATATTTCTTACTTCAGGCATTTTAAATTTCTAATTTAAATTTATTATTTCATAAGCAATATGTTTTATAGCTATATTATTAATTTTCTCATTGCTACAAATTTACTGCTATATTCATATGTTCATAGTAACAAGACAGCTTTAACAAAACTTGTAAAATCTTTATTTTTATTTATTTGGCCTAGGAAGCCGAAGTACCTTCCATGGGCCTTTTTAGTTCTTTTTGTGGTTGGAGAGACTTGTAATGTGTATCAGAGTACAATGAAACAAAATATACTTCTTCCATTTTCCTCTCCCTAAGTGATCTTTTGGCATTTGATACTGCTTTCTCAGCATTTGCTAGGTAGGAGTCACAATTATGTTTAGCAGTTATTATATTTAAAGCAACAAAATGGATTTGAATACTTTAGGATCTCCTGTTTTTTCCTAAGAAACGCAAAATCAAAAGGAATGTTTCTTTTAGAACAGGGGTAGTCAACCTGTGGTCCTCCAGATGTTCATGGACTACAATCCCCATGAGCCCCTGCCAGCAAACGCTGGCAGTAGACTGTAACAGAAATGATTTTTGCTATATATTCCCTGTCATGTAAGGAGATCATAGTCTGACGAAGAGTGCTTGTACTCGGAAGCTCATGCCCTGAATAAATCTTTGTTGGTCTTAAAGGTGCTACTGGACTCTGATTTTATTGTGCTACTTCAGACCAACACAGCTACCCACTTGAATATGCTCTTCATTTTGTCTTTCATGTCTGATTTTCCTGTTTTTATAACCTTTTATAGAATTTAAAAGGAGAGACTCGGTATATTATATATTATATATTATATATTATATATTATATATTATATATTATATATTATATATTATATATTATATATTATATATATTATATATTATAATTATATATTATATATATTATATATTATATATATTATATATTATATATTATATATATTTTTATATCTTGTCCTTCCCTAGTTGGCTCAGGGCAGGTAACATCAGATTTTAAACAAACAATATAAACTATATTACATATAATAAAAGTTCAACAAATATAAATTTAAATTTAGGTTTTAAAATTATTATTATTTAGAAAAACCCTCCTCTTTACAGACATTCGTGACATTTATTTTAATGACTTTGACTTTATAATATGCTTCACAAAACTTCATTACCCTCGAAGAAATGGAACTCTTCCTGATTTTACCTGAACTGATATGGCTATTTCTATTAGCTAAAGCAGTGGTCCCAACCTTTCTGAGGCTGGGGACCGGCAGGGCATCGGGCCCCGCCCACGCATCGGGCCGCGCATGCGCAAATGCACCATGCGCGGCCCGAATCGCGGCCTGGCCCCGATTCCCTCTCCCCGCCCTCCCGCAGTAGGAAGCTTCCCGGGCCGCAAGCTTGCGGCCTGGGAAGTTTTTTACTGCAGGGGGGCGGGGAGAGGGAGCCGTGGCCCGGTGCCATGGCCTTCGCGGCCCAGCACCGGGCCATGGCCCGCAGGTTGGGGACCACTGAGCTAAAGTATGGCTCCCTTACAGATAATCAAATGCAAGCCACTACTGCCATTTAAGTTCAGCAACCATTTCCAGAAAAACTAAAACTGACAAAGTAATTTTAAGTGGAACCATAAAAACCCAACTAGTAACAGTTGAGACCTTCAAAGGTTGAATGTCTATATTATTGTTAAAATTATATTACTTTTATTGTGCACAATTTTTAATAACAAGTTTAGGAATTAAAAACATATATCCAGCCCATTGGCTGTTGCAAACCAGTATGCCCTATGTAAACCAATAGACCAACGTGTTTTGGACCTTATAGGGCCTTCTTCAAAGGTTTGGTTTTAACACACACCAGTTCTTAACTCATATAAAATATGTATAGCAGCCAATAAAAGTTCCAAAGTAAAAGCTGTAAAGTACCAGAGTCACTTAATGAAAGAAGATGTCTAGCTTTCAGTCGTTAGCTCTCTTCCAAAGGCTGCCCAAAATTTTCAGTAGTTTGTTTTTTTTATTAATGCATGTGTTACAATGAGTGAAGCAGTTATATGATGGGGGAGAAAATCAGCAAAAAAACTAAAACTGACAAAAGAATTGTAAGCCACATCTCTCTGATAAGGCTCAATGAGTATTACATATTGCTATGAGTATTTGGGGGTTTTAATTTTTTTTAAAAGCTTTAAGAGGTTTTTTTAATACTAAAAAACCTGGCTTGGAATGTATAGAAGGGAAAGACGACTTGTTTGATGTTTCAGTTTTGTTGCTTACAAGAAAGTACTTAATTTTTACCATTAAAGTGATCTCTACTTTTTCCATACATATTGTAGACATGCTATCCACTATTTTTTTTAATTCTGCTCCTGAAAGTCTAAAATGTGTGTATTGTGTGGGTGAATACATGCCTGCAATATATAAATAGGTGCTTACTGTTTGTTAGGCATTTGTGAAGTTAAACATTTAAAAATCTCAGTCCATACTGTCATCCTAATAATAGTTGGACTACAGGTGGCTTGCGATTACTGGAACTAACATAAGAGGCTTATCACAAAGTAAACATGCCTAACTGGTGTTAACCTTTATATTTGCTGTTGGGAAACAGATCTGTAATAAAACTATGTCCTCCTGTGTGTACATTTTAGTTGTTAAAAAACCTTCTAATATGCCACATACAGAAAAATAAGATATATTCAAACAGTTAAATATGATCAGAGATCTCCCATCAGTCTTCAAAAGTAAATGGTGTAAACAAAGAGCCACAATTCATATCTGGATTGGATGAGTTAAGGATTTCTAAGACTTCAGCCCTTGATAATATGCTAATTGAAAAGAGGTTGGTTGCAATTTTGGTAATGTTTTGAGCAGGGAAATGTGGGCTTCCTCTTTGCCTGAACTTGATAATGCTAATGTGTTCCAAATTATAATTATTATTTTGATACTTGCTGAGGTAGGCGGTGCAGAATCAGGACTTGTGGAGATAACTGTGCCATGGGATCGCCAAGAATCGGACATGACTGAACGGTTGACAGCTTTAGTCTGTGCCTCGACATGAGTGGGTCGGTTAGCCTGATCTCATCTGGTCTCAGAAGCTCAGCAGGGTCAACCCTGGTTAATACTTGGTTGGAAGACCACCAAGGAAGCCTGGTGTCATCATAGAGAGGTAGGCTCCTCTGTTTGTCTTGGGCCTTGAATACCCCATGACGTCACCATAAGTTGGCTGTAATTTGAGAATCCTTTCTGCTTTTCACTAAAGAGTGTCACGCACATTCCCACAATTTGTTTAATCTAAAATGCTTCAGTGGAAACTCATAGAAAAATACATTGACTTTACTGGCTATAACATATTAACAATAGTCCCTTCTCCCAAGTGCTAAAAAACTGGCTTGGAGCTTCCACCAGTAGCAAAAATATTATACTGAAAAAACATAATATACGTTTTAAAAATATGTTTCTGCCTCCACAAGGACATTAGAGTGGGTGCACACTAGGAATTCAGTAATCCCCAGGCACACAAAAGCCCAATTCAGATTCAAATAGAGAAGCTGGAAGCTGCCGTTTGCTTTAGTGAGCAATTACATGTAGCCATCATTACTTGTAAGTTCCCCAGTGGAGTAAACATGGCTCCTTGGGAACAATTCATCTCAGGGAAATGGAGGGAGGGGAACTGAAGCCTTTTCTCCTTCCATGACGCAGGCCTGATCTAAATCTGGCTCCTGCACATCTGAGAACAATAGACCACCCCACATGGATATGATCCAAAGTCCTCATGGAAGCCCAGACTTTGAATTGTGTGAATCAGCCCTAAGTAAAAAGGGAGTGTATTGTCTCTTGAAATTAACTATCATCACAGTTAATTTCATTTGGAGTACTGTGTTCAGTTTTAGACACCTCAGTTGAAGAGGGATGTAGACAAACTGGAGTGTGGCCAGAGGAGGGCAACAAAGATGGTGAGGGGTTTGGAGACCAAGACATATGAGGAAAGGTTGGGGAAGCTTGGTCTGTTTAGCCTGGAAAGGAGGCAACAGAGGGAATCTGATAACCATCATCAAGAATTTAAAAGGCTGCCATATAGAGGATGGAGCAGAGTTCTCTCTTGCTCTGGAGGGATTGACCAGAACCAATGGGATGGAATTAATTCAA